>NC_140670.1:31032521-31567521 GCF_054131305.1 Coturnix japonica | reverse complement strand
CAAGATATAACTTGACGTTTCCACACCTGGGCAAAGAATGGAGCTGACTGAAGAACTGCATTTGATATCCCAGGCAGCAATGGGGCAGCATTCAAGCACTGAACATACCCAGGCAGCCCACCCAGCATAAGACATGGCTCGTGCTGAGGCAACCTCTTCTGAGGTTGGGAAAACGCACCTCTGTGCTCACAGACCATTGCACAGGAGGCTGGAAAGTGTCCCACAGGTGGGTTGGATCAAGAAGCCATCTTCCCCCTGGGGAAAATGGACTTTCTCCCCTGCAGGAACTGTTCCACTTGGGAGCAGCAAGGCGAGCACTGACAGCCAGAAGCAGCTGAAAGCAGACAGAGGCGATAAAGCAAAGTAGCACAAAGCCTTGATGTTCACTGCTGCACAAAAACAAGAGTAATTTACACATGGAGGGGTGGAACTGGACTTATAATGGGAAAAGCAATTAGCAGAAGTATGCAGAGGGAGGAAGAGGCCCTCCTTATATTACAGCCTTGCTGTCACTCGCCTTCCTTGCTTATATACTGCTTCTGGCAAGGCTGGCCTGAGGAGAAAGGGATGTGCTGACAGTGGTTTGTGAGCCAGCTGCTTGAAGTGAAGTTGAGACACTGGAGTTTTCTTTATTCATTCTCTTTTGGTGCAGCTTTCCTTGCTGTTAACTGTTTCAGCTTAGTGGGTCCACAGACAAATACCCTGCACAGCAAGAAACAGTCACAAACCAATCACTGCTCTGTTCCTTTTCCCCTAGTACATGGACATCTACTGAATGATTTCTCCCCGCTAGCCTGCCTTAGCAGCACAAAACCTAAGTGCCTTTTCTCCTTATTTTTCCTAAGGAAATGCCACCATATGAGCAATATTTCCTATGCTTCTTTTTTCCAAGTTTATAAAACTCAATGGCATCAGCCAGGCTAGAAACAGAAGGGAAATGTGTAGAATTCTGCACAAAAAGCATACTTTTAGATAGGAAAGTCTTGCACATCACACCATTACCAAGGGAAATGTCATCGATTCACTAACAAGTTAAATGGATTTTATGTACCTATCCCATGTGTTAAATACCCAGCAGCCCAAGAGGACACTTCTCCTGCGGGGAGGGAGAGTCACACCCTTCAGACAGGCACAAACACACCTGCAAATATTTCATCGTGTTTTAATGTGAAATGCATGTTGTTGTGAGTTATCTACAGGCTGCTGATGCCAACAGAGAACCTATTGCCCACTTTGGCAGCCTTATTGATGGCACAAAACCATCTCCTCAATTCCTCTCGTCCTCTCCATCAGCCCTGCCTCGAAGCAGTGAGCTCCATGCTCAAACCTCATGGTTCAGGAACCCAAGTACTAAGTAACATCCTAACATGCAACTTCCACTGTCCGATGACATGATTTTTTAAGTCACGCCATTGTCAAACTTTTCTGAGCATAGGTGCATCATTTTCATTCTCAAAGTGACTTCCAAGGAAAGAAGAGGTGCTCTGCAGCATCTTCTGATACTTGGTATAGATATAGATGGTATATACCCCAGGAATTCAGGGGGAGTAACTACCCAAATCTGTTCACAATACATTCCCTCTTTCTTAAAATCACCATTTCCAACACACCCCTTGGTCCTTGCAAGCATCTGTAAACATTTGCACCTTGTAACCAAAGCTCTCCAAAATGGTTTCACCACTCTGCATTTGATTTCTACCTCTAGCCGTGCATTTCACTTAAGCCCTGGTCACATGCCAGCACCCATCTGTGTAAATATGCAATTTTTCTAGCTGAATTGCACATCCACCGCCACGACTCAACCACAGAAAGATCATGTAAATAATGGAAGCTGACAGCATAAGTAATTTTTTTCATGTCTCAGACGCCATGGTTGACTGCTGAACTGTGAGATCTGCTGTTTTTAGACAGTGCTAAGTTCTCCCCTTTCACCCCCAAAGGTTCGAGACTAACGGATGAATCTCGAATCACATGGCTCGCGTGTTTTTCTTATCACACAGCTCAGTCAGTGCTCGCTCACACACATCCCATGACCTCCTCCTGCAGGAAGCAGTGTCCTTCTTTACCTTCCATGGCCACTTAGGATAACAGTAGGCAGTGTCACTGGGAGCAAAGGGGGAAACCACCACACACCACAGCACTGGGAGCCAGTGGAAGGAGCAGCTAGCAAATGCCCAAGCCCTTAAAGAAAGAGTTAAGGGAGAGGTAAGTAGCACAGAGCTTTTAGCATTTCTGTTTTCTGATGTTGCAAACATCTCATTAAGCCAAGAAATCTGCCTCGAAAACAAATACAAGAAATTAAAAATAGAGAGGCCAAAACCACAGAGGAGCACGAGGCTCTGCGCTTAAAAGAGAGCGCAGGTCTATAACACAAGGGCCTGTGTAATTGGTTCTTCTGAAGTTTCTAATCACTTTTTGTAAGATCAAGTGGAAGTGACAAGTGAGGCTATCGGAACAGTGACTCCATACAATGGTGGCACATGGGACCCGAACCAGTTTGTGTGGTAATTGTTAATTGTTTGGGGGCTTCCTTTAAGAGCCAAACGTATCTGAAGAGTTACTATTGAAAATAAATATCCTTCCAGCATAAATTATCTGGTCAGTATTTCAGATCTCATACAAATCATTTGCCTGTGAAAATGTTATCAAAATATGAGCTACCCCTTTCAAATATATTTTAAACAATGTTAATGTATTTTCACATGTCATCAGCTGACAGCTCCACCATAGTCGCTCGTCAGCCACCAGGGAAATTTACATGCATTTGAATTCACCCTGCCAAGCACAGGCAGCCCGGACTGACAGCCCATTTAACTAGGTGATAAGTTAATCTGTACAACATTTGATAGATTTCTGTCTTTTACCTAAGCAATAGTTTGTGAAAATGATTCAGCTTCCAAATTTGCAAAGCAGCCGTGTGCCCGTGCTCAGTCTCAACAGGAGGCATTGCATTTCTCCATGTCTAATGAAGAGTCTCCACCCCAGCTGGCCGTATCAAGCCAAACTAAACACTGTCCCAAAAACAGAGATTCATGGTTTCCATTTCTTACTCCACAAATGCAACTTTTTATTTAGTTAAAGCTGACTTTACTCATGGAATTAGAGATGATTTTACAAGGATGGCCAATGGTCTCAGTCTACCATCTCATGCTGACTGCATGCTGTTGTCTTCTTGCTACAACAGCTCTGTTGTAGCAGCATGGCTTGCTTGATTTGTAATAGGTCTATCCTGTTACAATGCACTATGATGTGGCTGTTGCACATTCCAGCACTGAAAATTCAAACAGGAGGTAACTCTTATCAAAGCCACCCACAGAACCCCAAAAACACAGTCCTCTGATTCTCCCAATCAAAACAATTAAGTAATAAGGCAAATAGGTACTGCTAGGCTTTAGACAAATCACTTGCATTAACAGGACTTTGCATTTAAAATGACACACCATCTCCACCAATGATTTACATCTCTTTGCAATATCTATAACTATTGCATTATCTGTGATATTCATTAGCAAGGCCATCTGAACAGAAGTCTCAAGTTTTCTAACGGGGCTGTACATTTAACCACAACATAATGCACAGCACATTTTGCTGCTTGGAAACGCCCAGGAGTTTTCTATTTACTCTCTCTACAGAGTGCATTACCAAAGCCTGGAGAGTCACTAGTCAGCAAGCCATTATTTATTTATTCAAAACATCTTACATCTCCTGTGATGCAGTATGTTATTTACAGGGCACATACTGTCATTACATGAAGTAAACATCACCAGGAAGATTAAAACCAAGATACGCTGCCCATCATGAGAGATCCTGATAATAACACTTTTCAAAGTCTTGCTAAAATGTAAGTAAATATCCTACTGCTGTCAGTAGCAAATGCTCTGAAGGGGCAGTCAGGCCAACAGCGATGCTGCCATTGGTAGGTGAGTTTAGTGAATGAAGTTTCACATATAGAGCCCCTGCACCAAACTTGCTGAAGAGCAAGAGCTACAAAAAGCTTTGGAAACAGAAGTGGTTTACTTGTGCTCAGCCACTTGTTCAGATGCAATTTCAAATAAAAGACATTTGCTGCATTTGGGAAGGATCTTTTCCTCTTCAAGGCAGAGGAGCAGCCTTAAAATATTAATTAAATAGAACTCAAGACTATGTAAACCTTGAAAGCGGATGCCAAGAAACTAAATATATTGAACCTAAAGGTAGGCTAAAGCAGAAATACCCATGGGCAAGCTCCAGTGAAGAAATGTAGGTCAGGAGCCTATTTCACAAAACGCATTGCCCGTAACATTCCCTGCTTAAAGTATGGAGTATTAGGTTAAGAGATGATCAGATTTTACATGCCTTTTGTGTATATAAATCCTTGATGTGAGCAACCAAGCTTTATCCTTCCTGCAGTATTGTCACAAGTCCTTCCTGATCATTGCAAAGATATAAAAGCTGATCCAATCTAGAAAACCTTGCCTGAAGAATTTGCACTCTGGTCCCACAGTATGTGCTTACATCAGTGTTTCCTGCACTGGCATAGAGACGTGAGTTAAACACCCATCTATCCATCCATCCTTCCCAAGTATTGTGATACAAAGCAACAGTCATCGTCACCTCTTGGCCACAAGATCAGACTTCACCTTTGGAGATGCCCAAGGGCCAAAGCTATTTGCAACGCTTCACCCAAAGAGTTTGCCAACAACTCCTGCAGGAAAATAAATACATCAATCAATTCTGCAGGATTTTCACCCAGGACTAAAGGTACAAAGTAAAACAAGCCACAAATGCTATGTTTTGAAAAATATGAGTGATGTATTAGGACAATTAAGGCTTCACTCTCATTTCTTTGAGAGCAAGAAAAACAGTTTCAAAATCCTTCCTTTTTCTCCTAACGCTGTTAAAAGGCAGCACTATAAAAATAACACACATATGCACACACAGTGACATTTATAATATTTTTTCAAACGAATAACCACCTTGATATTCAGGAAGGTGAAGAAAGCCCCTCTCTCCCACCAAACAAAATCCACTATATCAAGCTGTTATCTTCTGAAAGGCAGAGATTGCGTGCACCACATTCCCACATGGGTACAGGAGCACACACCCCCTGCACGGTGACTCCAGGCAGGCACGTGGCCCCGCTCCCATATGGCACAGCCAGCCCTGCCAGCGCAGGTAGCAGAAGGGGCACAAAGAACACAGCCTGACTCAGAAGCACATGAAGCATGGAAGGGTCACACCGTGCCTCATCTGCTCCCTTTGCAAACGGCACAGAACCAGAAGCACTGGCATCTGCAATCCAGAACATCATTTGGCATGGTTTTAAATTTTAAAGTAATTTTCAATTTGTTTCCTTTCTCCTCCCACCCCCCCAGCACCACGTGGTGATTTTTGTCCTTTGGAGAGCCAAAGGCAAACACAGGCATGCTCAACAGACACTGTCAAAGAGAGAGGTTTCCTAGCAACAACACCAATATGAAAGGAGCTGAAGTTTCCTTTCCAATCCCTTACGTGACATTAGAGCAATTTGTACCTTAGAGGGAACTGGAGGAGAAGTATCTAAGAAATTTGGCCTTGCAGCATTACTCAAAGAGATAAGCAAATCAGCTGTCAAGCTTTGCCAGCTCCCATCAGGTTATATCTGCAGCCCCAGTGCAATGCAGCAGGAGTTGAGTGACAGCACTAGCATCTCATTGATGTGGTCTCACCCTAAGCCTGGCCCTGAGCTGGCTCTCCTCCCACACAAGCCCACACAGGCCACACGATGAGATTTGTGATGATACCTGGTAACATCTTTGATACCACTCCTCTTTTCAAGAAGAGGAAAGAACACCCCCTCCACTCAAGGAGCTGCAGTTGAGATACCCACCAGTAGCCTTCAAAACTGGGTTTAATCAATTGTGTGTGATAGGTTCCTAGGTAATCCTCTTTTCACACAATCCAGGAGCTAAAGTGCTCAATGAAGAGATTGATTTTAAACACTTAAATCTGTAGGTCTGAGTGTTGAGCACTGCTCTTGCCAAGGAATCCTTGACCCTGCTTATCTACATCAGGCACAAACATCCCATACCTATATCTGACAGTGTGATCCAGACTGTAAATCAAGGAGAGAACACCCTATACATGTGATTTCTACAAGCAGATTTTGGACAGTGGATGCCCAGCTCCAGAATTAGTGGCCCACAGTGAGCCACTGGAGGCAGCTTATTTACAGGGCACGGCACGTGACATCTGCTCAGTCTGGCTTTGCAGCTAAAAGGGGATTTATCTTTGGCAAATCAGTTTTGTGGGTCAGGAGCTGGTTTCATTACAGTCCAAGCATTTGGCCAGCACTTAGTTTTGTACCTTCTCTCAAGCACTCTACAGCAGAGACCATGAGCAACCATCCAAGGAGATCCGCTGCTAGAAGCAATCTGATTAAATAGAAACAGCTATGTGAGAGGCGCTGATGCTTTTGACAGATGAGTGTTAAAATGCTTTGTATGAATTCAGCAGTGAGCAGGAAATCATCAGAAGTATTGCAGGAGCAAGACCTGACCCCAGTGTCCCACACTTGGCAGACTGGACCATATCACCATTGCTGTGTGTCACCAGCACAAGAGCACATGGGCACAGCACAAGAGCAAACCCAATTGAAAACACTGCTAAACTGGATGGAAATCCTAAAACAAGTCAGAAGGAAATCTGGAGGATTTGTATTTCATCTTTTTCACACAATATATGGCGGTATTCCTCTTTAATGCCTATTTTCTGCACATGTCCCTGAAAGAAGGGACAATAACCCCACTGCCTCATGCACCACTGCACATCAACTCTTCCTCACCATGCCAGGAACCAAATCCAGTCAGATACAAGACCATACCACATGGCACACCATGGCACCAGAATCCCAATAATGGGAATCTTCAGGCATAGAGGCACTTATTTTTAAGTGAAAAACAAACACAGTCAAAGAATCTAAACATTTCCTTTAACGAAACATTCACATTCATTATCAGGAGAGATACTGCAGACAACTCTGAGTGACTGAATTTAGTTGAAGTTCTGAGCTGTGTCGTCTAATTGACTGCGCTGACCAGCTTCAAAACCACATTAAGACTACTGATTATTTGTCATAAAATGCCTGCACAGAGGGAGAGACCTAATTGTCTGATGAAGATCCCCAACCCCTGTGGGTATCACAGCATACTGTACCTGTAAGAGTCAGGGCTCATTAGCCTAATCACAAAGAGTAATACAGGGAACAGAGCTCTGCAAAGCTACCGATTCGTTTTTTAACTTCCTGTGAGTTTCGCAGAAACACCCTTTTTCTTTTTTCCACTTTGGCGGGGTTCTTTTTCTTGCTATTTCCATCTGGCAGCAGCTATCCACAGACACCAGCACGCCCCAGCCCTGCAGGACCGCAAGCGTTCGGCGTCTCCTGCGGTACCTGATTGATCACAGCCTTCCTCCCACTGCACACAGAGCCACGCAGAAGCCTGAGCAGAGGAGGGTGGTCAGCAGATGTGCGGGTGGCAGGGCTGGAGAGAGATCTTTTATTTTGCATTAATCTTCCACCTATAGGCACTGATGCAGCAGGGATTTTGCAGTCCCTGTAATATGCATCACTGATGAGAAGCTTCCCCGTTATGCTGCTTTGGAATACAGATACAAAACCATTCTGCCTGTGCCTCTCTGCATTAACTTCTGAGTTTTGCCTGCAGATTCATCCAGGATTGCATTCATACCCACACGTCTAATTTTTCTGCTCCCCTTTTCTGCTGTCCTTGTTCCCTCGCCTCCACAAGGCACTACTGAACAGAGGTGACAGCGACCTTTCTCAGTAAGAAGTATTGAAAAGATCGTCTAATCAGGCTGACTATGCATGTCTATGTAGGAAAACCAAGATCTCATTTGGCATCCTTTCCCTCCGCCGATTCACACCTTACGAATTAAAAAAAGATCTACTTGCTCATCAGAACCACCAAAAAGAAAGCAAGTCCACCAGATGAGAACAAACCTCTCTCAGTTCACCACTCCCACTTGAAATCCAGTGAGAAGAACCAAGGCTTGAAACCAGACACAATTATGGCACAAGTAGCCAGCAAACACCACAACACTGCTCAGGACACAAAGACACATACAGACACACAGTGTCCTGATCCCAATCCTGTTTCTAGTAACTGAAGACTCCCATCAGTTTGGGCTGAGATCAGTGTGAAAACCACTATGAAAACTAATCAGTGATCAGTACAATGGTTCTAACAAGCAGCTGTTTCTGTTTCCCCAGAAACTCATCCGCATTACAAAATAGGAGATGCAGTCACAGCAGATGTGTGTATCGGTGGGCACCAGCTGGCCCAGCTCAGCCAGGACAGCAGGATGCTGATGGGGCAGACCTCAGTGAGGGCCCATGATCTGCCCTGGGCACAAATGGCCTCGGTCACAACTTGTGCAGAGGGAGCAGATTGCTGCACAGGAGGGGGCACTTTGGGGACAGCCTGGCACTGCCCCAACTACCACGGAAGGTGCGAGCCCAGATCCCCATTTGCTGTAGCGCAGCAGTAAGTGTCCAGTCTGTGGCTTATGCTATTTCTTAGCCACTCACTTCCAAGCGCTGTTTCATATTCAAAAGCAAAGGGAAGAGCTGGTGTGCTATTCATGTGGAATCTGGTGCTGTCATCTCTCTCAAGGCACATATACGTGTGCCAGGAGCACAAGGGCACGCTGTTAGCCCAGCCCCTGGAGATGCAATGAGTACCTCATGCCAATGAGTATTACATTCTTCTAGCAGAACAGAGACCGCATAATGCTTGTTTAACTCCCAGTTAATCCCCAACAACGCTGTTGGTCCAGTTAAGTCCACAAAAATGAAGACGTGTGAAACTATAAAACTGAAGTTCCTTGGCTGGTGGCAGGGTTGGAAAAGGTAGAGAGAGCCCATGTGCTTTTCAAGTTACATGCTTCCTGACCATGCAGTGTTCCCTGCTCACCAGGCTCCTTTGCATAGGAGCCGACCTGGCCTCCCTGAAGCATTAGCACAGAGCCAGCATGCTCCTGCCCTCCCCTCTGAGTGCAGTTTGGCACTGCAACCACCCAGTGAGCCAAACCTCTCCCTGGCTGCATGTGCAGCCACGGCTGTTTCCTTTGACTTGCTCCAGAGCCGTCTCAGAGGCCCTGTACTCTTGCCAACAGTCCATGACATCACTCACATTATTATTAATTACTGTATATATGGACAGATGGACACTCATATCACAGAGTTGGTTTTAACATCAACACCTCTCCTTTCTCATCCCTCCTTCTTACCTTCAATTTTTCCCCTCTTTGCTTATCCATTCCCTCCTAGGGAGGAGCAATCAAGGCTGCTAGTGTAGTGAGTTAAGAGTTCTCTTCCTCTTAAATATACAAAACAAGGTTAACTCAGATGACACTTTATTTCCTGTGCCAAGCTCACGTTTGCTCACTACACTGCCCATATTAAAATAATGTTACTGAGGAAACAACAGATCCTGGTTCCTTGCCCTATCGCCCTGCTTACAGAAGAAAGAATCTCCAGAGAAAGCCTTGCAAAGGGAAGTGCAAAGGAACAGCTACACACAGCCCCAGTCTCTTCCCCTGCTGGTCTGAGATTTTTCCCAGTAGCTAGATGTATGCCAAGTCTTTGCAGAGCAAACAAGCAGAACGAGCTGACTCCTGCTGGGTCATAAAGAGTCTGGTTCCTATTTTTATGATGTGGAAAAACATGGGGAGCAGAGGGTTGGAAGAAGCAGGGAGCAATGGAGTGAACGTTACACCACGATTCACAGAGAGAGTACATGCTTGCTTTGAAAGTTACGTTCTTTTGCTTCCTACTTCTGCTTGGCCAGAAAAACACTGGTTTCTAGGAGAGCCAAGAGCAGTGGGGCTGTGGGTGGTTTCACAAATTGCTCAGAATTTCTTTGCTGGATGTAATAGAGAAATCAGCACAGTTCAGTCTCAGACTGTCACTTCCAGATGCATAAAGGCATTTAGTACAGAGAAGAGCAACAACTGATCCAAGGAGGCTTAATGCATCACCCTGGTGATGTCCTGGATCTGGCTTGGAAGACATGAGCTGAGTTCTGCTCTCCTGAGCACCCAGGAAATGCAGCTCCACTTGTGTCAGGAAAGGAGCTGTTAAGTCAGGTCCCACTCAGTCTTGTGCTGGCTCCTGGAGACCTCCACTTCTAGAAGATGATTAGTGGGAGCACGCAGTGAAGTAATGTCATCACTGCTCATTGATGAAAGAGAGATCCTATAAACCTGTATGAGCTTAGCATAAAACAAATTGTTTTGTTTTGTTTTTCCTCCCCTGAGCAGCTTTTGTTGTCAAAAAATGAAATCTTGCATACCTCAAAAACAAAGAAACAAACATCAGAGTCACCTTGAGTTTTGGGGGTGGGGTTTTTTGCCCTTTAGCTACTGCTATCAGCCTTACAATTTTCCCAAAGCATGAAAACCAAGTAAATATTTTTTGTAAAAAGAAGTGGAGACAACTTCAGATTTGACAAAGCTCTTTTTCTTGGCATCGACAAGCAATCATCATCTATCTTACAAATGGGTACTTGCCTCACAGCACATTTGGGCGATCACTGGATTTCTAATCCTTTGAGAGCCAAGATAACAAACGAATCTTCACCTGCTCCAGCGATTTCAAAGCTAATCAGAAGATAAAAAGGCTGGCAGGACTGCTGACAATACATCAGGAACCAGCAACAGATCTTTGCAGGACATTCATGTATTCAGATTCTAAGCATGGGGAAGCTCAGATACACATTTACAAATACTAGGTAGCTAGAGCCAAGTGAGGCCAAGCAAGCAATGGCACAGCACAGACAGCAGGAAGACACAGATTCTTTGCCCAGACACCATACAGCCACATGAGGCTGTGCCACAAAGATGGGACTCACAGTACAGCACCAAAAAGGCCACATCTGCACCCATATTGGTAGATCTCTCAGTGCAGATTTATGCAGGAAGGCAAGAACAGCAGTAAGGAAGGCAAATCCCAAGAACCTGCTGTAAGGGAGGAAGGATCTTATGTCCAGCATGTTTGCAAGTTGTATCAAAGGAATAAATCATGTAGACCTCCTCGCTGTCTAAGGGAAGATTATGAATAACAGCTTGGATAATAAATTGAGAACTTCTCTGACTTCATGAGACACAAGACACTTCCCTGATCCATAACTTCCTTACACAGACTATTTCTCATCATCTCAGACCCAAAAGTTCCCTGCTTGTTTTCTCCATAGGACACCCAAGATTTGACTTAAATGAGGATGAATGATAAAATCCTGGTTCTTAACCAAGCAATTCTTTGCACTTGTTATGGAAGCACCAAACACCTTAGCATTAAGCCAAATTCCCATCAAACTGGCTCTATGAAAAACAACGTACTGAATCTCAACCTCTCTGCCAACACCAGTATATGGGACTTAATCCAATTTTTCGTGCCAAAATGGTCAAGTTAGATGTTCCAAACAGAATACGATGGACAATGGTATGAGTAGTTAAACCTCTGCATTATTTGGTTCTGTCTCTGTGATGCAGTTGGGAACCATGACAGCAATAGGTCAATAAGCTGATCCAGGACACCTTGAGGAAGTAAATGTACCTTCAAGGTCTTACCAGAAAACCTCTTCAGTCTACTGATAGCTCAGTCTTCAAAAGTTTGCCCTCCAAAGCAAATGCCTACATATGGCTGACCTGAAATATGGTAATCTATATATAGATACCAGCCACTGAAAGTAGTTACTCCAGTCTCCATCCAATAGAGGCACTGCAAAAGAATTGCCCGTATTCCCCAGCAGCAGTGTCAAGAGGCTGATAATAATCCTCTTGACTCAGAAAGGAAGCCCAGAGAGAGGTGGTTAGGGCATTTGACTCTGCCTTTGATGAGGGAGCAGTTGCAGAAGAAGGACGACGATAACCTCCTGACTCCAGAAAAATGTTAAAATGTGGCTCTGCAAGAATCACTGATTGTTTTACTTTACCTCCTGACTCTCTAGTTCAAAGCAGCCAAGTCATTTTGAAGACAGATGAATATATTTAGATTTTGGTGACTGATCACAAGTTTGCAAAAAAGCTTACATATTCATCTCAAGGGAGAAGAGATCACTGAGGGCAACTGTAATTGGTGCGGGGCATTCTGATTATCTGCAGATTACCTGTCTCTTGATGCAAAGAAATAGCTGCCAATTTGCTGTGTGGGGCTTGGGAGGATCTTCGGTGGGAGATCAGATGTCATTATAAGACCTACTGACACAGACCTCCCCATCATGGCTACTCAGAGTCACTCCAAGGTGCTGCCATGGGGCTTCTCTAACTCTACTCTGACTAAATCCCAGCCACTAAAAGGAAAATAAATGGCATATGAGCCATTTATTACCCAGTGCAGCATCCCTGTGGTTCTCCTTGCAAGGGTTGGCACCTCAAAGCTGCCAAAAACATCTCTGAAAGCTGCAAGGGAGATAAGGGGGAAATCAGCCCCATCTTCTACCTAATGGCCACTCCAATCTGTTGCATTTCAGTCTTTGGTCAAGTTTGAGGAAACGACTGAGCAGTGAGTTTCCATTACTACATACATCATCTTATCAACCTTATTTTTTGTGATATTTTGTAAATTACAATAAATTTGCTTTCTTCTGAATATTCAGATGCTTCAAAAGGTACCCAAAGGATGCAATTAGACCCAAGGGAAATATGCTATTATGTGCACATATCATATTTTGCATAGGCTTTCCAGCATCTACATAATTTATGTTTTTCTGCATAATTTCCCCTTTTTATGTTTCCTATGTGTTTGTGAGATAATGCAGAAGTCAGTTCTCTACCACCAAAAATACAGAAAGAACTTAAGTCAGTATTCTTACTTTGCCCAATCTGCTTTACTTCCCTGCAAAACCCTTGGAAAAGCCCCTGGAGAAATCCTTTCATATGCACCAAACATCAATGCCCGAGGAAAAACCCAGAAGGTCGAGGCAGCTCTCTGAAAGGAACCAGAACCTTGTCCACTCCTGTATTCATCTGGGCATTCAGAGGGGCCTCTGATGGATAACATTGAAATGGGAAAGCTTTTAAACTGTTTATAATCCTCGCTTCATGTTTGAACCGTACAGAAATAATTCTCCAAAACTTTCAAGTTGCTTTTTAGCTTTCCATGCCAGTCGTTTGCATGCAAGTTTGCTTTTAATAAAAAAACAGGAATAATAATAAAAAGGAGAGTGCTCAGTTAGGATGTAGTTAGAATTGATGCCTATGGTTCCTTTTCAACTCTGTTGGCTGGAGGGTTTTTTGTTTTTTTTTTAAACTAGTGGATTTCAAATTTCTTTTTCGATACAAGATTAAAACAAGGGTTCAGGGAAGACTTTGTGCAGGTGATCTTCTAGCCTGGCCACTGGCTGAGTCCAAGATTTCCTCAGCTCACGCTCTCCTTTTCCCTGGGATGTGATTAATGCCTGCTGGGCTGGAAGAAGTTGCTGAATGGGTCCAGTTACATTTTTGCTGCCCCATCCCAAACAGCAACCAGGGACACCCCTTCACCTGGAGGAGGTGGGTAGTCAGCAAGGGACCCCTCATACTGTTCTCCCTGAGCCTCACTGCTCCTCTCAGATCCCAGAGTCATGGAGAACAAGAGAAACTTCCTTAGAAATAGTAATAGTAAATAAGAACTTGGCCTTCATCTTTGCACACATGCACTCAAACTCAGAAGAGTGAACCCTTCCAACTCAAAAAAGAATTAAAAACACTTGTGAAACACAAAAACTCATCAACCTATTAAAAGCACCCCTCTTTTTGTAGAGAAGGCAACGAGAGCACTGTCCTGCTCCTGCAGTACACATCCCCACCCGGAGGGGGAAGCAGAATCATAGAACCACCAAGGTTGGAAAAGACCTCCAAGATCATCCAGTCCAACCATCCACCCACCATCAATATTCTCCACTAATGCATGTCTCTAAGTACAACATCCAAATGTTCACTGAACACCCGCATGGTTGGTAACCCCACCACCCCCGGGCAGCCCATTCTAGCACCAGACTGCTCTTTTGGAGGTGAAAATTCTCTCAATGTCCAACCTGAATCAAAATCCCTTTGTTCTCTGAAGAAAATAAGAAACATTATGAAAACTTCCATCAGCACCAGAGGAACCTCCTCATCCCTTCGCCTCCAGAAAACTACACCTGCTGCAAACAGACGCTCCCCAATGCAACACCCACCAGTGAAACTGGCAACCCAGAATATCACAGGGTAATCCACTTCTTTAAAACTCACTCCGAGTCCATGTAAATTCAACCATAGAGCAGCACTGAGACACAGCAAACATGTTTTTCCCTCTGCAGCTCATGACAGACTTTAAACCACCAACAAAAAATACATCTCATGTGAATTAAAAAATATTTATGTTGGGGAACCCGTGGCGTGAAACAGCAGGAATAAAATAATCTGGTAAAATTTAAAGAATAGGATACTTTGTAGAATACATAAGAGAACACCTGCTGCTTTCCTTATTTTTTATTTATTATAATTAATATGCTCAAACTAAGCCGTATGCAGATGTATAAAAACAAACAGTTGGAAAAAAAATAATGAATACTTTTCATTAAAAAGTTCATTTGAAGTAGAGAAAATGTATGATTAATTAATCACAACAGAATCTGCTTACTTAAAAGCCTATTGACATATGTTTTCAAATCATTCGTGCCGTCCAAGCCAACCAGAAGTGAGGAGCCCATTGCGCCCAGCTCTGGGACCAGCTGCAAGCAGGCTCAATTTAAGGTTAGATGCACAGAAAATGAGAAAAAATGGTAAAATGTGAGCCTTAAATATGTGTAATTTAATTGTCAGAATAAAGTCAGCTCCAGGGTAGTTCTCATACTCTAGCTGTACAACGCTGTTGAGCACAGATAACAAATTTATGAACGTTCCAAACGATCAAAGAACAGCCTGGGTTGAAAAGGCCCACAACACTCATCCAACCCCCTGCTGTGTGCAGGGTCACCAACCAGCAGCCCAGGCTGCCCAGAGCCACATCCAGCCTGGCCTTGAATGCCTGCAGGGATGGGGCATCCACAGCCTCCTTGGGCAACCTGTGAACAGTGCGTCACCACCCTCTGGGTGAAAAACTTCCTCCTCATATCCAACCCAAACCTCCCCTGTCTCAGTTTAAAACCATAAAACCATAAACCATGGGAGCATAGAGGAGAGGGGTAGGATGAACTCTCAACCCCTCCAAAGACTTTGTGAAGAAGATACTCACACATCTCCCAGTCAGCATGCAGAAGTAACCAGAGACTAATTTCTCATGACCAATCAGTATCTATAAGAAATACCCTAATGACATGAAGGAGGTCTTGGAAAGGAAGGTTTAGAGGAGAATCTTTAAGAAAGCATGGATTTATTCCAATGGAAACAAAAATGTGTGAGGCAAGGCCTGGGTTTGATTGGGCTACATCAAAGAGAAGAAATAGTAAATAGTTAAAATTAATTTATTAACAAACATGGCAGGCAGGTTGGGTGGAAGCAGGGTGTACAAGCACCTTCAGGCCCTTCTGCCCCCACCTTCACACCCCCAGCCCAGATTTTCTATGCTAGTTTTTAGAATGCCTCTCTTCACACAACATGCAAGAACTGCCTTCCTCACAGCCATGCCCAGCATCTCAGGAGAGCAGAAAGCTGTTTATGCTAAAACTGTTTGGCCTCACCTTTGCACCTCTGTAAGATGCAGTGCCTGCTCATGAAAACATTGATCCCCTCTTGTTTCTATGATATTGCTCTAATCTAAGAACATAAAGGGGCTTGTGTCATACATATATTGTAGCACGTCTCCCAGTGGAGCAGAGAAATTAAAACAGAACCACAAAAACTCTGTGGGATAGAGTATCTGTCCCAGCCTTCACGCAGGGGATGAAGGTGGGTGCCCATCACAGAACCCCCCCCCCACCAACCAGGATAATCTCTGTTCACCATCAGTCCCACAGCAGAGCTCAGCCAATCACAGTCTGACCCCAAAGGTGAATAAATTAGAATTAATTTTATAGAACTGGGCAAAAAATAATAATAATAATAGAAACTACAAAGGAGACCCCAAAAGGATGCTCTTATTTCCATCCCTCCCCTTCTCAGAGCACTTCGTTTCCACTCCTCCTACTGCAGCGTCAGCATTCAAACCCAACCTCAAGCACACCACTGTAATGCAAGAAGACAAACAAAACAACAACAACCCCCCCTTACAAATCCCTTTGCACAAAGTAACATGAATTTCAAAACAAACACTTTTGTCTTGTAAGCACCACCAACTTCACCAGAATGTAAAACATCCCTTGAAGGAAAAAATATAGATGCAGTCAGCCCAGACAAAGCACAGCAGCAGAGCGTATGGTGCTCCCTGCTTCTCCAACACCTGCTCTTCAAGTGCCTGAAGTGGCATTGTTATCCTGCAAACTGAGATGGGATGTTTGGCACCAAAGTCCATCTCAGCCCATTCCAGCACATGGAAGATGTGCAGGATGTGCTTGGGTCTTGCCTGTAAAATGAGTGGGATCTGCTTAAGACTGAATGTGCTATGTGTAGACCACTGTCCTGTCCCTGGAGGCATTCAAGGCCAGGCTGGATGTGGCTCTGGGCAGCCTGGTCTGGTGGTTGGCGACCCTGCACACAGCAGGTGGTTGGAACTGGTTGACCATGATGGTCCTTTTCAACCCAGGCCATTCTATGATTCTGTGATTCCTGGGTTGTTTCATTTCTTATCATCTCAGTGCACCTTATTAGCACCCCCTGCCTGAAACGCAGCCTTAAGTAGCTGCATGTACAGCACAAAACTTAGCAGCAAGAATTAAAAGTCAGTGACCAAGTGCATGTGCTGTTGAAACACCTTTTAATTAACTTTGCTGTACTGAGCACAGCTCAGGAGAAGTTCAGTGCAAAGGGTGCACAGGGCCCTAAAGCAGCGCCCTGCTCCCATAGTACTGCTTTATGCACCATTATGATATTTTCCTAATGCCACAATACCTTTCCCTTGGCAGCTCTTGCTCTATCTGGCATTACTGCCTCCCTCATCTTACCAATTTCGAAGTATTTTTTAGGATAAAGTTGTTTTGAATCCAGAATTATATTGAAACTAAAGAAGAAAAACCTTCGGACAACTCCAATTCTTTCCGTAAGCGAGAAGATTTATCAGAACTGACCTTTCCCTTGAAAAATCCACTTCAATAAACCATAGAGTTTCAATCTAACAAAGCACTTGTCCAAACATTCCCAAGCAAAAAGAGTTAACCTTAAAGCACATATAGAGATACGTCAATGTGAAAATGCGATGGCCAAAAACACTCGTGGACTTTGTTTTTAAATATATATATATATTTAGCATATCATGGTCAACAGAATTTATGATGCATGGAGGAATACTTATGCATAAGTTACAGTATACACATATAAGAGCAGACCCGTTTGTGTTGGGCAGGCAGCAGAGCCATCCTAAGCAGTTCTGACCTCTGCTATTTGCAGAGGCTGTGCTCCCGACTACAGCAAATAGATTGTTTTCTCACTCCAGTTTTTATTTAGAACATTACCAAAATAAATGTGACATGTTTAGGGAATGCATCATGCCTTCGAAAACTCAACCAAGATGTATTTTGGACTTGTTATTTTTAAGGTTTGCACTCTTTAAAACCAATTCCTGAATGGTTTTCTGTTTTCCATATAGAAGAATCTACTCCAGCACTCAGTTTTTATGCAACTTGTGTTGGAATCTTCTTTTATGAACCCTGGGGATCCAAGAACAATGCTGAAGTTCCCTTTTATAGTAAAGAACCATCTCAGCATCTCTGAAACAGACGTGGCCAATGCAGAAAGGTGATGAAGCAGTAAATGAATTACGTTGCAACAGATTCCTGAACACTGCCCCAGTTCTGAGCAGGCAGCAGTCAAAAACAAACCAACACAAAAGAACATATCAGAGCTATTTAAATAAGTACTTTCTGTTCTATAAGACAACGTAGCTGCAACCAATTCCCCTGCTCCATAAGGAAAAGCGTTTCACCCTTAGGTCTCAAGCTCAGCTTCAGCTTGCTGAGATGCAGCAGCTCCTAAAAGGCACAGCAAATATTACCTTCATATTTAGGGCAATTTTTTCCTAGAGTTCTATGTAATGTAATTTATGTTCTAAAATGGATGTAAGGAAACTAGTATCATGGCCTCCTCTGCTCATTCTCACTAGTGACAGGGCGAGGGGATACAGCCACAAGTTGTACCAGGGTAAGTTAGGTTTGATATCAGGAAAAACTTATTCACGTAAAGGGCTGTTAAGTACTGGAATGGGCTCTACAGGGAGGTGTTTGAGTCATCATTCCTAGATTTGTTTAAAAACCACTTGGATATGCTGCTCAGGGACCTGATTTAGTGGAGGACTGTTAGAGTTAGGGTAGGATGGTCAGGTTGCAGTTGGATTTGATGATCTTTAAGGTCTTTTCCAACCTGAGCAATTCTATGATTCCCTCTCAGGGATTCTAAATCATCTGCCACCAAAACCAAGTTTTCCATTGGCTGTTCCCAGCCTCAAAACTTTGGGTCAGGCAGCACAGACTCACCCATCACTATTGGTAATGATGCTACAGCCATGCTCACCACACCCGGTCCTTCAGGAAGAAGTCACCTGCAGTCACCTGGTAACTTCTCATCTATAAATACGAGGTGGTTTGTAGCTGACAATGCAAGTGATGGAGAGTAGCCCCATGCACTTGGGTGCTGGGAAGCACACTGCCCACCGCTGGGCTCAAGGCCTACCCTGCACAGAACAACTCACCCACCTTCAATGTTATCACCAGAACCGCTCACCTGAGCTGGCTGGAATATGGGAGCACATGTGTATGGAAAAAACAAAATCTTATAATTGATTATTTAGCGCAAAAAGGGAGGGAAATTATCACAGGTGGTGATGGCAGATGGGACAGCCCAGGATACTTGGCAAAACACAGAGCATATTTGATTACTGATATGGATGCTTGTATGGTGCTGACAGTCCCGCTCCTGCTAAGCCCTTTCATTACAGATGAGTTGTACATAATACAAAAAAAAAATAACAGTCAAAAAGTTTACTTTTTTTCTCCCCCTTATTTATTTATTTATTCTTAAACCACTGTGATCAATAGCAACTGCTGTGTGATATTAGCTGGCTAAGGAAGGCTATAAAACTCCTTCAGTAAAACACTGTCAGCAATTAAACATTTAAAAGCTGATCATCACTGTCAGAACTCGAAACGGATGCAGAGCCTCATGAAAGACAGCAGCCATACTTACCATGGCATTGGGCCAAAGCTACTATATTTCTAGGCAGTGATTCTAAAGGACAATATTACAGTTAATTAGTGAATGCTAATTAATTATTATGATTCCCCCCCCAATATTCAAATATTTTTGCCTGGTTTGGGAGAAACTGGTAGTGACTCAGTGGGAAGCCACCCCATGCAGCCCATCACCCCAGCCCCTGCATGACATCAGAACTCAGCTCCCAGCATCAGCCCTCTGCAGGACCTGCACTCGCAGAGAGATGCTTTGGCACACAACCTTCCATAATGTGATTCCTACTGCCTATCTGCAAGCCATTCAATACCTGCATTCCTCCTTCTCCTGCAAACACATCAGAGAAAGGGGGTGGATGTGTGGTGCAATAGCTGCAGGGAGAAACCTCAGTCTCCCCAGCATCTCTATTTCCCAGAAGCTTCTACAAAGAAGCTCTGTATTGAACAAGAAAAGATGAGCCAGCCATGCCAACCTCTAAATACAACACAGAGCCCTTCATGATAAGGAGCAAGGTACAGAGACAGAAGCTAAAAGAACATCAGCCTTTTCCCCCACCCCTCTCTTGGACAGACACCTTCATTCATGAGATTCCTCTTTATTGTGATGGACACTTAAAAAAAAAAAAAAAGAAAAAAAAAAAAGAGAAAAAAAGTCAGTATCAACTGAGACTGTTGTTCCACCTTTCATAGGATTCATGGATAAAGAAGAATTATGAGGCAGAACAATGATACAAGTTAATTGCTTTCAGTAACAAGCATTTTTAAGGCTGTTGGTCCAGTCTAATTAATTTATCCTGTGTACTTTTTATGTATCTGCAAGTGAAGAGCATGTAATCATGAAGGATTTGTGTTCATAATGTATATATCATTGAACAACACCAGTGCAGTTGCTCGGAAGGAAGCTTCATTGATGCATGGAGGCAAGAAGAATGGGGCATCCTGCAGTGGGAAAGATTGGAGCAAAGCAGGATGGGAGCTGGAGAGAGGCAGCGGGCTGAGGGATGGGTGCCATGTTTGCTTCCTTCATCTGTCTCTGCCTCTATTAAGAGCAAACAAATTGTTCCTCATACAACCCCAGCCTCACCCTTCACCTCCTGATCAAGAAAGAAATATGCCCCCGGTACCCAGGACAACTCCCATGGTGGTTTATCCATACTAGGTTCAGCATTTTATTTTTCATCTCTGAAATATAGTCCAGATATGAGACCTTTCCTCATACAAATCTTCTACAAATCTCCCTTTGTTCAGAGCCTTTAGACAAAACAGAAAATTTAATACTGTAAATCTCCTGGGAGAAGGGGAAGGTGGAACAGTTGGAAACAGGCAGAAAATAAAGCGATTTCCAGTCCATATTCCCAGGTCTGTGTCCCCTTTAACACAGAGAGCTGCCTACCTGGCCCCAAAGGGCACTACTGGGCAAGATATGTGGACAGGAACAGACAAACAGCACTGCCGCAAACCTACCAATACATAACTGGCCCAAACATCACATAACGCCCAGCACTGGTAACGCTCCTGTTGCAAGAAGTAATAAAATGGCAGTAACATTCTTATTCAGAAGAAATATTAGTTCAATGAGCCATCCTTCCGCCTTCAAGCGATCAGGATGCTTTTTTATGATCCCGTTTTTTCATGCCACAAATTTGCATTCTGTAGCCTGTCTAATTCAAGGGTTCTTCCTGTTTTTAATTTAAAATCTCTGTGGTTGGTGAAGTAGTTGGAAAGGGAAAATACACTTCCCATATTCCACGTGTGTTCAGCATACTTGATTCTCCAAGGGGCAGATACCACACACCTCCTGACTTGCTCTAGTTTTCTCTTTATGGACAGAAATAAAGGCCTGGCTCAAATCCCTTATTCTTACAGCATCACTCATTTGACTCCAGTTGTGCTTTGTTTTACTGGATTTACTCACAAATAGAAACACCCATAACTTCAACCCATCACCCACACTCAGCAAGGAACCTGCTCTTCATTTTTACACCAACGCTTCATCAATGAAGCAATAAAGGACACTTTCAAATCCCAACTCCCCAGATGCTGAATCTCAGTTCCAGAGCGATAGTTGGCCAAGTTTGTCCCCATCCTCAGCCTGGCCCAGCCACCAGCAAAGCCTCACACTTGGTTTGCTATGGTGGTTTTCCCAAGCTGAGGTCACAACAGGTGAGGGGAAGGTGGAAACTGTTCCTATATGCAGGCAATCATCAGTCACATTGCCACCATTTGCTCAGACATCAAATAAACTATAATCAGCCCTTCAGCCACTTCACTGTGTGATTGTTTTCCCCTTATAGCTGAAGCCCATCAATGGTGTAATAAATGAGGCATTTATGTTCCCTTGTGTCTTCTGCATCCAGGGCCTGCGCTGCCTGTCCTGTGGGTTTCAATGTCAATGGGGAGAAGAAGGGACAGGGCAGGGGCTTTCCCACAGAGACATGCTTAGAACTGTAGGAAGGAGAGCCCTCCACCTCCAGCTGCTCCTCTCCCCATCCCCACTGGCATTGGAAGTGAGGTCAGTAAGCAGCTGGATTCACATCTCATCACCAACTGTCCCAGTCCTTACTGGAGGCACTGTACCTCAACAACACCTTCTTTGGATTATGAGGATTAAACCATCCTGAGCATCCTGCAAAGCATGCAGGAGAATACTGAATTCAAAACCTCTGCAGCCCCATTTCCCTGCTTCACTGTGGCAAGCGAGAAAGCATTTTTAGCAAATGCCTTTAATTTCAATTCAATTTGTGCTGAGCAAGCCTTATGACCCCATTCAAAATGCAAGCTGGGAGCACAGATCAGAGCTGCCCACCTCAGAGCAGTAAGCCATCCTGCTTCATGCAGAACTCCTGCTGTCCTTTGGCTCCTTTGTTCAAGCGTCATTCAGAGAGTAACACTGAAACAGTGGCTCTGAACAAAAAAGGTCTTCAACTTAGAATCATGGAATAGAATAATTTACAGTGGAAAAGACCCTTAAGACCATCAAGTGCAACCATCATCCTGACTTACCAGTTCCCAACATTACACCATGTCCCTAAGCACTTCATTCACACATCTTTCCAGTACCTCCAGAAATGGGGACTCTACCACACTCCCAGGCAGCCCATTTCAATGCCTACCACCTTTGCTACAAAGAAATCCAATCTAAACCTCCCGTGCTGCAACACGAGGGCATTTCCTCATGTTCTATCTTTCATCATCTAAGATTCACCCTTGTCACTTGAGAACTTACCCCTATACAATGATCACCTCTAGTTATAGCACCAACCGTAATGAACATTCTTCTGTCCTTTTAGCGCTGGGGATGGGTTCTGGATTGCAGTTATAGGTGATTTTGCAAGTCAGAAAATGAAATATAGCCAAGGATAGAAGTATCTGGAAGTTATTTGCCTGCTGATAGTTGCGTAAGCTAGATACTTCTGCCGTCTTTCAGCAAGTCTAGGTTGTAAACTAATATGGTTGGCACCCCTAGATGGAAGCGGAGAGGTCAGAAATAGGGAATATACCAACGGAGCCCTAAGTCTTCAGAAATGATCACAGCCAAATTCACTCATTCATCTTCAAACATAAGAGGACCAATTGCCAAGCTACAAAAATGAAGTAAACAATTCCTGAGTTGACTACATTTGTATACATGTGCATATAACTCAAAGACCTTCCATTACCAAGTATGACGTTTGTATTCTTGCAGCCAAGAGTTATTGTGGGCAAGTATTTGGAAACACCCCAAGAGATACATAACTGCCTCTCCCAGAGGTGGCCTCCTCAACTCAACTTGGGCCAAGAGTCAGAGGTCCCAGACCAGATGCATCTGATGGAGGCTTTAGGACTTTATGACCTCTCCAATGTGCAAGCATAGCACGCAGCATCTTTGACTTGCATAAAAGAATAAAGCAACGCTTGGAGCAAGTTGTGTATGATGAACACAAGAGAAAACTGACAGTAGTCCAGGAACGTGCAAACAGCACAGAAAAACATTTAACAGTCTCAAAATAATAAAAAAAAAAAAGAAAAAAAGTGAGGTTTAGTACACAGATAACCACCAAGCACTTGAATTTAAGAGTCGAAAAACTGTAATTTTAATTATTACTGAGCTAAGCATTCATTTATTTTCATGCTCATTTAGTATAATAACCCCAAAATGGCATGACACATTTTAATTAAAACACATTTATGTATTGACAATTAGAACTATTCAAACAGTGCCTAATTTTCAGTACCTTGAGCTGTTTTCTTCAGTGGTGAATGACAGATCAGAAACAGAAATCGGAATAGCTCAGATGTGTTGCGTCAATTCTTTCTGATACATGCTATGCAATATTTCCTTTTCTTCGTGAGTTTCCTTTCTTAAAACTGTCTCTTCCTCTATAGCTCCAGAATGATAAAATTTGCTCTGCAGAGTAACGCAGCAATGATCTTCAACAGCCACTAAATAATACATGCTTCTCCTCTACTCTTTGTATAATTTTTGACTTTGTTTCCCTCTCTGCCAGCCACATAAGGGAAATTCACACCAGCCTTTCATTTTTTCATCAAACCAAATACGTGAGCTAAGACAAACTTCCTATAACCCTCATTACCCTTTTCCAGGTCAAGCTCACCATTCACAAACAATACTTACAGGATGAAATGAGCGGAAGGAAAAGCTCTTTCTTCAAAAGACACGTAGCAGCACCCATGAAAAACATGAGCTCTCCTCAGTACAGCCCTGCTTAGAACATCTAATTCATGGGAAGCTTTGGGTAGGTGATGGAAAATATAGGGCCTACAGTCAGACGCCAATCATTAACAAGAGCTCCAGCAACCACAGCAGCCAAAATGACAGAGACACTCACCCACACAGCAGCTGATGCTGTTACTATAGTCAGGGGTTCACACAAACCCTACCCCTCTATCAGCTGTCTGCCTTCAGAGTGTTGGGTATTTTATAACCTCAGTTATACGGAGAATAGCTTCAACCCAAAGCAAAAGAACCAAGCTGAGCCTAGCAAGGAGTTTCTCTAGAGCTGTTCACACAGTCCCTTCTGCTTTCTCCTCCACCAGCTCCTTAGTGAGTTTCTCCCTCTCTCCAGTCAGGAATCTATTCTGAAGTTTCTTTCAGAGCACACAAAGGAATAACTTTGACTTCTAGCAGAAAAGCTAAACAAAGCATTTTTAACAAGATATACAGAAAAAACAGAAGTTCATCATGCCTTAGCTATAAATATGAGAAATGGGAAGATCCAAAAGAATTTTTACAAGGTTTTTCCCAACATGTTATAAAGTGCTTAAAATAACTTCAACAAAAAAAAAAAAAACAAGAGTCCATTTAACTTGAAAGCCAGCACACACACACTCATAAGAATCCTCATTGGTCCCCAAGGAAACAAAAGCTGACCTCAACATTGTCTCCTTTAACTTGAAGCCACAAACCAGATTTTAACAGAAAAAGAAAAAAAAAATAGTAATTAAAAAACAAAGAAACAAAAAAGCAACATTTTCCTGCAAAAAATAAAGAATCGTATATTCCCCTTTTGAACCAGAAAAGGAATAAAAGTAACATCCTTACCTCATACACATCACAGCCACAACACAATCCTCCCATCTCCGTTGGTCCACCTCCACAGGTGTGTTTGGTCTCCTCTAGTTAACTTTTTCCCTTAATTAAGGCACCCGCTAGCTTGCCCTCCTAGGCATTCCTAGCCAATCATGGTAATGAGCAGATCCTATCCCTATGCTTGGATGGTGGTACAAGAGCAGTACTGCTGTAAGACCATCAGCTCTGTGTTGCATTTCATAATGCAACTTTATAATGCAATTTCATAACAGCATGCGTTAGATTTGTAGATCCAGAACAAGCATCTTGGACTCATACATAAATGGCACAGTTAAGGCCTCGTGGGCAAATGAGCTTCTTATGACTAGACCAGCACATCTTGTAGTTACCCTCATCATTAGGAGGTGCTAATTGCAACCCTTGGCCTTCTGGTGTGTGCAAAGATCCTGGACCCAGCAGTTGTGTTCAAGTCTGATGTTAATAAAATTTACTCTCAACTCATAATGTTTTTCTAATAACAAAATTTTGATCACCTCAAAAACTTGCTTTTCTTGCTTTGTTCCATTATTTTCTTTAACGTGTTAAAATGGTAGCCTGACATAATGAATGGGGTAATCATGTCCATGAAAGTTTGACTGTAAAAACTTCTGGTCTTCCTGCTAAAATTCCAGATAAAGTGCATTTGGGTTGCAAACATCTTCATTTTCTTTGGATAACAAGGTTACACCTTGTGTAGTTCTTTGTATCACATGCATTCCACTTTTACATGGTTATTTGCAGGGTGCTTTGGTGGCCCCAATGAAGCCTCCACCCTTTGCCCTCCTCCTTCATGCCTTCCCCAGCAGCAGCAGCAGCAGTTGTGTGACCTTCCATGTAGACTGAAGGTTTATCCTGCAGGGAAAATGCTGATGAAATGATAGAGCTATTCTGGGATAAAAGCTAAAATATAACTTCCCAGTGACTCACATAGTCTCAGCCAAACTTGTCCTAATTAGGAAGCAGGTAATTGTATTTGCTTGAGAGATGATAGCTGTGTCATAAGGCCGGAAATGCAACTTGCTGCAGTAGCTGCAAACAGTTCACCCTTTCTACTCCTGTTCCCCTGGAGAACATTTGGGAAGCCATAAAACAGGCACACATGTGGAACATACACACATTCCCAAGGTCCAAAAGGTGCCTTTCTCCAAGATGATCACAGGTCCACTGTGTACCTGGCAGTGAAAGCATGCAAAAGGAGTGTGATGCTACAGAAGCCTCTAAAGACATCAAGGAGAATAGCAGCAGTTTTCCAGGATGATTGGCAAGAGGTCAGTTCTCTTCAAGCTGTTGCCAAGGACCGGGGCGTAATGAGATGTCAGGCACAATTCTGTGGCTGCCACCCACTCTTTGCTCTGCTCCAGTGCTGGGTGCATTGCTGGGGAGCATCAGGAGCGCAGCATTGGAGTGAGATGGGAAATTCTGCCTCTAGGCACTCATTTCAATCTGCTCTTACTGATCCTGTGTCCTGGGGGTAAATGCACAGAATTTAGAGTAAGGGTAAAAAAAAAAAGAGAGAAAAAAAAGAATGAATAGAACATAGGGGGAGAGGGGCAAGGATATAGAATGTATTAACTCTTGAGCTTTGCAAAGGGGGAAGTGAGAAGGCTGTACCCTGGCTGCTTCTAATGGCACAGCAGTGCTCATCAATAGGTTTGTGAGTCCATTCTCTGCGTATGGCCTCTTGCCAAGGAGCCATAGAGTGAAGCAGGACGATGTGTTTGGGACACTGCATTTCTGAATGGAAGATGTTAATATACGAATGCATGGCAGCCTAGGTCTGGTGACTGGCGACCCTGCACATAGCAGAGGGGTTGAAACTAGATGATCATTGTGGTCCTTTTCAACCCAGGCCATTCTGTGATTCTATGATTCTATGACTCTATTCAAATGTTTCCTTTGAATTATGAATGAAAATTATAATGCAGGACATGCTCTTCTCCAGGGCTTACTTCATGTTAGTGTCTCTGCAGTCACCAATGCAGACTGTCTCCAAACACACTCACAGTGCTGAGCCACTTGGTTGGGACTTGCAGGGTCCTCCCATGCAGGCTCCAACTTCTGGCCCTTCTTCAAGAGCAAAGTCTTCCCATAGCGCTCTTGTGGGAGGTTGAATTTCCTATTCTTCAGGCAACCTCACCCGAGGTTCCTTCATCTTTGCCCTGTTTTAATAGTCATCTGAATTCCAATAAGATATCTGGGGTAATCCCCCCCGCCCTGATCTCTGGAGCTATTGATGGAGGCTGGGGGGCTCCTGTCGTACTGCTCCAGATAATATTAACTCCAGAGTGGATTAGACTCCATTTATATTCAAATGAAGAGGTTATTAAAGACACTGTTCTGCAGGGAAATGGAAACAGGAATTTCAGACCCATCTGAAGATGAGCTTACTGGGATTGCACTGGACACGGAACCACGGTTGCCCAGGGGTTGCTGCCTGGCTCTGTAACCTGGGTCACATGCAATGGACGTCTACCATAGCACAGTGGGCAGGAGGCAGCCTGGGTGCTTGTGTGGTACAGGGACACACATGGATAAAACAGAAGTGCCTGAAAGCACTGTTTTGGTTCCCTACTACTGTACTCTGCACTCCCTTTCAGAGTCAAGCTGTCAGCTATGCAGTTCTGTGCCAGTTGGGGAAGGGACATCACTCCCTTTTGGCCAACGCTCTGCAAACCACTGGGAGCCTTTTACCTTAGTAACATCTTTACCAGAGCTCGGCAAGTATTCATGCTTTTTGTGCTGTGCAAACACAGACTGGAGTGCAGCCCTTCTGCTGGTTAAAAGTTGTCTCCAAGCAACGAGCACTGAAATGTTTTCGAATCTTTTTTTACTTAACCCAAGATTTGTGCTGAGTTAGATGAGTAAATACTGGCATGACGTGACATTCTTGTTATTTATGTTCCATCCAAATAAGTGGAAGATAACCTAGGCAAAATTCCATTATCTAATTATAAAAACCTTCTCATATTCCCATGAAACTAATTTTAATTTGATGAAAAACAGAAATCTTGGAAATGGATTTCCTATGATTTGAGTGATAAGATTCTTTCTCAGTATGTTCTCAGTTTACCAAAGGCTCCAAAATTGGAGATCTCTATTAATAAACACTGCTGGCTGCTCATGCAGTGACATTATGTTATCGCAATAGAAAAAAAAGAAACAAAATAAAGAAGGAGAGAAAGGAAGGGAGGAAGAACAAAAGGAAGAAGGAAAGGAAGGAAAGGAAGGAAGGGAGAAAAGTACAGATTGCTGGATTTAGCATCAGCTGGGGGAAGGATGAAGAGACTTGATTTCTGGGAGAGAGCTGAAGGGTCCTGCAGAAGGAAGGTTGGATATCAAGAGAAATCTCTACTTGGAAAGAGCAGTCAGGTGTTGGCACAGCTGCCCAGGGGGTGGGAGATTCCCCATCCCTGGAGATGTTCACACTCGCAGGGATGTGGCACTGAAGGATGTGGGCAGTGGGCATAGGGGGGATGGCTGGTGTTGGGCTGGGGGATTTCAGAGGTCTTTTCCCTCTTCTTCTGCCATGACACAGTGCGCAAAGTGGCCATAACTATTGAGCAGAAGGAGGAACCTCAGCTCCATAGCTAATGTGCAGCTGTTCAGGCCCAGGTCCGACTGCTTTTCCTGAAATCTAAGCCACGCAACCCCCCGATTTCCTGCGAAATCTAAGAGGAAGATCAATTTAACTAATGATGTGGGGGTTCTGTGTCCCCACAGACCTCGCACATATTATTTATAGAATGCATTAATATTTCATTTTTCCCATCCCTAAACAGTCTTTGAGGACGAAAAAAAAGAGATAGCTTGAGACAGGTAACATTTTAATTGAAATTAATGGGATTGGTTTGATTTCACCTCTGAGAATATAAAAATCATTCATTTTTTTTTGTCATGAAAAGAACCTTAAATCTCTGCGGTACCCTGACAAGCACGACGAATGGTGGGTCACAGAGAGAATCCACCTCCTGCCTCTCCCTAACCTGTTCTATCCAGATCATCACCAATTAATAAGAAACCAGCATGAAGAAAAGAAATTGTGTAGATCGTGAAAACGTACAGCTAAACCTGTGTCTTCCCTTCCGTTTTTAATATTGGTGGTGGTGGTGGTGGGATCAGGTGGCGTGCGGGCAGCTGCACTGCAATCTTTTCAGTGCTGCCTGTCAATGGCTTTACCCTTTGACCGCGAGCAGTACGTATAGGAGGTCTTTATGCCACCTCTGCGTTGAGATAGACCTGGGCAGCTCAATGTGCCAAATTAATGTGGGACACAGATTGCTGCTCTCCAAAGGCCTCACTGAAGTGCCGTTGGACCGTTTACAAGAGGTTTGCCAAATCACTGCAAAACTGAAGTGTTACCAAAAACGAGAGTGCCGGCCAGTGGCAGGAATCATTTCATTATGATCCTTTTATTCGTTCTCCAAACAGTGATGCGCTGCCAAAGTAGGCACATGGATCTCTTTGCTTTAATTTATGTTATCAGTATTTATTTTTTTCTATCAAGCGCTGGAAGGGGGTGGTGTTTCCTGCAGCACCTAAGTTGCTCACGAGCACAAATGCACCGAGATCTTTGCTTTGAACACATCTGTGTGCTTGTAGTCCTGAGTCAATGGAGTGCACTTCAGGGCTACTCAAGAGTCTCCCTAAAATCCTCCCATAAGCTCCTAATGGGAGTCAAATGGATCACCACTAGCAGCGCTGTGCACCCCCAGCTCAGTCCCAGCTCTCCGAGCACCTTCTTTGCTGTCCATTATGAAATAATTGTCCTTTCTTCTTGAAAATCTGCTCTGTGAAAGCTTCTTAGCATATACTTTGTAATAATGTCTAACAGCTCTGATGGCCAGTCTGCCTGGTCCCTTAGCAGAGGTGCATCGCAGATGGGAATTCAGTTCCAATACCGAGGATAGTCTTGGAATTATCTATCTACCAATGTGATGTGCAAATTATAAAATGAGAATGAGAAAAAGCTGCTAGGGGAGAGCAGGCAGGCAAGTCAAATTCAGCATTCTTCTCTTAGGAAGTGTAGAATGCTGCAAGATTTACTCAAAAATTGTTTTTATTGCCAGCAAATGAACTGAGTAAAAGATAGAGTCCTGTAGGGTTTCCTTTAATCCTGCTTCAACCTTTTTCTGTTTGGGAAAGCCCTGGAAACATGCACGAAAGACCTTTCATCCCCTCAGTTACCCTAACGCATCTCAGTCGAGCCAGAGCCAGGGCACACGGCCACCTCAGAAAGCAGGGTCAAATGATGGAACAAAGACACTCTGCATATTTCTTCCAGTTTCAAGCCAGAGGTCAGGTCAGAAGATTTACCTTCAACAAATTAATAGGGTACAACATCAATAAAGTGCCTGCTTCTTAAGAGGAAGCATGACCTATATTCCAGGTAGGGAAATACTCATCACAGTGACGCACTGGAAGATCCCAGCATTGAAGGCTCTGCTAATAGCTGCTTGTATTATTTTTCATATTGGTGCCCAAAGGAACTTCGATTTCTATTCATGCCCTGTACGGGGCCACCTTTTGTTACAACATTAAAACCTACTTAATATATTTTTTTATCATCTCACATCACAGCCGCAGTAATTGTACCCTCAGGAGCAAGCCTTCTTCCTGTGTCTGCCTTTCAATATTATTGGCGTCTTCCTCATTTGGGGACCTGGAACAATCTTTTTTGTATTTTCACCGTGAAATGACAAACAGGGCTGGTGGTGGCTCAAGCACTATTTGGAGCATGACCCCCTCGGCTCCTGGTGTTATCCAAATTAGATTTTGATCTTTGCCAATTAGGCTTTGCCACTGTGGACCTGCTGTGCCATTATCAGGAGAATCACTGCCGGGGTTGCAAAGTCAGTGAACTTTGGAAGCATTTCTGCCACCTTTCGGGGATGCAGCATTTACAATTAGCACCATGGGCTTTTATTGTTATCGTTCCTATTTTTTCTGCCCACATTATTTCTGGCAACACTTGCAGTGCTCGTTCCTACACCAGGAATCCCTTACAGCACAGAGAGCTCTGCTTTTGCATAGCAAAACAAAACAAAACAAAAGCAAATCAAGGAAAACAAAACAAAATAAAACCCACCACTGTTCCCTTTAAGCAATTCAAGCAATTTGTCTTTCCTTTTCCTCCTTTTAATGTTCCTAGCTTTGTAAATCTACCCTGCACTGGATTTGTCCAGAGGCCAGATATGCTACTGGGGAAAGCTATATAAAAAAAGCACCAAACCCAACAAAAAAGAACAACACCAAGAAACCTTCTCCCATTGTCAAGCTGTGACGTTGCAGGCTCACCACCCTGAGACGCAGCGCTCTTCTGTAGAGGCTCCTGCACCCGTGGCCTGGCTGCTGCCCACTGTGCATCACCTCTGCAAGAGGTGCTGCCCTTCACACAGCTGCAGGTCCTGGGCAGCCTGCCTGGCGTCATCAGCATCAAATCTGTACAAAGAATGGACAGAAAGTAAATGCAGTGGGGAAAGAAGAACAATGGAATATGGGTACAAACTAAAGTCTGGTAGGAGAGAAAACAAAAGTGCATGAAGGGATAAAATGAGAGAAAACATATCAAATTGTTTAAAAATAATATGATGGAAAGGTAGCACTGCTAACACAGCAACTAGGAGCAATACAGCACAAAGAAAACATCTCCAGTAAGAAGAAAACAGTCATTTTCTAACTCCAGAAAGATATATGATTTTCCAAATCGATCAAACTTACTGTGAAACACTGGGAAAAATAGAAAGCAGATATAGAAAAGTACATAAAACATTGCAGTATCGCAACCACATAAACCGTATAAAAATAAATATGTCATATTACTGTATTTACTTCCTTGTCCTTCTCATGCTGGCTGGTTGAGTTACACATTGAATATGGATGAGCAAGAAGGTAACATATCCTCAGATTTCACACATAAATATGTAGCTGTAAAACATGAACAGCCCAAGAGCACATATGCCATCCACCTGTCTTGAAGAAGTAAATATGTCCTACAAATATATGCTGCTTTTGCGTGACATTTCTATCTTATGAGGGGAAATGGCCTGAGTCTTTCTTCAGAGCCTGGCTTTGGGGTGTTCAGAGGCAGGACACACACTTTTTCATACACATTCAGATTGTCATCAACTAGTTCTGAAACACCGGAGCTTGAGAAGGTGATATTTAGTATAACAGCAAAGACCATGCCAGGTCACATTTAGAAGGAAGCTAGTTTCTTATTGAGTAGGGTATTAGAATCAGATCCAATGCACTTTCACATTGGAAAGTTTTGGACCAAGAACTTGAAAAAAGTGCTGCTGATAGTCTTCTACTTCTCAGCTTACTGAGCATGTTTAAGAGCATGTACTAAACTGGCCTGACTACAAATCAGCCCCACAGAGAAAGGCGGTATGAGATTTTAAGGATATTTTATTGTAGAGCTTGTCTAAGAAGTGAAGCTCAGATTATGAAGTTCATACATCATTTTTCAAGATTTATGTTTTTTGTTTGTTTTTTTTTTTCTTGGTAACACAGCTCCAAAGTCCAGAGGCCAAATCCTATAGAACTCAAAGTCCATAATTATGCCACTGACTCCAGTGATGTCAGAATTTCAGGCTTGGAAACTAAGTTCTTGTTTGTGGTTTATTTTCTTCTTTTGGCTGCATTTTTAAAGCCCTTCCAAAAAGAAATCTCTATTAAAAAAAGCTATAATGAACATTCACATGAATGGTATTCCCAACACATGAACTATCAAATAGCAATGTATCAAAGAAACTGAACACAAAACACATTCAACCCCAACTTCATCATCTTGGTTTAAACATATTGCACTTCTTTTTTCAAACTGCCAACTTACTTACTTTAATACACAGCCCCATTTTGATGGTTTTATTTGTTACTGACAATCATAAAATCACCAAGGTTGGAAAAGACCTCCAAGATCAATCAGTTCGATCATCCACCTACTGCCAGTATTTCCCACTAACCCAAGTCCAACTAATGTCCAACCTGAACCTGCCCTGGCGCAACTTGAAGCCATAGATATGACACTGTGATATCTATCACACAATGCGTGATATTAAAAATCATTCTGTAAGATCACACTTAAAAATTAAAGTATGTCCTGCCTTCATAGCTAACTTCAGCCAACAAAAGCAGTCACACAGGGTACAACACATGCCTCAAATGTTTATGGAAGGCTATTGGTGCCCCAGATTGTGCTCTGAAGTGAACAGAGTGCCTCTTGGTGGCATTTCCTAAGGACCACAGTAGTCAATGTGCAGTGCAATCCCCACTCAGCATCGCAGCCACAGTGGAATTAATGGGGTAAATGACTTTCCAGATTTAGACATGGATGGATGAAAATAATAAATGCAGCATGTGAGCCATTAAATGTAAAGCTTGTTTTCTCACACACCTGCAAATACTTCCATGGATAAGTTCTGGAGAATAAAGCCAAGTTAAAGGCAGCTTCCAAATAACCAAGTGGAACTAGTTAACACTGAGGCCAAGACTTTGTCAGTGGTATGTAAATTGAAAGACAAGCACCTCATTTAATGGAAATAAAGCTTTATTTTCATTTCACATGTGTTTAAGATATGAGCAGCTGAAAAGAGATTGCACTTCACATAACAGACGCAAGAAAAATGAATGTTAAGAAATTAAGCTTGGGGGTCATTGGCTACCATGCTCCGCACTAAAACCCCTTCTGACCTGCTTTGATAAGTGGTGTAGGAAGTTCTTTTGATGAGTTTTGATCTTAGATATTGAAATAGGCATCATTTTAATCTCCAGAGCATTCTGCTTGCATCGCCATACAGATTGCGGGTGACGGCGATTTGCAAGGACAAACAGGCCTCTCCATGTATGCATTTGTAACTCTGCTGGAGGCCCATGGTGTTGTTACCTAAGTCTGCTGCAACTTGTACACAATTTCACACTGGCTGTGACAACAGCTGAATTTTCCAGGAACAGCAGCTTCTGTCTGAATAAAAACACAGCTTGTTGTGGTAGACTGCTTTGAAATAATACCAGCATAGAACAGTGATGGATGAGTGCAGTAGCACCAGAATCCCCATTTCACCATTGCTGGTTCCACAGGCAATTTCTGTTCTCAGACACTGGCCATTTCCCATTGTCATCAGCCTCTTCTGTCAATTTGCCTCAGTTTTCTCATTGGAAACTGGAAGCTGTAACATCATACTCAAAGAATGCTTTCAATGCTTACTTATTTATTAATATAAAGTGGTGTTTTTAGAAAAAGCCAAATATTAGCCATCTATTTAAGTCCCAAATAGTGTCAATAATACGATTCCTCACAGGGTGTTTATGCACTCAGATATAGATACACGTTTGTGAATGTTTTCTATTCATACATGTATGTATGTGCATGTGTCTACAAGAACATATTCCAGTCTTCATTAACCTAGAAGTACACCAAAACATAGGTGGAAGCTCTAGTTCTAATTCTTGATTAACATTTTGCTGACAAAAAGGGCTGAGTTCACTCACGACCACTCAAACACAATGGCTAATCAGCACCAAAACCAGTTCTGGACCTGCAACACCACCTGCAACAACAAACCTAAAAGGACCCAGTGTTGCTCCCACTCACCTTCTGGCCCATGCTGGGTGAGAGCTGACTGCAACGAAGCCCAAATGTCAGGGTAAGCCCTTGGTCCCACAACTTATTTGTGCGATGTACAGAACAAATTCCTCTTGAGAAGATAAGGAAAGCTCGTGGAATTTGAGACAGCCCAGTTCTGCCTATGCTGACCTGCCAGCCTAATCAAAGCTCTGTAAGAAGAAATGTAATATTATACAAATATATATTTTCTCAAATGACTCTACAAACCCACAGGAAATTCTTTTTCTTAAATAGAGAGGAGAAAATCTATATCTTGGAGAGTGAAAAACAAATTAAAGATTCTTGAAGAGTGTTTCTTAACATTTACCAGTGTTTTTCCCCATGGAAATGATGAAAAATTAGCTTGAACCCTAGAGCTTTTGGTCTTTTGTATTCCTCTTTTTTTTTCCCCCCCACAATGAATATAGATTTTTTAATCCTATATATAGAGATTTCACATATTTAGATCTGAAAGCTCTCTTATCGCTCTATGAGAGTGTTTTAAATTAAAAATGCATACAAGACTCACCTGTGCAACCAAAACATACCAGCACACGGGCATCTGGAAACACCCATGGATCATTCACCCAATTCATTCAAATACGTGTAAACTCCCCTGGGTTTGGTACTTCCTTTTAGCTTGGGTTTTGCAGTGCTCCTATTGCCATTAAATGATCCTTGTTGTGAATTTCACCCAATGGTTCAAATAGTTGAAAAGAGCTACAGTACATCCTCCTCTGACCACCAGACATGTCCTCTGAGCAGCGTGTATGTGCCTGGAGCTGCTCCCCACCACAGTCACCAGGAGCACATCAACACCGATGCTTGGAGTTAATGGACAGTATTTGGGAGCCATTTGGCAATACTGAAAAGAGATGCAAGATGAGACCTGTGCAAAAATAAAGCAGATTTTTTTTTTTCTCATTTTTTTCTTATGCATTATTAAAACTGAGATTTTAAAAATTAAAACTTAGGGGTTTTTTTGTTGGTTTTTTTCCTTTAAAAATGCAACAGATGTGTGCAAAGGGAAAGCCGATGCCCATGCTACCTTGTGGAAGCTGCTTTGTAGCTATGCTGAGCAGTTACCGGAGGAGAGCACAGTGAGATGACTGCATCTATCTGTCATATGTTAATTAGGGGAATCTGTATAGAGCCAAGTTTTATAACCTTGTTCAATTTTAAGAGGTTTTTACAGTTACTGAATGCATTAAAAAACAGAAAATGTTAAGGGGATTGTCCATTGAATTCCACACACTGGAAAGCTCACTTGTTGGGCCTACAGGGAGAGCTGGTTTAGTTTTGCTATATAGCCATATGAGTACAACAAGCAAAACAATGGTATAAAACTGCAAAGCAGAGTCAGCCTAAACCACAAGACACTACGCAATAAACCTTAATTTGACTGCAAAAAGCAATTTATAAAAGAGAGCTCTTGAACATCTCCAGTTCCTCTAATCACATCTAATTAGGGATAGATACATTCTATATGCAGAGCATCGGGAGACACGTTGCAGCTCTTCAAGTTGCAATGATAAAGCCCTCACTTGGGTGAACTTCCCTTGAAAACAGTCTGTGTCCTGCCCAGGAGGGCAGGTCAGGCCCTGAGAAACAGATTTTGCTGAAATGTGATGGATAAGCAGCAAGACTGCCCTGCTAGAGAACAGCAGAGAACAAAATGAGGTATTTTTATTGTAGTATTTAGAGTCTGCAGTAGAAGTGATCCCAGCCACTTTATTTTACTCATAGGAGCTATCCTCTAGTCAATGGGACCACTGCCCCTGCTCACCTGCGAGGCATGCAAGTACCCATTCTCTTCCATCTGAGCAGTTTGTTTTTGTAAAGGGCAGGAGTCCACCAACACCATCACCACCACTACCAACAGCACTATGAACACCACCGGTACCACCATTGGCACCACTATCACCATCATCATTACCACCTTTACCACTGCCACCATCACCAAATAGCATCACTGAATACCTCCCCGAATCACAGCTGAGTCAGTCACACATTCAAAACAAACATTTAACCCCCACCTGGAAACTGGGGCTTTGGAGATCAGGGCAGAGGCAGGAGCTTCTCCCTGGGTGTGAGCACAGGATGCGCTGACAAACTGTTGGGGGACAGCAAAGAGGGACCCTGCTCAGGACCAACAAGGCTGGAGGAGGCAAGAAGAAGCAATCCCAAACCTTGAGACTCACTGCTCACTCCTGGAAGGCCACAGATGTAGGGGACAAGCAGCATCAAGCATTGCTAGCAAGGAAGGAAATGGACGCAGTGTGAATAATCACTGCATAATTCCCAGAGTTAATAAAGCTGTGGCCTAATTAAACCTCATCCTTCGTTCCCTCCCTTCTTCTCAAGACAGTGTGAATCTGTGCAGCTTTTATATCTGGGCAGGGAAACCCACATAATTTTCCCAGAAAAAAAAAATTCCCGTTAAAGTCTTGCTGCATTTCTGCTAGACAGGCCCTGCTCTACCTTCAGGTGAAATACTCTCATTAAGCAGAGAAGATAACAATAGGAAAGCCAACATGGGATCAAATTTTTTTGTCACGCAGTTATTCAGTAATTACATCAGAAACGGGCCAGGTTGCCACGCCTGCATTGTCCAATTAACTCCATTGAAACTGCTCATACCAGAATGACAAACGAGATTTGGCTTAGCATAAATTTAAAAAAAAAAAAAAAAAGAAAGAGCAGGGTTGAATACACAAATCAGGATAGTGATATGTCATGGAAATTTCATATATCTGCATTATATTCACACGACACACACAGCAAATACAACCATGAGATTTGGCGCACAACCTTGATTTCAGAAAATTTAAAACGTAACAGCCACAAATTATGTGTTTTCCACAAGGAAAATGTGAATGAGCAGCACGATCTGTTCCCAGTTTTCACAGGCAAAGTCACATCTATTATAATCTCACTTTTCTCAACCATAAACATAGTGTGAAAAAAAAAAAGAAATGCATGTTGAATATGGTTATAGTTATTATTTCCCTTTTGGGGATTTATTAAGCATGTGTTAGGAGTTTAGGTATAAAATAAAATTGTTTTTTTGCTACATGGATGTCTTCCGTGACTATCTGTAAAATTTCATTAAGGTGGTAGACTTGATATTGCAGATCAAAGTAATCCCAAGAGATTAAGGAGACCCTGCTAATTGACTAAGGTCATGTACTGCACTTCCCACTGGCACTTTGGCCTACACTGACAACAGAGGAGCAGTCCCATCTCAAAGGACCGTTCTATAAAAATACCCTTTTCTTTATCTGTAGTCCAGTTTTCACACTGCTACGATAACAAGGGATTTCGTAACTCCAGGTGGACTGATTAGAGTTTTGAGTATGTAACTTTCTGAGTAAAAAATATACATGATACTTTTGAACAATTTTGACATTTTATCTTACCCTTTAAAACTCACGGGAACATATTGCACATTAGGTGTTTAAGAACAAAAAGTGTCAGCATCTATAGCAAGTTCCATCATTCAAACTTGGCACTAAAGAGGATATTGAAAGTGTTGCTGCAGACCATTAAAACCAGCTAATTTACAACCACGGACTTTGTTGCATGAAGTGCCAACTTGGTCAATAATTAGGCCCTCGAATATATATCCAGCTCTGACAAGAGAAAGTTTCTCAAATCCTTTCCCTGTTGATCAAAACATACAGTCATATATTGCTCTCAATTGGACAGTCAGAGTTAGTTCCATATTGTGACATTATTGAAAATTATGGACTATCAAGGGGGCGTGGTAAGGAATTATTGCTGCTGTCAGCAAGATTTGTGGACCCATTGCTGAGATGCGTGCTCCCTACTGGATCCTACACTTGGAAATGAGAATGTAGGAAAAGTTCGAGGGAATTTAGAAAAGAACGATAGGAATGCAGCGTGATCTGGAAAATATGCCTCTTTTCTGTCAGCATCATGGGAGAACTAAGGAACTCGTAGCCAATTGACCAGAAGATTAAGGGTAAGATTCACAGTTGCGTGGATACAAACAGGGGAGCTCAGATTATGCAGCTCATTAATTTAGCAGACTATGAATAAGGACAACTGACAAGAGCAAGCTGAGTGAGGAAGGTGAATGAGAAATTGGATGTCATTTTCAGCTCCAAAAGTTGTTATATGCCAAATGATTTTGTCAGTGCTCTTCCATGAAATGTCTTAGAATCAAATGATTATTTTTAATTGTTTTTTTCTTCATATTTATATTTTCCCATTTTTTAGAATTTGATTAACTGCTTGTTTTTTCCTCAAGTTTATTCAAGTTCTTCTCGAACAGAAGATTCAAACTTGAGGCAAAGTCATATGCAAAGTGTTTACCGGGTATATTTTAATGATGCTAGTGGATCAGTGGAACAAGCAGCCTTCCATTCACTGGATGAAATCCGCATCTATGCAGAAGGGTAGTAGAAGGCTTATGACATACATAAAATGTGTGTCGTTTGCATGGAGATGAATTTCAGACTTCAGAAGCCAACAGAATCACATTTTCCATTATGTTCACCCAGCAGAACGGATTTCATTAATCAGCCTATCATCAATGGCTAAGTCCTACCACATTACTCATACTAAGTAATACCTAAGATGCAAATAGGTCCACTAAAGCAAAGGACGCATCTGGAGAAGTTGTGTCATTCTGGAAGTAAAGGTACTTTAATGAACTTTGCAATATTCTTAGCTTCAAATCTGAAATTCTCATACCCTTCCAGCTCTACAGAAAGGCCTTGAATAAATAAGCTATTCAACAGAAGTATTTAATCACCTACTGCACTAGAGAACTATTAAAAAGTTAGACTGTTGAATGATGTTTCTGATGAAAACAGATAAAATTTACCATATACTACTTTGTTAGCTCAAAGACATTCTTAATTCCCTTTCATTCAGCAATTGACATTGAACTCTTTAAGCTGCCATTTTGAATAAAGTGCAGGTGACTGAAAGTCCCAGCAATGTGAAAAGGCACGGCTTCCTTGACTTCTGATTCACTGGAATTCAACATGTACCCAATATTTTTAATGCTTCAAATAGCCATATTTCTTACATTGGCTGGCTGTATAGAGTGATAACTGATATCAATTTTAATAGAAAATTAGGTATTTGTTTTCTATCTACCTCATTCAAATTTTCCATTTTGTTTATTGTAAAGTTTGAATGAGCAAACTAACCAAAGGACAAAACACAGGAAACCTTGCCTTTGGTGTCTGCATCCCATCGCCCTTTGGTAAATCCCACCAAGTTTTTCCTCCTGGCTTTTCTCCAAATACAAATCAAAAGTAGCAAAACTTATTCCTCCAAGAGAATTGGGTATTCGTGTATGATTGCTAACAAAATGCCTAATAGATGTTATGTGCCATTTATACCTTTTTGTTTATTAAGTACATTAGCTGTGGCAAGTGAATCTTTGAAAGACTCTTTGGGATAAAATGTGGAAAAATAATGATATATTTGCTAATTGTTGTTGCCTCTCTTGCTGTGATCTTTGGCAACACCTGCTGGTGGCAGCAAGCAGTGCTGTAGTCACTCTACACAAACACCTTCAACGTATAGACCTTCAAATGGCATCACAATTTCTATCCAACCGCAAAGAGCACAGACACTGTGAGCGCGCTTAAAATGATGATGCCAAGCTCGTGAAAGTATTTACACGGGGTTTACAGGCTCAAGCATTATTTCATATTAAAATGCACCTGTTTTGTTTATTAGTGCATCTGCTGTGATTTATGAAAGTTGGAATTTTGCGCTAACTTAATCCAGAGAAAATTTTGTACAGATCTTCTGTGTACCTCCTAGTGATAAGGTGTTCTGAAAGGCAAGATTAATAGCAGACATATGTCTACTAAAAAATTGTATGGTTTGGTTTTGTTTTTGGTCTAAAATCCTCGTTTTTACATAGTCCGGCAGCAAAGCCCTGCATTGTAGGTGAAAGTCTGTAAATCTGCAGTAACTGAAAAATAACAGAAGGCGCAGCAGCATTCTTTATGTTAGTCTATATTGATCGGCTCTAATGAGCACCAGTGGAGCTGTAGCTAATGGTGGTATGTCTGGTGTTAAGGGCAAATGTGGGAGAAGATTATCAACCCAAGGGGTTTAACAGTTGCTGGACTGCCCTCAGCCCTCAGGGCAATGATGCACTTGAGAGGTCACTGTATCAAATGAGGGAAAAGATTCAGCTTGTGCTGCTGGAAGAAATGCAGCAGGAGCTGTATTTTAGCCGAGACTACAGGCATCAACAAAACAGTTACTGCTGCCATTCGCTTTTCCACTCTTCTTTCCCTCGACCACTGCCTACCTTGTGTTGCATCTCTAATTAAAAGCCATAACATCAGCGATCCAGTAATGAACAGCACAGAGCTGCTCCACATTACTGAGGTTTAAGCATGCACATGGGCAAAGTGGGCACCTCAGCACCACCGTCAGCACAGGGGGCATGCACAAACCCAAGGAGAATGACATGTGGCGGTGCTGAGTGCTCCTGCACCTGGAGCCTGTTTATTACCTGAGGGTCACACCACTATTTGATGTGAATTTGCTTGATATTTCATTCACTGTGTTGCTTGCCACCCCCTTCCGAGATCTGAGAAGGGAGAGATGAGTGACCACCGGAGCCGAGGAGGCCACTGGGCTTCAAGGGGAAGTTAACTGGCAGATACGAGAGAGCGCTCGCAGTAAAATGTTAGTGCAGACAGGAAGCTACAGGTATTCAAAAAGATAAAAATGAGCTGAGAAATGCCTTGAGGTGTATGGCGTGTTGCACATTCTATGCTTTAATAGCGTAATGGAATAATTTTAACCGTGTGAGGCTCCAAAACATACCAACAAAGTCTATAGAGAACTGAGCAGTGAGATTTCAAGTATTGATCAGAATAAATACTGCCAAAAAAAAATAAAATAAAAATAAATAAATAAATAAGGAAGAAAGAAAGAAAAGAAGCAAAAGAAGCATAATATTTACTTAATGCTGTAAATAAGCAAATTAAATATTACCTTAGCTCCATGATGCCATGGTACCCCGTGGTTATGGCAAATTATTTATTAGGTCTTTAAAAATTCTAAGACATGGATTCCTGTTGTTCCTTAGAGACATATGATGGGTCAGATTATTAAGAAAATCCTCACAGATCTAATTTTTTTGCAATGTTAATATGCAACACGGGTAAATCCAGCATTCTTTGTTCCAGTCCAGAATTTCAACCAGAGTTCTGCCTCTGTGAGAATGGAGAACGTCAGGATTTGGTCAAAGGTGAAGAATATTTACAAATATCATTAGCAAAAAAGAAAAAAACAAAATAGGCTTTTGGCTGTTAGCAGGATGCTGATGCAAAAATACCTGAAACAAGTGAAGCAGACGCTGCAGCTGGCATGCACACTCACTGGGAGCAGTGATGCTGGAGACGATAGGTAACATTTTCTGCAAGGAAGCAGGAGCTGACAGATCAGACACTGGCTGCTGATGGGCTCCAGCTCAGGGGTTTGCCTACTGCTGGCTCCCACACTATCCTTTAGACAGGCGCCCACGCCAGGGATGCTGCAGCCACAAGTGACACTAATGTGCTCAACTGTCAACACTGGGGAACCCACAGAAAAGTGTGTTCATAGCCGTGGCTGCATACACAGCTGAGAAGTGAGCCCACCTGGCACAAGAGAGCAAGAGAGCTCATGGCCATCCTGTCCTCGCGCCTAGTTAGCACTGAAATTTCCAAATATCTCAGCAAAAAATAACCCACAATATTTGTAATGTACATCCTGCATTCCATCGCCTGCTGTAGCTTGAATTTGCTCTTGGTTCAGGTAACATCATGCTGTTTGTGTACAATATGAGCCTGTGAGTGGATTATGCATGGCAGATTCGTGACAATGTGTTTTCTAGGGATTTGAGTTCATAAGCAGCTTCAGCAGGCTCTCTAAATTCCAGCAACCATTGAGACTTCTTCCAGTCTGAAACACTCTGTTGCTACAAGTAGTATAACACAAGCTGAAGACAGCCACCTGAGCTAAGTAATGTTACATAAATGCTGTTGTCGAACAAGCCAGACTTGTTCTCAGCAAGGCCAAGGCTGGATTTAGATACTGTAGAGAGAAGAAAACGAGATTCCCAACTCAAAATGAAGCAGAGAGACACACAGTGTGTTTCACAGAACCATAGAATCACCAGGGTTGGAAAAGACCCTCCAAGATCATCCAGTTCAACCATCCACCAATATTTCCCACTAACCCACATCCCTCAGTACAACATCTAAATGTTTCTTGAACACCTCCAGGGCTGGTGACTCCACCACCCCCTGAACAGCCCGTTCCAGCACCTGACCACTCTTTTAGAGAAGTAGAATTTCTTGAGATCCAACCTGAATCTTCCCTGGCCCAACTTAAGCCCATTCCCTCTTGTCCTACTGCTTGTTAAGTGGGAGAAGAGGCTGACCCACAACCACACCACAACCTCCCTTCAGATTGGACTTTCATGATACTCACAAGCAACTTTACCCTCTTTGTCATAGACTATATTATAGTTTGGGGCACATTTCATATTAAGAAGAAGTCATCAGAAAACTTACAGACGCCTTTTTCCTTCTAATGACAGAATCTCAATCAATTCCTATCCTTACAGTGGCAAACACCACACACAAGGACCAGTTTTGAATCAATATATTAAGAAACTGCTGCCTACACACGAGTGTAACATTCTGGCAAAACATTTCTCCAAAAGAATACTTTGAATAACAGATTTAGAACAGTTCCATGACGACTTTTTTTCTTTGGCAGACATTGGAGTTTTGTTATGCGTCATTTATTTGTTTCATATGTTGTTCAACCTACTGTGCCTTTGGACAGGCAAAGGTCTGGGACTCTGCAGCAACAATTATTGGTTGATCTAAAATATTAACTAATGCACAGGTAAGGAAGAGATGTTGTTGAATCATTTGTCACTTGTCTTTCAACAGTTCTCTTTCTCTGTATCTCTTTGGTTTTAGACCCCTTGAGCATGAGAGCGCTCCTTCCAGCCCATAGAAGAGTAAAGAGTAAAGCACCTTGCAGCACTGGCAGGACAGTGGGTCTACTTTGGGCTTACCTGCTATATTTTCCCATATTGAGGATATTAATTTCAAACTCTCATTAATCCAAAACGCCCTTGACAGAGCAAATAGAAAAACGTAAACAAACCCAATCATTAGCACTACCAAAAAGCCCAAACGTATGACTGGCTGATCATGACATTTAGCTGGCGGTTTTAGAAGTCATCAGTTCCCTGCGATTTCCTGCAGTGACAGGTGTGTAAGGGTAGGATCTTGCTCTGACATGTCTACAACAAAACTTCCTTGGAGTTTAATGATGTGGGAGCCCAGCTAAGGGACCTAGCTATTTTTTTTTATTAGTCAGTATTGACTAGTCATTTTGAAATGTTTGCTTTGAAAAGGACACGCTATTTATTTTTTCTTTCCATTTAAATATCAAAAATAAAAGACCACACTCTAGCTCTAAACAATAATCCATACAATGAATAACCACCCAGCAGCATAACAAGTTTCTTCATTCAAATGAAGAAATATTTTCAGCTCTGGAGATTAAGTAGCCAAGAAGTCAGACCCTTTATCCATCAATCCTGACAAATCCTACCAAGTCATTATAACCTAGGGAGTAAATAAAAATCTTCTAGTATATATATATTTATTTTTTTTTCCCACAAACATTTCGACCACTTACATGAAATGCAGCTATTTCAGGGGTTTATGGGAAGTGTACCTTATTTTCTTTGCACTGGAGGATTTCACTTTGCAGCATCCTCACCTTCACCCCTTAAACACAACTAAATCCCATAAGTGATCCCACGATGATGCTGTTTAGCACAGTACTATTATTTTCAGTGAAGCAGCAAGTGCAGCTACGTGAGCATTTGAAAATCCAGGAGTCTTGCCAGCTTGTAAGAGGAACCCAGAAATAGAGCCTTGAGCTTTTCAGAGAAAAACAAACAAAAACCAACTCCAAAATAATAATAATAATAAAGTGCTTCTTTAAACTACTTTAGAAATTAACCAGTGTTGTCATAATAAAGACTGCCTCGTTTGCACAGATATAAGGATATCCCTTCCTAAGGAATCAAGCCCTTTGCTACTTACTAATATCCTCTCCGACTGCGTTAGCTCGTCTCTGCATCCTAACTGTCTTCCTGCCACCTCCTGGGGAATCTCTCTGCAAGGACCTTCCCATGCGCTTCCCTTCTGGAATCACATCCATCATCCACGTCAGCCCTGGTGGGGTGAGAAAGCTCCCCGGTCCCAACACTCCTACTTGGAGCATCTTGCTGATGGCTGAAAAAAGTAAGGTGGTAGTTAAGCCATTCAAATGCAAAACAGCGTAACTAGCTGTAGCTTTGCAAAGTGCTTCTGCCATTTACTGCAAGAGGTGCTCGGCTGTATTTACAGCACATCACCCCATCATAAGACTGTGAGTTCCCTGGGTGGTGAAAAGTATTCAGCCCTAAGAAGTTCTCAGAGTTTATTTGAAGAATATTTAGTAGCAAGTTTCTTTGTTTGCTATTAGAATGAAATATCTAAAAAATGCTTGATCTGATCTTCTCTGTGAAACACAACCCAATCAATACTTCTAATTCTTTTGGCTTCATGGATTCTCTCCTCTCTTTTCAGTAATTGTGGGTCTTTAGATCTGTGCAGATCGAGTCCAAGCTCAGCACAGAAAAGGAATCTTCCTAATATGGTATTTCCTAAGAATCTGAATGTATTTATAGGAACTCAGTGAGGTCTTTTCAGCCTTGAGAGCTCCTCTGTGGATGATGGTTTCAGTCCAGGTCTGCTGTGTGTCAGCTCTGCTGATCTGAACAGAGCTTCACCAAATTATATGAGCAAAAGGCCTCTCATTCAAACAACAATCCTGACTTAATTGAGGACAAGATAATCACAGTAGAGAAGATGTATTTGCCTGTCAGGATTCCCTTCCTTTCTTTGGGGTCAAAATGTTAAATATTACCTTATCTGAGGCTGGCAGAGCCTGCACTTTCCACAGACTGTTTTAGGGACCACAGTTTTGGTCAGACAATGTGATACTCCTGTTTTCAGGAATTCTTTCCATTTGGATTTCACTCTCATGGCCAAAAGGACAAGGTTTGGTGTATGTATTAAATCTCATTGTAGACAGCTTCTGTTAACAGCCAGCTAAATGAAACTATCCCTGCTGCATCCCTCCACTTGTTTTGACCAACAGCCTTCTATCTTAAGACTTACTCCTATTGTTATCCTTCCAACCTGTTTCTCCCTGTTCTGTGGATCCATCTCTACAGTGCTTTTGCCTCTGCCTGTATCATCTCAGTTTCTGCCTTTGTCCTCCTTTTGTCCTCCATCACCATTTTTCAGTAAATAACACTAAAATAATGGTGCTCTGTATTATTTACCTGCATTTCTTACCAGTCTCTTAATGTTCAGTCTCCGTTTTCGTGCCCACTGCCAAGTGCTTTGGTCATTGTGCCTCTGAGTTGAAGCAGCTCTTCATTTACCTGCATTTACCAGAGAAAGAGGTTTTTATAAATGAAGTTTCCTTCAAAAAATAACCCCACAGGCTTCAAGCATGTGCTCGACGCTCTTCCAGAATGCATACTTGATTCTCCAATATAGAAATGCAGTGGTACCTAAAACTGAAGTGCGACTGTTTCCTATCTAAAGAATTACCAACAGCGCTATCATTAACAGTGCATCGATGCAGAAAATAGCAATAGCTAATTCAATATGGAGAAAAAGTTTGTCGGTGGAAAAAAACAAAGAAAAATATCTTTTATTTACCTGATCCTATAACATCGTTAGCAGTCAAAGGATGGCAAGGAAAGAAAAATCAAGTGCTGAATCATGAAAAGAGTCAGCAGATCAAGGTCTTTCTTCGAAAAAAAAAAAATCTTTAGCAGGAAAAAGAAGAAACAGTGGATATTATTTCCAATTATTTCTCAAATTGGAACAGGGAAAGGAAAATAAAAAACACACACACACACACAAAAAAATCTCTGACTTGGTGCTACTGGAGTTTGTAGCTGGAAGGAAAGTCCTTGCTTATATTGAAGTAAAGTTCTGAAAATAAGCAAAGAACAGATTTATTGATTTTTGGTGAAGTCTGGGTGTAAAAAAGAGAAAGAATAAAGAAGTGCTCTTTGCCCGCTATGTCCAAATGACATCCCCAGTGGCCTTCTTAATGGTGGGGGAGGGGAGGGGGCAGGTGCCTACCCCGGCACATGGACACAACTGCCCTTAGGCTAGGGCTAATGGTATTGGCTGAGCCTGCTGTAAGCCTCTCTTTTCTAATAGCCAACTTTCTCTGTGCGAGAAGACAGACAGATATTGATTGGTCCAAATGCCCTTGAGTTGACAACATCTGAAATGAAAATCCACAAGGCTAGCACAAACTTTCTGCAAGTTCAATTTCTGGAATCTGATTATGAGCCTGGGCTGCGAAACCGTTCATACATATAAAAGCTCTCCTTTTTGTCGCAGGCTTTATACGTGCCATTATCGGGAGGGAAGCAAAGTCGTCAGATTTGCAAGACAAATGGCAGCTTTAAGAGGCAATTTGTGGGTAATAGCGTTCTCGTTAAAAAGAGAGAGGAAACCATCTCCACTGCCATGTTTACCGACAATGGATCTAATTCGCAAAGACACAGGTCAAATTCCCGAGCTCTAAGTAATAATTAGATATAAATATACAAAATAAGCATTCCCTTTTCATCGGCTGCGACAAAGGAAGCTTTCAAAAGTTCCTCAGCGATGACAGAGAAAGCCTTACCCACCTGAGAGAGTTCACCTTCCAGTTACTTCATGCCAAGGTTCAGACTCATGTGGACTATGAGCAAGTCCCGTTTTATTTTCTAATGATTTTGCTGTCCTGAAATAATATACTGAAGATACAGCTTGCAAACACTAAGGATGGGGACCGGAAAATGCTGGAGGAGTTTATTTGTATCTTATTAAACATTCCTTTTTATTCTGCAAATTCCTCCTAAATCAATACATTGACAACTATTGTCTAAAGCTTAAACAAAGCGTTATTAAACTGGAAGCAGTGCTCATGTCTTAGTGGGCTATTTAGAAGCACAAAAGATACAGTCTTAAGAATCAGGCTGATGCCAGGTAAAGTACAGCTGGAATACGCATTAAATTTATTCAGTCATTGATTTGTTATGTTGATCCTCCATGGCTTCGTGTTTCTTTTCTCATTAATCTTAGTTAACCCTCTCAAAACAATGCCAGCGCTGGTGTTTGATGTATCGAAGATCCAACAGGCAGTGATGCTGCTTTCAAGACTACGATTCCTGCCATCAGTAGGGCTAACATCACAGAACCAGAGAATATTTTTTGCTTATTTTTGTGTTAAACTCAAAAAGGAAAGTCTCCCCTCACATGGAGAAACAAAGAGGTTGCCATGGGACAGGACATCCAAATGATCTGGTTATGGAGTACTAATAGATCTGCAAACTTCCTGGTGTCTTCACCAAAAGCCATCTCCAGAAGAAAACCACCATAAAGGAAGGCAGAAAGCTGCAAAGAACGATCTTAATCTCAACATTAAGAGCTCTGCCTGTAAGCTGCCACACTTTGATTTGAAACAACTCTTGCTAAAATATTTCCACATTCTACCTGCAGATCTTTCCTCTCCACCCCAAAGGAGCACTTCTGTAGAGAAGATGAACAAAGAGGAGAAGAAGAGATTGTTTTTGGAGGAACCAACAGCAAACATGCACCAATGTGCAGAGCCTCGGGAGCACAACCACTCTGCAGGAGGTGGCACTCGCCATGAAACCCCATCTTCTTCCAGGGGCCTGATCCAGGCTTAGCCCAACACTCCCGTAGACTTCAAGTTGGACAGGTAGAAACTGAAGTGCTATCATTACTAGCCATTTCTGGAAACCTTTTCTGGTCCCTCTTGTCTAGTACAATATGTTTGCTACCATATGTCACGAGATGTGACCAATAACAGCTGTTCAAACTAAATGGCCTACCTTGCTGCAAAGTCATAGCTGGGTTCATAGTCGTTCCTGAGGATGCAAACAATTCTTTAGCTGCACATCAGCTCTATGGGCTTTTATTTTTTGGTAACAATGCACTGCCAATACAAGAGAAAAATGAAATAATTTCCTAGGCTTCCATTTTGCTGATAATTATTTACAGACAGTAGGAGATCAGGACACAGATGGAGAATGCATGTCCGCATTCACATCCATGGTAGTTGCTCTTAGCATCAAGGGGGAAGTGTTTTAGCCAAGGATGGACTAAGGAGTAAACATTAGTAGCAAATGTGAGTCTTGTTTCTGTAAATCCATCCCTTGAAACTGTTTCTTCCTTCACTACCAGTCTTTCTCATCTTTTGTCTTTTCAAATAGCTGTGATAATATTAAAACCATGCTTCACGGTAAACAGCATTTCTGGGATTTTCCTAAGAGATGTGGCGTTGGATAAGAAAGTGCAATTGAGTTAAAGCAGTAGGAGAGCCCGGAGTCCGTGGGGTTTGTTGTGATCAGTTGACCACTTCCCAGTAGGCATCTCCGCAGTCGCTGAGAATTACTAAACACCATTTCAGGGAATATAGGTAATTCATTCAAGCAAAAAAAAAACCCAAACAAAATAACCCCAGCATAAAATACATTTTAAAAAACCCTACTGGCTTCTGAAAAGTGGAAATCTGTCGAGCTTGCTTTGAATCCTTCCCGGTGTACTCAGCTAAGAGAAAGTCAGATGGACAACATTTCTTCATGTGTGCGTGGATTACTAAATTAGTGTAACTGCGAGTACTGAAACATTTTCTAGATAAAGAAAAGCTGATTTTATTTCCTCCACATATACATAGAACCTATCACTTCTTTCATGCACATATGTCACAGCACTTTAGGGAGTAAATAAGAATTCACTATTTGACACAACAATTCAGAACAGACACTGCAGCTGAAGCACTTCCTCGCTGCCAGATAGAAGTGTGTCAGGTTTGCCCTGCATTGAGCACAGCTCTCTGAGGCCTGGCGGTGATTTTTGCTGGATTGCCAACAAAAAAAACTTCCTAATCCCTGCCACATTTTCTCCTAATTTTTCACGCTGACTTGAAGGGAGCCGATAGGAGCCAGGACAAACAGCTGAGGAGCCCTCAGGTACAGCTAGAGCCATTCTAACTCCCCTTTCTTTTCACTTAAAGAGTCCCTGAACTAACACCAAAAACAAACAAACAAACAAAAACCTCTTAAAATTTTCTCTACGGGACTTCCATAGCCACTACTGCCTCGTAAATGCATTTATATATGTCCATACAGATGCCACATGCTTTCCTAAAATACCGGGGCATGCAAAATGGACTGAGCACTCTCTGCTCTTATTTTACCATTATTGCACTTCTAAGACAATACCGTGCTACCTCTACAAAGAACGATAGGGCAGGCAGGCTGGAGTAGCTGCAGGGGATCCTATGCCTGTTGACTGCCAAAGCTGCTTACTACTTAACAACTGATCAACTGGCCCCCAAGGCAACAGCTTAACAAGCCCCAGTAGAAGTGGACTCAAGATTTCTTCCTCAGCAAAGAAAATGAAACCATTTACCAGGTATGACCAATATCTAGGAATCAAGGCTAGCCACACCAACAGCACTTCAGGTCCTGAGCTCTTTAGGAACAGCAAGGTATTTTCAGTCTGAATTCCTAAAGCCAAGCGTGGATTACTGCTATCACAGCGGGTTGGGGGGCTGCTGTCCGCACTGTGCCCCTGACCCAGGGCCAGGAGGGCAGCTCGGGGCAGCGCTGTGCCTCTGTGTCTCTCAGCAGAGAGACAGAAAGGGGGGAATTGGGCACTGCAATGCAGCCATTCCTCTGGGGTGAGATGTGGCAGCTGTTTACCAGCGCAAAGCAATTCTGTGCAGCAGTTCTGGAGAGGAAATGAAGAATGCTGTACTCGGCTGGAACTACAGGGGGGATTTTAGGAAGGCAGAATTTAATTACCCAAGCTGGATTTTGGCCAGGACACCAGGGCTCACACCTCTGCTCTCACAAACAGTGCCAAAGGGTCTTTAATAGCAACAAACAGTCAAGATTTGGGGGGTAGTGTTTCACCTCAACGACAGTGGCCTCAATAACAGATTCTCCTTCACAGAGTGCTAACAAAACTTTACCCAAAAGTCTTCGGTTGCGCAGTTCTGAAGCAGACATACAGCGAAGGACAACTTTTCATATGAAATTCCTATTTATCTCAGGGCCTTCTAGGAAAAGCAGCCTTCCAACACTTCTTTAGGGCCACTGCAGGAAATGAAAGCAGTATTTGCCACTTTCAGGCAGGGTAGGCCTCAGAGACTGGCACCTAATATATCCAGATTAGCTGCATCAGCCTTATAATCTACCCATAGCCCAACACATTTCCTATAGCACCTACACCCCGGCTCTTCCACCCCTCAAGTCATCAACATTCATCTTATGAGAATTTTTTTGGGAATGTTTCAAAAGGGAATGTGAAGGTGGATGAGGGTTGGTATTTCTCAATTTATTTCTTTTTATAGTTTTAATCCTGCAACCGTCAGGAGAGGTGTGAAGGAAACCTGCAAGGACAAACTGCATTTGCAAATTGGAGTGATCTGTTGACAGCCCTCCATCCTGCACACAGATTTATTAGCATATGTTACTAAGTACTTTCAGTGCAGTGTTACTGCATGACTAAGCAAGAGTCCTCCACTTCAGATCTGCTCTGTTTTCAACCATTTCTTACTTAGCCCTGCTCTCCAAATCAAGCCTGCAGCTTTTATAATGCAGTTTGATTCATTCTTCCTGCTCTTCATTTCTAGATCATTATTCACCGTCTCCCTTTATGAAGTGAACTAAAGAACTTGACAATAACGAGTCTGCAGACTGCCGAGATGTCTGTATTAAGTTAACCAGTAAGTGTCACATCATTTCTCTCTATTTTCTACTTCTAACAAACCTCTCTGCGCTAAGATAGGAGCAAGAGCTGGTTTCCATTCTGTGCTTCCACGCTGCTTTCTACAGAAATACTCATAAACATTTTTGTGAAAATCAAATCATTACTAACAGTGTTTATAATGAACAAGATACCAATCCTGCAAGCCCAGAAAGCGCCCAGACACTCTTCCATTCATAAAGCCTTCTTTGAAATAGCGAGGTTTTGAAATTCTGGCTAAGTTAAAAATGCCTGTGATGACTTCTGTGATGTTCAGAGTCCTCCAGAAGGGAAAACCACATAGTTTGGGGGCTCTACGCTCTTGGGAAGTGCTGTGCCATGTTTCAGAGGCAGCTTTTGTTGTTCAACAAGCTTCAGCTTTTCTTACATGCGTTCAAACTTACATATCCCAATCAAGTTTGCAAGTAAACCCTATCCCAACACTGAACCTGCAGGGAGATATAAGGATCTTTAAGATCCCTCTGAGTAGGATCTAATAAGCATAAATAGAGCTTTAAAAGCAAAAAACTTGTTTCTGATAATACTTAGTATCACATGAGAAAATGGATGATGTGCTACATACACATGATCTTGGTGAAAACAAAAAATTCGTACTCAACAGAAGCATAAATGAAATCTTTACATTCTAGGCATGACTGCACAGTGATGCTGCACCACCATGTGAAATGTGAGCTGCACGTCTGCCTGCACCAAGAGGATTTCAATATCACAAGTTTTAATGATTTCTATTGCCTCATTGTAGAATCCTCTAAAAGAAAACACAGGACTGGATCAATGTAGTCATTGACCGACTCTGTGTATGTATAACTGATGCACATTAATATGGTCTGTATTCAACTGGAGTGTTCTTCAGAATTGAGACTAGAAGTATAACAATGCAACATTCACCTTAACCTGAGCAACAGCTGAATTGACTTTTCCAGCTCTGTTTTCAGTAAAAACTGCTGACTCCATTGCAAGGCAGAGTTGCAAGCCCCCAAGCACCCGCCCCATAAAATGTAGTGAATCTTTGGGTGAATTAACCCCGCTAAACAAACCTTCATAGAATGCATCTGCACCATTTAAAAGTACTTTGCACTTCTAAAGCACCTCTGCAGAGCATACTGATCTATAGGTGCTTCATATAAACTTTTAAACCTCACAGGAGATGGTATGAGATAAGAATCAATATTCACAGTTTATAGACAAGCAAGCAGATTAAACGACATACCAAAGGCTACAGATTTTTCTACCACGTGGCCATAAACTGCAATGCTATTCCATTGCTGGAATACATACAGGATAGCCTCCTAAGCTATAAAACCCATCCTCCTCTCAGGCAACGTGAACCTGCCTGTAGCATGTAACTACTCTCCAACTTTCCAGCCTGCTTCTTTTCATCTGTTTGTTTTACTGACCCTCTGCCTCACCTCTGTAACATGGAAACCCAGACAGACCATCAAGTCCTGCTTTCTGACATGGCAGAGCATGGGGATTAGAGAATAACAGTTGAGCCTGTAAAAGTAAATTACACATACTGTACACGCCATAGTGCATTTTATGTGCTGCAGAAGAGATCTTGTCAGTGCAGCTGAGGGCTGAACAGGGTCCTAGGTGTTATGCTGTTTATTTCGATGGGAAGGTGACCAGACAGAGGAAATCCCCATGACCAATAAAATTAACACCACAGTTCACTGGCACCCAGAGGGCAGAGCAAGCCTGGGGGATGGATACCTGGCAATACATGCTCCATTAAGCCAAGATAACTACTCAGAGTAAACAAATACAGAATCTCAAACACAACCATGAATAGAAGTGAACTGCTAAGAAGTGAACTGCTAAGTATCTTCCTGAGCGCTCCTCTTGAAGCTAGATTCCTTCATTGTTTGGTCCATTTTTATTTTCTTTGGCACAGAAAAACAAGCAAAAGCTACTTCTGTGCCAGGGGAGTATTTGTAAAGAGCAATAGGAGTAAATCTACAGAGAATGTTTAACCTTTGAACATCTGGAATACAGAAAATAGGAGTGCAAACTGGGCTTCCATGTCATTGAGGCACAGCTTTGGAAGTTAGTTTGGTATGTTTCAATAGCAAACCTTCCTTCCCAATGGGTGGAGGGAGGAAATAGACAGGGTGATGCAAAATGCCGTTACCTGTGGTACAGCTACTAACAAAGGTACTGCTGAATGTAGTCTTTGGTATATTCCTTCTATATTGATCGATGATGTCTTTTAACAAATAATTAATAAGTACGTGCATCAAACTAATGTGAAGCCTTGAATATGAAAAATCTGCACTTTTATTTTTTTGCTTGCTTCTCCTTTATTGAAACTAATAATTCTAGTGTTACCTTTGGAAACCAGATCAATCATGGGAGTCATTTCTGCCATATTGGGTCATTCAGGAATTTAAAGCAGAGATCATTGCTTTTTGGTGCCATGCCACACGAGATCTACCAGGTTTAAACAAATACATAGATAATAGTGGCATCTACAAGCCTGAAACAGAACTAAGAAATATGCATTTAAGATTCGATGTCTAGCTATTTATATGTATGTTTGTGCTTTTGCCTCTGTGTCTTCCTTCAGGATGAAATACTCGCTAGGTTGTCTAGACTGATACCTTGAAACTTTTTGAAGGTTTTAATTCTAGCCACCCAAATGGAGTTCACAAATATTTTCATGTCTAAGGAGTATCCACAATTTTTTCTTTTCCAGTGAAAGAATTTCGCTTAACATCATGGGTCAATCAAGTGTTTTAGTCTCAGGAGAAAGTGGAAGAAATCACTTGAAAATGGCTGGAAAAAATCTTAGTTCCAGAAGGAGTTTTGAAAAGGTGGACTCAAGGTCAGCAAAGTGCTAAATGCTGTTCCCGACTCTTGCCAATCCCTTGGTGCTCCCGTTCATACAGCAAGTTGATTAGAACAAGCAGAGCCGGCTGCCTTAAAGATGCCCTATAATTGGCCACAGTGCATCTGTTAGACTCGTAAAAATAAGGTATATCTTATGGAAAAGGAAGGCATATGTCTTCATGTTTAAGAAGAGGAAGAGCATACGGCCTTGTGTATTAAAAGACATAAATATACAAGCTGTGATTCAAGATTCATAAATATGTGGGGGTTTTTTTGATCCCTCTCAGTTTCCTTTAAATATCTGGAAAATGATGCAACTTATTTGCCTTGTCAAAGTAAATAGAGTCTTTTCTATGACAAATCTATTGTTCCAAAGAGAATTTAATTGTAGAACAGAAACATTTCTGAGTTTTGTTAATCTTATTCTGTTAAGTACGTATGCATAAAGTACAATGATCACATTAATGACTGTCATAGCATTTTGGAGGTGACTCTCCTATCCAGAAAGCAAATACTGCTATTGACCTGAATCCCAATAACTGACATTATTATGTGCCAACCAGTCATTTTTATATTAAGAATTAGCTAGTACATGCAGAATTGATTATAAAAGCCAAATGCTCTTGGGATCCCCTATGCTGAAAATAAACTCAACAAGCTCCCAGGAAAGCTAAACAAACTGCACAATGTATTTGTTACCCTTTGATAACGTTGTCTGAGTTTCACCAGGAACTTATTTTGCCTCAAACAGAAGAAAACCAACAATCTAACGCTCACCCCTTTAGCAGCACTAAAGATCACTGAAACTGCAAATGATTGGGCAATAACTCTGTTCCAAATGTACCTGTGCCAAATTTATTTTTCCATGCTCAATTGGAGCTTCTGTATTTCTATAGATTTTCCATCTAACGAGATTTTAAAAACCACCAAGTTACCTGTAAGCTTTTTAGTTTCTATGGATTTCTTCTGAAGAAGCATGAATTACTGCACTGGAATTCCATGACTGCTCATGCAGAAGGCCAGACTGGGTGACCACAATAGTAGGTCTTAAAATCTGTGAGTCAATTAATACATGAATCTGGTACAGCGTAGAAGCTTGTTTTCATAGATTCACTTGAGATTAAATGTAAATGCTAAATCCTTAATTATTTTAACATCTGATATCTGTCAAGCAAATTACCTCAAAATCAAACCACGACTTTCCATCCTGGTGAAAACATTTAATTACACTAATTGCTAGTAAAATTACACTAACTACTAGTTCAGTGTGGTCTGAAATGCCTTTGGTTAGCGTTAAATACTGACACGTCTACTGATCATCCCTCTGGGCTCCAGCACTCAGTAATGTTTTGCAGTTCTACCAAGGAAAATGCCAACTCATTCACCTGCAACAGAGGTACTACCACCACCAACCTGCGCCTTGTGATCCCAGAAGCATCTCCAAAGAGCTGAAGAGTAATGAACGTGAACATTAAGCATGCAAGAATGCAAGGACCTTTCAGAAGAGCTACCACAGAGTTTAGTTTTAAAAGCTTAAGAAGTTCCCTAAAACGCCCTCAAAAGAAAAACTCTAAATCAATAAAACAGCTGTCAGTGACAATATACCTACAAAGCCTGTGGTTACATTCAAATAAAAGGAAGCAATGCTTCAACACATCACCAACAGAAGGTATTCTGATCAGTGATAAATCCACCTTTCTGCTGATCACCTGACAGGTTTTCGGTACCATGACTCACAAGGAGGTGTTAGGACCAAGAGAACCCCATTTTCTTTAGGTGTCCATTTTCTTATGGCTAGGGTTAGAGTTAATGTTATGGTTAGGCACCAATACTCCTTCAATCTGTTTTCCTAACTGCATCCAATAATTTCTTTAGAAAAATTCTTCTGCAGTGCAAAGAATTTTTTTGGATGTGGTCTCACAGCAAAGTGATCCAAGAAACAGAAGATTGTAATTGTCTGCAAGGATGCAGCGTTGTTCTAAAAAAAGCCATTGCAAACATCAGTGTTAAGTTTCACTTCCAGTTATTAAGGTGAGAGTGATCACAATAAGTTGAGGTAGCATTATGTTGTTCCCATTTGGTTGTGTTCTACATTTTCATCGTGACAGTAAAAACAGTCCTCTGGAATTGTTCTAACTCTGCGTATCTGGGAGTAGTAAGGTGAAAAACAGCAGAAAAAAACCCAACATTCAGCCTCACAATGTGTTACTGAACACTGTGATAAAAACTGGCTCTTACTTCAACAAGTTCACATATTTAAGAATCACACATTCTGCATGCATAACTCATTCTTACACTCTGAGTCTCACTTATGCAGGAAGGCAGCCTGCTAAAGCCCTCTTTTGAACGTACATTGGGATAAAAACAAGTATCTTTGCTTTAACAAGAAGAATTCAACAGTCCCTGGTCCTGCTCAGTCTATTACTACCTGAGTTGCTGTCTCCAGCTAAGGTGAGTAAGATACAGAGATAATTAATTGATACCTGTTCAGAACTGTCTGTGCAAAGAATCTTAAATGTGATTTCACCAAAAGAAAAGAAAGAAAAAAAGTGCATTGTGTTTATCTAAAAATCAGTATGACATGGCTTAGTTAGAATTTAGAAGGGGAGAGCTCAGGCTGCAGATGTAGCCTTACCTGGAGAACTTCTCCCTGCAGAGATTTCAGCAGAAAAACATGCTGGTAGAAAGGTGTAGTCAAATGCAAAGCGTTCTTCAGGCTGGTAGTTCTGATCTCCTCTAATCTCCCCCTCTTGATTAACAGTAAAGGCTTCTGCAAAGGACAATTGACACGGTGCAATAGGTCATTTTCCGGTCCCAACCTTGACAGAGTAATCAGATACATGGCATGCTTAATAGAGGTCAGTTAATGCAAAGATTAAAATTAACTAGAAGTCAATAAGGGAATAATAAAGGGAAATGATCATCCTGTTGCTCCTACTTTGAAAGAGTAAACCTTACATTGCAGGCCAGTAGTAAAAAATGTAGTCACAAGTGATCCGATAGGCCTTCATAAGCCCTCCAGCAAACAATTTAATGATTTCAGGTACCTTTTAAACTAAGTGGCCAATCACTGTTAAATCCTTTGGTATTCGTTGTAATAACATTGATCATGATGAACTCTTTTGGTATTAATGTGGATGTAATATATACCTTTTTAATTATAGAACAAGAAAATCCAATTACCCCTTTGCCTCATCGAAGTTCTTTGCTAGCTGTGACTATTTAAACATACATTATGAAACATTCAAACGGAGAGATTTTTGTGCAAAGCAAGGGCTAGATCCTGCTGGTTACTAATCATGGGCATTTCAGTGCCAAGCACCCCAAAAGGTGCATGGTCCTTGACAGCATCAGGCCTCCATAGCACATGGGAGGATGGAGATAGTAAGGAGCAGCTGCAGGGAGATCCTGATTGAAAGGGCAGAAAGCATTTGTTTATGTAATGGGATGGAAGCTGTTCTGAATAGTTAACACAGCTGGTTAGGATACAATTTGTTCTGCAGGAAAGGATGCTCAGGGACATGATTTAGAAGTGGGTTGTTGGGGTAGCATGGTTGGGTTGCGGTTAGACTCGATGATCTTGAAGTTATTCTCCAACCTGTGCAATTCTGTGACTCTGATTCTAGTCTATGATGTACTGGGCGTATTGGTGTTGTTTTACTCCATGCGCCATGGGCAGAACGCTCCATGTTTTTGAGCTGGCCACAGGAAATGATCTGTGTTCCAGCCCAGGTCAGTGGGAAGCAGCAGCTCACATCTTGAATGACACTAACCCAATACACAGCCCAGCAGCCCACGTGAACTCATCCATCTTCCTGGACAGAGATCTGCTCAGCCACCTACCTTGCTGTGTGGGCAGGGACTGCTTACATGTGTAAGACCTCCAGGACTCTCCACTCAATCAATAACCAGAAAGAAATATCCAGAGAAAAACATAGATATCCCTTCCCAAGAGGACAAGTGCTGTGTTGTTATTCAGTTCCTACTTTTGGGGAAACTGACAAGCTGAGCACAGAGTTCAAAATGGAACTGTTGGGAAACAGGAGCAAAATATATAGAACTCTGGAATTAAATAACTCCTTTTTCAGTTGATACTCTACTGTAAATTAAGCTAGCTTCAGAAATATATAATTACACCGTGTATTACTCAAGTTCCCAAGTTCACAGTGGGAATCAACCCTTTTGAAGCATAAGATCACTCCATGTCTAATGATTACCCTTCATTAGCTGATTAAACAAGCACAGGGGTTTGTTGAAATACATTCAGAATTGTCCCTTCCTAACAACTGGCCAATCAAAACTCAACTTTGAGAATTCATATTCTAATGCTTTGTGACCAACCGATTATTTCAGTCCCATAGAAGCAATATTTACCAGATCAGGTCCAATAGAACTTTTTGCTTCGTGGAGTCCCTAGGGCAGAGTAAGAAATATTGGAGGAATCTGCAATGGAAACCAGCAGTTTGGTATTTTCTCTTTGTTCAGTTCAAACCCAATCCAAAATCAAGCAAACAAGAAAATATCATGGCTGCAGTAGATTAATCTAATGAATATGACAGAACTGCCTCCAAAATGGCAAGTTGTGATGGAGGAGGCAGTAGGTAGGTACTCTGTCTGGCTGGGGATCAAGTGAGTTGCATGCTATGACATAAAAGTACCTGAATATATACAATGCATACCTTAACATACCTAAACAATATATGATTTTACAGCAAAAAGACTTTTAATCGTGTCTGACTGTAATTTGCAACTTATCATTGAACATTTATGAGCTTCTTTGCAGCTAGAACCCACTAATCCCGAAAGCGGCATTCAATACCAGATTTTCACAATGCTTTAGTGCTACATGAGGCAGTATAGGATTAATAAAGATATTTTCAACTTAGAAAGCCTCGCTCCTTCTTTAAAAATTACATTCTATATTCTTTTCCTAAAGATTATTTGAATAAAGCCTCATTACTCACAGTCCAAAGAAGTTCATTAGGAGGAGATCACTTTGGAAAGCATTCAACTAACTAGCCTTTCTTCTCAGCAGTGAATTACATTAGCTACTTCCTAGTTATTTAAATCTTGAAATAAAAGATGTAAACGCTACAGTGACATCTTAAGATCATTGGTAAGGCAGGTCTTGCATGCACAAAAATGCCCAGCTGGTCTGGAGATAAAACAGATTGATAATTAGTTGCAAAATGTAACATTTCATCAGGAATATTTTGAGTAATCCAATTTATCTTTGTCAGATATGCGGCTTTTTCTTTTTTTTTTCTTTTTTTTCTTTCTCTTTTTTCCTTCGGAGACTCTTTGTTCTTTAACATAATATTATAATTCCAGCCTCCTAATTAAAGCGCCGGTTGGCCGGCCCTGCCTTGGTGCCCTGCCGTGGATGGCAGGCTGGCGGCACGGTGTGCAGGGAAGGTGCATGCCCTGAGCCACACGCACCCGCTGCCTCCACCACCCCGCGGAGCCAGAGCCGGTGTGATACCAGGAGATCAAAGCTGGCTGGGTGGCAGGGAGGAGGCCTGGCTCTGCGGCTGGGCTGCACGAGCAGGGCTGGTGTGCAGCAGCTGGGACTGCTGCTTCTTTGCGCTCTCAAAGCCTGGCTATATGGGATCCTTCTGCCACGGGTTTTCTAATTAACTGATGGAAATGCTCTGTCCCTCCCGGCTGCCTGCAGCAATGATGGGGTCCTGTGGGATGTGCCCCAGCAGGGATGTCCCCCTCCAATGGGTGAGGGCTGCCTGGGTCTGCCAATGCCCTCTCCATGTTGCCCGCTGGTCTCACTGCCCCAACCTTTAGCCCCAGCGCAGCAAAGGGTGTTCCCAGAGCAAACACTGCTCTTTGATGCACTGTAGATGCTGCAAAGACATGGCAAGAATCCCGCAGGGGTTCTTGCAGAGCCACCAAGTGCCTGTTGGGAAGCCCTGCCCAGCTCATTTCTCAGCCATGAACAGTGAGTGGCAGAGAACAGCTTGCAAATGCCAGGATGCATTTTCAGCCACATTTTAGCAAAGCTGTTCTCTCAGAAGCAATCCAACAACCAAATATCTCACCCGCTACAAACAAGGCTGAAAGGTTTTCAATTGGCTCTTACAAGCAGCACAAGATTTCCTTCCATGAGTGCCCGTGTAACGCACAATGCTTGTGATCTGCAACAAGAACTCATACCTATCTCGTGTTCTTGGCTATTCCTTGTACAATTCTTGAAACAAACTCTTTTTCACAGACAAGATTTTGACTTTCCTAATTTCAACTCATATTTATGAAAATAAAATTAATCTGGGGACCTAGATTAAAGTTTCTTGCTCATCCTTTCCCAAACTACCTTCAAGAAGCAATGGAAGTCATGTAGCCTTATCAAGCTGCACCTCTGATATGATAATGATAGCTGTACCGCCCAGAAAGTAGGTCACAGTAATTCTTCATAGCAGTTTTTGTAACCTACTCAGGGACTACAAGGCCAGCTATTTTAAAGATAATTCTGAATTTCTTTAATAAGATTTTATTGGATTCAGATAATTGATCCGATTATTGAAACCTGGGGAAAGTGCTATTGACCTGAATATATAAATCAGTAGTTCTATTTCTTAAATGAATGTAGGTCATTAAAAACTTATTGCCTCTGCTTAGTGTTAGGAAAGATGCCCACTGCAGACCCAACAAAGGGGCACAGGTCTCACTCCCAGACAAGTCTCACAGCCCATCCTGTGTCTGCCCGCAGCCTCCCAGTCACACGGGCAGCTCCTTCCACTCAATCCCACCATGGACTGGGGGACTCAATGCCTGAACCTGAAGCTCATTACAACTGGTTTCATTTATGACAGTGAGCATTGTGGATTTTGCTTTCTTTAAATCTTTTTTTATAGTTTTGGTAGGCGATACCAGATGTCCAAGCCTCCACAGCTCCTTGTCATCTCATTTCCAGCACAGCATCTAATTCTGGCAATTCGATGCTAGAAAAACCCTCTTTCTTTTCCACCTTGCTCTTTGCTTACTTTCTGTACTCTTATCTATGAGATTTTTCTTGGTCATTTTTGAAATATTTGTTTCCGCAGAATCTAGCCCTATCGTCCTTCCACTTGCATGATGCTCTGTGGCCTTGAACACACACAGACAAAGGCTTTGCCTAGGCATTGTGGAAGGAAAAAATCCCATTTCTCCACTTCTTGCAGTTTATCAAGCCTCGATGTGGAATGACCGGGTGCTCTGATTGCCAGAGTACGCCCTGCTGGCCAGGCCATTGCTCCTTGCTTTAATGCAGTGCACTTGATTAGATCTCACACACCAGATACAGCACTGATGGCCATGATAGAAATACACACGGAGACAGAAAGCTGGAACATCCTCATTCCCACTGGTCATATATAACGTTACTGAAATTATTTGTACAGCGTGCCAGGGACATGCCTCTATCATCCTGGATCAGTTCCTGATGACTGACCTTCTGCAGGAGAAGTGGACTGCATTCATGAGGAGTCAGAAAAAAGACACTTGGTTTTTTTTTCCAACTATAATCAGCTGTATAGTTGTAGAAACAAAACTTTCTTTAACCTTAATAACCCCACATTTAATTTGGCTATGCAGAGTAACTTTTTTTGTTCAACTTGGATTTTGCTTTTTATGTAATCTTTTCCTCTCTTGCAAACTCCAGGCACCACTTCTGCTGCTCTAAGTGTTTTCTCTTCTGTCCTGAAGCAAAAGCCTATCTCCAAACACTGCCACGTCAGCTCCAAGCCTATGGCAATGCACATCATTGGTCTATGTTCTCAATACGGTGCTAAGGCCTCCTCCATTCCTGGTGACCGGCTTTACTCAAGAATAACCCTAAAGACCACTTGGGAAGAGTGACCATTCTGAACTCACAGCCCTTCTTCTATTCCTCAATAACCAATCTGTTCAACAGTGCTTTGCTGTGATTTCCCCTTTGTTGCCACTGTTTATTTTGTTGTGGAATTACATGCTCTAATTGCGTAAATAAACAGTCAGAAAACCAACCCAAACCGCTGGGCATCCTGAGGGCTTTCCCTTCCCTGCAGACTCACTGCCCATTTCCAGGTTCCCACTATCTTTGCTTTTCTCCTTTTGTTCCTTCTTGTACAGCCTAGAGGGGAAAATTTGTCACCGAGTGTGAGGAACGCTCCAGCTCCTGAGAAAACCATAAACAGGCTGCAGTCCCTCATGAAAGGGAGGAAAACAAATGTGTGAAAGGCAAAATCCAACATCTTTAATTTATTTTTCATTGGAAAGCTGATTGCACTCATCCTCAGAATCATCAAAAATGCCTCAAAGTGTTGCAAAGCACACAGGTGCTCAGGCCAACCCCTAGGACTCACAGGCAGGATCATCAGCTGCATTCAGTGCCAACGGAGATGATGACGCTATCTGCTCCATTCCCAGTGAAGCCCCAGGTAAGGGTGCAGGTCCCCATCCCAAAGGTAGGGAGCAACACACTAACACAGCCCATGTCAGGTAAGATGTGAGAAAAACAACTTCCCACAGGGTCACATTTTTTCTTAAAGCCTTTCAGAAGACAAACAAACAAAAAAGACTTTGGAAGAGCCCTGTAGCATTCAATAAATGCAACTACTTAACGCATCTAAATAAAAGTATGAATAATTCCTATAGACATTGCTTTAAAAACAAACAAGCAAAAAAAATAACCAACAAAAAAACCAAAAAATAACCAACAAAAAACCACTAAATGATAATCTTACCTGGGATTCGTATTAAGAAGTAATAATAATAATAATAATAAAAAAACAACCTGAAAAAAAACCACCAAATTTCTACTGTAAGATAAAACCCTCGATTAAATTTTACAGTCTGGAGTAACAGCACTGCATAAGGGTTGTTATTTTCTATTAACAATCTTCTTTTTCTTTAGGGCTCTCGCTAGCTCAGCAGGGTTTTTCTCAGACCTGATTTAAGACAGCCAGAGCTCAGCCCGAGCCAGAGAGGCAGATCTCCTGAAAGCCAAGGGAAACACCAGGTCAGAGCAGGAGCACCGGCACGGCACGGACGATCGTTTTCCCTTTCCCTATTCCCAGTCGGACAGCACAAGGACACACAGAATCTGGCCCTGGCTGTGGCAGCTCCCAAAGGAAAAAGCAGTACGCCCAACATTAGATCAACTTAGAAAATGCAATAAAATGCTGGTAGCATCTTCTGCAAATAGTGGAGTCCAAATAGGGGACTGTATAGGAAAAAAATAAATGAATACCCAAATGGGAAGATAGATGGGAAAAAACAAGAGTGAGGAATTGCAGAGGATGGCTGAGATGGTGAGGAAGGAGGAGGCAGCAAACATGCAGCCCCTGCCTGCTGCTCCATGGTCATGTCCCAGGGCTTGGTGCCCATTCTACGCCTTCAAGCTCCTGAATGTGAACAAAGACTTCTTGGGTAAATTTCTGTGTTAATTTGCACAGTTTGGTGGTAAAAACACGTTAACAGCATTCTGTATGCCAATCTCAGGCATATTCAGCACAAAAATTAGTTTCTTGTCTGCTTTTGTCTATATATTATTTGGCTGTAGGTTTCTTAGATATTTACAAATATCTGATTCTGAAACATGGGTTTTCCTTTCTTTTTGTCTGTCCTTTCTAGTGAAATAATTGCAAGTATAGTTAAGTGTGTGTGTAATCAATATCCTCCTGCTGAGTTATGGGGAAAGGCGATAGCATGAAGACAGTCCCTCTCCGAAACAAATCACTGACACTCACTATTAATCATTTCTGAAGGCGAACTGTGTTGTTGTTTTTTTACCAAACCCAATACAAGCAAGGAATGTGATTTTTGTACACACCATCATCAGGTGATCATTTGAGAGAGCTGCAGATTCTCTGCGTGTAACACAATCTCTCATCACAGGTTTATGCTGGACGGGCCACAATGTTTTATGCAAACTGTAAATGGTATATAGCTCAGCTGCATGTAGAGATGTATCAGTGAGCTTGAAGATCAGCAAAGTCAGCGCATGAGTGGAGGAAAATACTGCATTCTCGTCAGATAGAAGCCATCATCTTTCCACAGGCTGAGTAAACATGCTATTTCCAATCTGAAAACCACCATTTCAGCAGGAGCGCAAATAACAAGGTGCTGCTAAAAAGGTGTCTGCAGTATTGGGATGTCTCAGCATCCCTTTCAAAGTCCTTTTTCTCCCTGTTCAAGAAACAAAAGAAAACACTGCTTTTGCCCAGTAGAGGTGACGTATAGATTGTAACACATATTAAACTTGCAATCTTGCATTAATCATAAGCCACAAGTAAGATAAAGCCAGGGTAAAAATGAAAAAGTAATAAGGAAAGGAATACCTGAACTGAAGAACCCTTTCTCTCCAGCAACTCGGTCAGCAACTGACTGTCATCAGGGGATAAATCAATTTGCAGCAGCTGTGGATCACTGTTTAAGTGTGAGCCCTGAATAGCTTAAGTGGAGAAGTGTGTTAAAAGTTGAAGGCACAGTCACCTGCAGTTCACATTATACTTACAGGCATCTTGTGTGAGTGTGGTACTCGCATGTGGTCTTCAGAAAGGTTCAGTCCTGCAGTCACGGCACGCTCATCTCTGCTGAGCTGTGAAGACCCCAGATATTGCTGTTAATTTATTTGCAGAACTTTCTCAAACGAGAAGAGAAAAAAAGACGATGCTGAGAGGACTGTGGAACAGATTTAGAAGTGAAATTGTAACTTTCAAGCAGAACTGGTCCTGTTTTGTCCTTTGAAGACAGGGCAGGAGGTGGGAGGGCTGTTGGTGTGGGGCCAGTTCAAGTCAGACAGGCAGACAGACAGCATTGGGAAAGATCCAGGTGATCCTGCGAAGACCCTAGGAAACACCTCCCTCAGTCCAAGAAGCTCATGGACAGTGAGATTTTACACCCATAGCTTATCTAAGGCAAGTATTGTTAGCCAGGTCTCTAATTGCTCACTTCTAAACCCCTTACCCACCAAACTTCAGGACATCTTGTGGCAGCACATCCCACATCCAACCTAAAGAATCATTCTCCTTTCATCAGCCTGAGACATGGTCCCTGTCACCTCCTTTGGCCATTCCTGTGTTCTTCAGCAAAAAGGGAGAATAAAAGGGCATCCTCAACAATTTCCTGAGTGCTACTCATTATTTGATACCTCTTCACCATTTTCATTCTTGTTAGCCATATAACTCTTCTCCCGATCCTGACAGCCTCTCATCATGCATGAATCTCACCCTGTGTCTAATCATTTCCATCAACTGTCTACGAACTTTTATATTTCAGCTGTATGGTTTTTGAAATGGAAATGAATACAGCGTTCAAGGCAAAGGCACATCACCCCTTTATGTAACAGTATTCAAATACTTCAGTGCTATTTTCTCTCCTGTATTTGCATGCATCCTATACATTTTTATCAGCGGGACTACACACAGAAGGTTTGAAGAAAGGGAAGGCAATGTGCAGCCAGCCTCTTGGACTTGGTGGTTCGGAGTCATCTGGTTCTCGCTCTTGTAACCAAGAGGTGGGTCATTCATTTTCTCCATAGCAGATTTGTCCCCAGAATGATAAATACTGATAGAAAAGAATTCTGGGCACTTCAGGGTACACTTATCACCTGTCCTAAAGAGAATTAAGTTGCTTTCTGCAAAACCAGCACCTACCCTGACGTTCTTGAGAGTCCCTCATGGGAAAACAGCGCTTAATGGCGTTAAAAGTTGCTTCTTTACTCATGAATGGAAGTAACAAAACAGTATTATTTCTCCAAATATTGGAATCTCAATAATATATCACACTAATCTCCTAGCCACAAAGGTATTTTATAACTAAAGCAGGGTGTTTTTTATGGGTCAGATGTTGTTGTCCTACTGTACCGCAGCTTGTATCCTCCTGACACCACACATGTTTGTTCTCTACTTAATTTTTAATGTATGAATTTGTTTTTATATTAAAATTCAATAAAATTTTAATTATAAAACATAATATATCATGCTGAAGTATATATATCTGCAGAGACACACATCTGCAGTTTTACAACAGACGGGTGTATCTCTGCAAATATTTAAGATGCAGATTTTGCTAGCAAAACGAGCACTGATCCAGCGTGATTACAGCTGAATATTTCAGGTAGGCCCAGGTTGAAGGCCCCTAAACCATTCCTTTTTGAAATGGTCACAAAGGCACGAAGCAAAAGGAGCCCCACTGTAAAAAATAACACGATGGGAGAAGAATGGGGCCCTGAGGAGAGCAGGAACACAGGATTTTTCAGAGCAGGATGTTTTATCATTAAACCTGTATGTTCCCAGTTTTGCTGGTGCAATTCTGGTGCAGATGGAGTGCTCCAGATTTGCACTGAGTAAGTAGGTGCTAAACTGGGCTCATGACATGCGGGAAGGCTGCATGGGAGGCAACCCAAGCCTGCCCCACGACAGAGCCTGCCCATACCACTGCCACTGGGGCTTGGCCGGGACTGAGAGGCCTCCGAGAGGTCCTTGTTCAGCTCCTTCATCTTCCTTATCTCACAGCCAACTTTCAGCTTCTCAACTTACGCTTTCAAATTAGATCTCGGAATATTTAAATCCTCATCTGAATAATAAATATAAATAAATCCCAATAAATCATCCAGAGGAGCCTACAACAGCGCATGACGGCTTGCTCTGTGGGGCCTCTTAAATTGGCATCTCACACTTTGCTGCTCCAAGCGTTACCAGCCTCTTCTTTAAGGACATATAAAATTCAGTTCCTGAAATGCAGTATTTTCCCATTCATTGCCCACATCATAAGGCTGACCCACAAAATTTTAAGTGAGAAACAGAAATCTTAACCAAACCCCGCAGAGATTACACGCGATATTGTTTTAACTCTTTGCTGAACTCTGCCTATTATTATTTGTGCTTCATTTTGGGGAAATAAAGTGAATAAATAATTGTGTTTCACCTGGGAGCACGAAATTCTAGCAATGAAACCATTTTTTTCGGGAGGGATAAGGGAGAAATTCGAGTCTGTGAGCAAGGTCTGCAGGTTGTCTACATGTTTAAAATATTAATCAGTTGGCAACCTTTCTCCTCAGGAAGAGGGGGAAAAAAAAGGAAAAGAGAAGAGGAATAATAAGGAAAAAAAAGACACATTACATCGAGCCAGTAACACTCACAACTTGAGAAACTGCAAGATGATCCTTTCCTCAGAAAAAAATCCATCACCAGTTTAACTCCTAAAGCGGAGCACGTTCTCAAGATTGCTATTTTCAAACAAATGAAATAGCTGTTCGTTTTCTTACAAGTACGAAACGGCCGATGCTAATGATGAGTTTCTGCCATAATTGCCTCAATCTGTCATCCGCGAGAGCTCGCAGCTCAGAGCCTGCATTGGCAGAGCTGTTGGACAGTGCAGCACAAGAGTAAAGCCTTCCATGGCAAACTTCTGCAGATGATGTGGATTTATGCTGTCTGATAGACTCCAATATCATGCGTCGTCTTTCACCTTTTTCTTCCTTTCTTAAAAAAAAATCCTTACATTAAGAATCTCCTTGGCACAAATTCCTTTTTAAAATGATGACTGAAACTAAGGTATTTAACACCATAAATAAACTTAACCCTTTCTGCTTCAGGAATATCCATGCTGTTGTGAGGAGCTTTCCCTTTCTTCTTGTCTTTTGCTTCCTTCAGAGAGGACCTAAACCCACAATCTTCTTTCAAATATGACACAGAGATAGATCTATTTTTAAGCATCTATTTTCAGATACAGAAATAGTCTCTTTCCTAATTCGTGACCCTTTTCTTTGCAGATATTATGGGAAAAAAGCCCAACATGACATTCTCCTCCTTCTCAAAACTCTCAGCAGTTCATTTGCTGCCCATACTGGAGACAGTGGGAGCTCCAAATGCTCAGCCACAGCTAACTGGGCCCAAAGTTCAGCCTTGCTCTACCATGATGACAAACTGGGCTTTGGCACATTGCTCAGCCGCGCACAGATCACTGTCTGATAGGTGCCACACTTTTGCAAACCATCATTTTTATATTTCTTTTGCTTATAAGAGTGAAAACTGGGCCCTCCAAACCCTTTGTAATTCAGCCTGGCATCCACGCAATACAAATATTTCCGTAATCCAAGTAAGAATTAAAAGTCAAATTACTTTATGGATTTATTTATATTTGTACACCAGGGACATCATCAAAACAGACCTCCAGAGCTGAAAAACAATTTTTTTCTTAAGCACAGTTTTTCTCCTTCAGTGTTAGGTTAACAGGTTCAACTTTGAGATATTGCAAGCCAAGAAGGGAAAAGCAACTGTACTCAGTGAATTTAATGAATCCGATACTTGTGGAACAAGGCATCTAAATGTGTGTGAAAGAAGCGTGAACGTGTTACAACAGAGCTGTAGTGAAAAAGCACTTCTTGGACTCATCGGGACAAGCGCGTTGGTGAGATTTGCATGTGCTGTACCATAGCCCTGGCTCTGCCCAAGCTGGTGGTGATGAGCCCAGTGGGCTCCATCCCTGTGCCATGGGGACTGAGGGGCCTGGATATGTTCCCCTTTGCTACTGCATACCTTCTGCATGAATTTAATCACGGCTTTCTGGTGAGCTTGCTTCTTTTCAGTAGCTCGTCTTTCGTATTTGGGGCCATCTCGTCTTTGTGGCATGTGAAATTTGGGATTCTGTTAGAAAAAAAAAAAAATATATATATATATATAAATTGACCTTTGGATGCAGTCTACAAAGTACTCTCACTAAACAGGCAATAAGTGAATCTAATAGACACCCCAACCCACGCCAAGTCCCATAAAATCAGGGTGTGAAGCATAAGGGAGAGAGGGATTCATATTAATAATTCATTCCAAGCAACCCCCTGGAGCAGTTTTACTATGATATGCTATGCAGAATGCTTCAACACACTAATTAATATTTTCAAAGTGTTCCACGAGCCCCTTTTAAAAGCACTTTTGCCATTCATTGAGCATTCTGCATTTTCTAAAGGAAAGATGAGTTCTGCCCCCCAAACCAACTGATGAACTGCCCCCTTCAACTGAGACTTTCAGAGCAGAGGAAAGCGCTGCAAAGACAAACATCCATGCCAAACCTCTTACATTCACTGGATTAATAGCCTGTGCCTCTTTGCTCTTCAAACCCAAAATTAACTGGAATAAATTATGCTCCCTTTGCAACGCGTGTAACCGAAAATGCAGGTGACCTCAAGAGATACCTCATAATTGCAGTGAAGAGTCCCTGCCGCATTCCCCTCCCTCACTAATATGGAAATAAAAGCTCTGTAAATAAACTTGGTATTGAGACGGCACCAACTTCTTCTTGTGCACAGCGGCGATTGTTTTTTGCAATGAGTTAAAATGTATCTGCTGCTTATTTACAAAGCAGCACAGTTCCCAACTCCAGGTAAAGAGGAAATACATGAAGGTATTATTCTATGACCGAAAGAAAGGAGTTTTGTGAAGAATGGACTTAACCCACTATTTGTACATGAGGAGAAAAATCTGTCCTAACCAGCACAGCAACAGCAGTGCAGGTCTCCTTATCGTATTTCTATTAAATGCACTGTAACACATATAATAATAATAATAATAATAATAATAATAATAATAATAATAATAATAATAATAATAATAATAATAATAATAATAATAAAAAGCTTGGGATGACTCGTGACCTGCTCACGCTAAAAAATCATAACAAAAGAATTTCTTTAGCAAAAACGAGGCAGAGGATGCCATGTGAGTGAACTCTGCCCAAATGGTTTGTTCCCGTTTTGTACAAATAACCTCTGTTTTAATTAAGCGTCAAGGACTCAACGAGGAAATTATTTTTAACCCCTGACATGCCATAGAGTATTTTGAAAAGGTTGGGGGATGATCCTTCTGAAAAATGAGACACTAATCTGGCATTGGGTAAAGTTCCTTCAAAAACTGATTGGCTTTAGATGGACAAAGTTGAGAATTAAGCAGGCCAAGGCACCTAGGGCTGCAGGTAACACATGCACAACTCTCTCACATCCATGCAAAATTCAGGCCCCCTCTGACATTTGAAGATCCAAACGCACAGAATCACAGAATCCTTAAGGTTGGAAAAGACCTCTGAGATCCCCAGGTCCAAACCCAACCCATTCACACCATGTCCGCTGACCACATCCCTCAGTGCCACATCTCCGCAAGAGGCCATCATCTCCCATTCATCCACACAGCCCTTTAGGATGGTGAAGCAGTGACTCACTACTATGTAGGTCTTAGCAAAGGGTTGGTAAGACCTACTGGAGAAGTTTGGAGTTCTGCATCCAGTTGGTAGACGATACCTTCAGGTGAAGAACGGAACAAAGGAGCAAGATCTAGTGCTTTCCCTGCCAGGAAAACACAGCAGGTCAGTGACCTGCACACAAACCCAGGGCAAGCTGCTGGCTGAGCAAGCACTGGGAGGCTGCAGACCCAGAAAATCCCTCCAGCCCCTGACCACAGCCCCAAACCCACCTGGCAGGCAGGGGGAAAGGAGCAGAAATTGCTTCCACGGCTGTGCTGGTGTGCAGTGATGTGCTGACTTTTCAGACAGGCGCACACATACCTCCCAGACAGGGTGATATAGCCATCAGGGTAACTGCGCAGTGCACAACAGGATCTACCCCCACCACCCCTCCACCTCCCTTCCCTCCCACACACACTTTAATATGGAGCAAATTTAGCACTCTGAGAAGTTGCCAGATTGATAGCAATGGATTCTTGTTTATAAAAGACACTTCATAGCTAAAGCTGTGCAAGAAAGCAGCCCATGCTCTGACTTTTGTACAGCTTAGGCAGAGCAGAACAAGCTACAACACAAGCAGCGTGACCTTTTTCCCCCATAAGCATCCAAATAGCAGCCAGCTCTGGGGCTGCTGAGTTTGTGGCCCTTTTGCCACACAGAAGGGTGCTTTTGTTTTTACCAATTCTTTGAGTGCATCCAAACTCACGTTCCTGTCACCTTTCAGCCATGCCAGGGCTGTGTCCCCATGTGGAGCTGTGGGCCCAGCATGAGGGGCTCTGGGGACAGCACAGGACTCCATGCTGTGTGCTGTGTCCTCCCCCCCAGCTCCTTTTTCTTCACTTTTGGCAGAGGAAAAAACCCACTACATTTCACATTAGATGCAGTTAAATGAAATTGTTTGAAAGCTTAAGAGTGCCATCGTGTGGATGCACAGCTGGCAGGGCCGGCAGCAGGGTCATTTGTTCGCCCCCAGCCCCATTCGTGGGGTGCAGCAGTGAGAGCCCTCCTGACATGGCCAGGCTGAGCCCAGGTCCCCATCAGCAGCCATCCCACGTGTAACAAAACTCCTACCAGGGTCCCCCCAGCATCCCCAGGCCGTGCAGCTTAGGGAGGAAGGGATGTGAGCATCAGCAAAATCTCCCCCTGCCAGGAGCAGAAGGATCAGGGCATAAAGTCCTCACAATCTGTCAAAGTGCAAGACGTGATTTGAGAGCACCAGTGCAGCGATTTCCATAGGAGCAGCTGGGCCTAAGGGACACAGAACTGTTCCCAAGCCCCCTCCTTCCCTCACCAAACAGAGCAGTCTTTAATTTCCCAATGAACCTGTTTTGGGGTCCCACTGACTCGCCCTTCCTGCCCTTGTAAATACTCCTCACTTCTTTTTATTCTTATTTTTTTCCTATGTGGTCATCGTTATTTTTTATCGTCATTGCACTTCATTACCAGTTTAACCTTTTCCCTTTTTTCCTTTATAGGACGCACTTCGTCCTGGCACAAATCACATGAAACTAAATAAACCACGTTACAAGGAAGCAAGAAGAAAATAAATGTCTTCATTCCGTGGCCATTTCCTTTGTGCTTTCAGACTACTTTTGCACCACAGAATTCCACATTGTGCTGGATTTTACCACCCAATTAGAAAATAAAAGGATAGGCTGCTATTTGTACCTTTGGTCTTGTTATGTAAGAACAATTATACTTCTGATATCTGTGAGGTTTTAAAGTCCCTACGTCTTTAGGAAATCTTTGTTATTTCCTTCCTGAATGCAGACCACATCTGCACAAAGATACAAAAGAAGCAGAAGGACCTTTTCTCCTTCAGGTTGGAACAGTCAAAGGCAACAAAAGTCTCTTGCTTTTGTCAGAGGGATTGCTATTAATTAATGAAATACCGTTAACAAGATATTGACGAGCATGGGACTGATCCATCACTGAACTTAATGGTCCAATTCCTTCTCTATTCAGTAGGTCCGGGATAAATATCTGTGTTTTTGTGCCAGGGAAGGTTTGAATCCAAGCCCACTGAAGTCATTGTGGTACCTCAGGCTGCCCCGAGGGGCAGGAGAACACACTGTCCTTACAGATCCACTATTAAGCAGCCAGGCCCCATAGTTGACTTACCACAAAATCACTGCATTCTGGCCAAGAGCAGCCCCTGGATTCCAAGTATTTCCTTCTTTCTTAGAGAACTTCCAAACTCAAACACTGTGGGGGGGGGGTTGCTAAAAAGTCAACTCACTGTCATGGGGGCACATAGAAGCAGCGCCATATGGACTTAAGTCCACCTGCTGCCCACCTCCTGGGTGTGATCCCACCTTCTGTGCCTCACCTTAGGGGGAAAAAAAGCAAGGAAAACATGCAGCACTTTGCCCAAAATGCTTCCTGGGGGTCGGCAGGCACCCAGTGGCCTCTCCTCCCTGTCACCTGGTGAGCACTACCCTCCTCCCTGCTCACCTATCTGCTGTCAGCACCCAAACCTTCCTGGTGCCCAACACCTCCATGGTGCCACATCCATCCCCCCCAGCACAGGGAGCAGCACAGCCCAGCACCCAGCCTCAGAGCTGGGGGTCCCCAGAGGCTGAAATCTCAGCTCCCCACCTCCCTGCTCTGAGCTGCAACGACGCCGAGCAGAATGGAAATGGAGAATATCAGGGTGGAAAACTGCATCTAATTTGTTTTAAAATCCACAGAAGCCTTAATCTTTTGGGACGTATTTTTACTTTACATATTTGTTAATGCAAAATGTTCTCGTTGCCAAATACGGTTAATATGCAAGTGGAAACCAATTCTGCCTTCACCTCCTTACTCTTCCTAAAACGAGAATAAATCTGCCCTTGCACTGCACAGATTTCCCTCAACCACCCATCCTTTGGACTGCCAGCTGGGAAAGTATGAGCACGAATGTCACCGGGAGGGTGGGATTTTCCTTTGTTGTCAGCAATGTTGTGTCAGAACATTCCTGCACCCTGCTTTTCTAAACAGATAATGTTGTGGCTTCGGAAGGAACGGTACAAAGCTTTCAGCACGGCACGCGTTTCCTTCGAGTGTTAAATCTCAGCAGCTGAACGTGGCTCCTACAAACTTCATTTTCAAAGCAGCGCAGACGCGGGCCATGGCAGCCCTGACATTGAATAATTCATATTATTTGCCATCATTTAGGCAAGCTGCTGAGCGCCAATGAATAAATATTTTGAGAAGTGCTGAAACCCGTCCTTCAACAAGAGGGGAAGAGAGACGCGCCAGCGGGGAAGGAGAGAAGCATCTCTGCGTCACACAAACACGTTGTGCTGCACAGAGGAACAAGTTGGGGAGCATCTGCCCAACACTGCAAGCTGGAAATCCTCAATTGACAGCAGCACACGAGGCGCCGTCCCAGCAGCACAAATGAACCCACCTGGCATCAAGGCCAGCAGCTGACCCAAAAAGCAGCACCTGAAACTATGGGACTCATCGTGCCCCATCCACAACACAAGGCCTTTTTGGGGGCTGGAAGGAGCCCTGCCTCACCTCCATTGCTGCTCACGCCGCATTTGTCATCAGTCATATGATGGTAATAAAATTTGTAACTGTTTCTCTTACACCAGCGCTGCGATTTACCTAGTCTAATAGACAATGCAAATGCTAAAAGGCACATATACATCTTCATTACATAAGCTGGTGCCTGAGTCATTTGCCTCCAGAGACAGTTTTATTCATTTTTATACAATTTGCCTACTGTACAGTGCAGATGGTTTCTATTAAGTAAAATATCTGTTTGCTTCCAAATTTTTACTTTTTGTGATTAAATTACTTCAAAATGACTGTACATTATTGTATGATCCTCTCCCACCACTTAATTCCGTTGCTTCGGCTCAAGTCAAAACTCCAAAACCCAGCCCAAAAAATGGCTATTTCTGACCACACGCTGAGAATTTCTTAGGCCTGGTTTGCACTTGCTGCAGCCTGAAGTGTTAAGGATTATTTACTGCGTGTGTGTCTTAACAGGGGATTCAAACCAAAGCGTCGGGCAATGTCACAGGGAGAAAAGAAAAAAAAACAAGAGAAAATTAAAAGAAGGAAAAAAGAGAGAAATGAGGGGGAAGCAGGGGGGAAAGAAAATATTAAAGAAAAAGGAAAAAACAAGGAAAGGAGCCGCGGCGTGTGGCGGTGCTGCCACCGGGTGGTCGCGGGGACGCACTGCACGCTGCCCTGTCGCGACAGCCCCAAGTCTGCCACTCACCAACACCGGGGAGCTCCGAGAGCTCCTATCACCTCCACCTCATCTTCTTCTCTTTTATTTTGCACGAATCATTGTCTTCACCAAACCAGTGCCCGTTCCCAGCTGTGGGGCAGGGATGGGGAGCGCTGAGCCTCGGCAGGGGTCCCCTAGTGAACCTGCTGAGATGGCTTTGGGGCAGCAGAAAACCTGCTGGGATGAGAGACTGGCAGGGAGAAATAAATAAAACAAAGTGCAGCATGCCTACAGCCAGCCCTCGGTGCCAAACGTGAGCTAAAAACAAGTTAACAGCGCTTTCAGGCGTGTGTACAGCTCTGCTAAATGCCAGAAGAGTGGGTAAGGCAACCTGGTAAGGGAATAAGTGATCCAATTCCGTGATCTGCAGTGTCAATAAAAGCTCCCTCACAGGGATTGCAGGATGGAAGCAAACCCTAAACAAGTGGCAATCCCCAGGAAAGCTGAAACAGCTCTGGTGGCTCACACAAAGGGCAGCGTAAGCCCATTCTGTTCCCTGCCCAACCCACGTATTCCAGGATGAACAAATTTCTGGAGGAAGATAAAAGGAAGAAACGCACATCTGTAACAAGTCTCCACGACGCCAAGTAAAAATCCATTATCAGTTCAGATAATCTACTGGCAACAGCAACGTGCAGTCATAAATCAGACAAAGCAAAATGTTACTTTCACATCCATTTGAGATGGTCACGGAAATAAGGATCTCATCTCCTTAACTGACACCAGAATTATCTGTTACATCATAGAAGACAGGTTTTGAATGTCAGCAAAAGCAACAAGGATGTCCATTACATTCAGCTTCTCCTCAATAGCGCCCAGAAGTAAAAACCTACAGGAACATATAGCAGCTAATATCCCGGTCAGGGTAGGACACATAACAGCCATTGACTCCCAGTGGGTCTCCGGACAAGCACCCCACACCCCAGACGCCATCTCAAAGGAGCTCAGCAGCACCAGCTCAAAGCTCCACCAGAGTCTGTCTACAGAGCGCCAGAGACGCAAAGCTGGAAGTCCAACACTTCGCTCATGTCTCAAACTGGCACCAAAGAATGGCAACAAACTGCTCCACTGAGCATGGGTAATGTCTGCACATGCACAGAAGAATAGGGAGCAACCACTGGCACAGATTCTTGCTACAGGTTTTAATGTAGCACTGTTTGCTCTCTAAACTTAGAGATTTGTTGAAGATCGGAAGCAGCACATTAACATGTACAACATGCTGGGTATCAATGAAACGTAAGATTCTTGTTTTCCCATCTGCCACTTCTCAGCAGGGTAAAGAAATTCCTCTTACAACATACGAGCGGTCTTCGACTTTATAGCTTTTCTATGGAAAACAAATAAAACCTCTCCAACTTTGGATTTATCGCAACCATCTTGAAGCAGTCCTTGGAAAGCCATCCTTTCTGAGAGCTGCACCAGCTGCACTGAGTGGTGCCAAATCACTCATTCACAGATAGCCAGGAGGTTCAGGAGGTAACCGGAGCACCTGCCATCCAACTCCACACGATGACTACATGCGGTGGATAACACAGGGAAACGCGGTTGCCAACTGAAACAATACTGCAAATGAATTGCAGGTAACCAATTTAAGCAAAGCCAACATTTTTTCAGGATTAAATCCCACCGTATGATAACCACAGAATAAAATCATTTCCTGGCTCCAACATAAAACTTCATTCTCTGCACTGGATTTGTTGTGAGCACCATGCCTAAAATACGTAACCATTAAACTGCCATCAGAAGGATGACATCAGGCTTATAACCAATGTCCAGTGTGAACCACATCACTAAAAAGGAGCAGGCTGTGCTGAAGGAGGATTCATGTGCGGTTAGCAAGAAAAAACTTTGGCCTGAAATTATGAAAATGCCACTCAAAGGTTTTCATACTGTGGGGCCTTTGAATATTTCTGGTCCCCAGAGTCAGCAGCAGGTTGGATTTAAGTTCAGCAGAAGGAACACACAAAAGAACGTATATGTAGACTAAAAGGAACACACTGAGCAAGCTAAGTGTTGAAACAGCACCATAAAGTGTAAACAGGATCAAAATCTTAGTAGATGGAACTCTTGGAGAAACACTCAATAATTTCTTAGGGCAAGAGAAAGGAGAGGAAAGCAATGCAGTACTTGAAAAGATGCACTGACGCAGCTCATAAGCAAAATGATGACAAACAGAAGACAATGTCCCATCAATAAATGCATTATGGTCATCCATAGGGTGTCAGCTCCTCCAGCCCAGGATCACCATTCTCTATGCATAAGGGATACCACAGAAGCCAGATGTGAGAGCACAAAATCAGCAGTGTACATCGAGAACAGAAATATTACATCTCTTCTGGAACCTACTCCTCTATGAAACACGGCATTAGAGAATAAACCCTGATGGCAAAAGGGAATCATGCCATCAGATGCTTCCAAAGGTAGGAAAGGCCAAAAAAGTCAAACACCCCATCATCCCCCTTCCCCAGAGAGAAAAGAGAGGCTCACAGCATGCTGAAATCCGAGCAGAAAGAAGTTCTTACCTTGAAAACGCATTGGGCTTCTGAGCAGAAAGTCAGCAACCCACTGAACTTAACATGGACCAAAGCAGGAATGATTCCTCCTGTTCAGTTCAAAGAGCAGAGAGTAGAATAACTGGCCAAGTGTTAGTGATATAAACCACGGTCACATCAACAAAAACTCTTCCCAACAGAAGCACTTTACCCAGAGTTGCCTCTAACATTACTGTCATTTCACCTCAAGTGTTTTTAACACACAATAGTTACTTCAGCAGGAAGGAGTGCTGTGATTTAATGCCACTCAGAATAGATCACATCAGGGTGACAGCCCATCCTCTAATGAAGACCAACACTTATCCCAAAGAACAGTCGTCATGCTGAAACTGTACCATGAGATGTTGTATCATGATAAAGGTTTGGGGTTATAATGCATAAATTGGAATATAAATCCGATATTCCAGTGGTAGAGGAGAAAAACTGAAGAACAGATGAAGGAAAAAGGAAAATGAATCTCTTTGTGGGGAAACTGAAAAGGAAAAGAAAAAAAAAAGGGTTTCAAAGAACTTTAGTAGAATCCATATCTGAAGTCAGTGGTATCTAACAACATTCCCCTCTGCAGATGGTGAGGCAGTGAGTTAGTCCTCAGTTCAGAAAAACACCTACACCATCACCTCAAAAAGACCATCTGCATTGCCTTTGAGACCGAGTTCTGAAAGGGGAATTAAGTCTTGATCACAAGGCCTTGGAGTGTCAATCCAAACCAATACTCTTCAGGCTCTGCTTCAACATATGTCTCGAGCAAGTACTTAGGCACTCTGTGCATTACAGCCACAAAAAGCAGCTCGCTGCTTCTGTGTTTAAGGTTAAGACTGCCTGATCACTGAGATGGTCTCTCAGTAGGTTTGTAAGGCATCTTAACCATGGAGAACCCTTCTTTGGTTGAGACTGCACTACAGAACAAAGCTGCTCACGGATGTCCCCAGATCAAGGCCTATGACCACATGTGAAAGTAAATACATACCTTTGTTCACTGAGGTTAACCTAGATGTCCATCTCTTGCAATGGGGCTTTGCCTTCAGCCAAGTGGCCAGTCCTGAACAAGGAGCATACTTCTACATGTCAGCAGCAGCCATCAGACCTGATAACAGGCTAACACTTCCAGCAGTCAGGAACTTGCCAAGAAACTCAGGTTCCAGCTAAATGAGTGGATCCATCCTGGCTGTGGGCCAGCTGAGAAGTAGAAAGATTTATGAAAACACTCAAGAAAACATTTCAAACAGCTGCAACAGAAAGGAAATCCATGCAGGCTCTGAATCACAGAGTTATTACCCTGCCGCTCCGTACAGTGTTACCGGGGTCCCTCCAGCAACTACATTATTTAATAGACCATTTAATAGACTATTACAAATCCAGTTGTCTTCATTACAGCAAACAGGCAAAATGCACAGATAGCGGAGCTGTTTTGTGAGGGGAACAACTGCTTGGAACAAAAGGTGAAACAACACCAACAGAGGAAGCTCACAACTGGCAGAAGCCAGAGCGCATTACACAGGCGGAAAAGCATAAAGCTTCAGATGCTAAACAGCTTCATTCTTATGCTATCTTAGAGAGCGAGCAAATATAAATAAATCAATTAATATGAATGGGAAGGGGGAGGCATGTGGTGCTAATTACCTGATATACATCACGTTTTTAAAGTGCTTGCACAGATGTTGACCATTTTTTAGGATGAGTCTGCTTCTTCAGGACAACCCCAACATCTGCAAACAATCAAGGAGGAGACGAGGCTCGGCGCTTCATGTTGCTCTTACCAAACGTGGTGATTTAATATTTGTAGGGTCATGATTCAATCCTGAAACCGAGCGTGGATGAGCCAGGCTGCATCTGATATGAGGCGGTACCAAACGTATGTGGGAGAACAGAGAGAAGCATGTTGGGGAACACGCCGAGCACTCAGCACATGACAGCACCAGCTCCTAAATCAGCCCCACCATGGGCAGGGCTGGAGTTGGCCACACAGAGCTCAACCAAAATGCTTTTCCATGATGCAAAAACTATTGAGATTAAAATAAAGAGTCCTTTTCGGAACTTTCAGCACTTGCCATGTTTGCAGCCTAAATTGCAATGCTTCCCAAGCCTTGGGGTGAAGGCTGGGTTCTACAGCATCTCTCTGGTGGTGAGTGCAGATATCCACCATCCCACACCCGGGCACAGAGGAGGGTTTTTCATTGGCGTTGTTTTTACAAACAGCCTTTCCAAACAGTTCCAGGTGGTTCTGTATTGCTGGGAGAGAAGTAGCCACTAATCTTGCTTTCCTGCTCTCCTTAGTGTAAATTAAAGGTCCTCCAGGACGGTTTGCTCCAGAAAGACAACTTGTGGCAGTAACAAGCCATTTACAGCAATGAACCCGAAATAAACAATTTGGACATTTTGATTCTCCACACACTTCAGCTTGAAAAAGAAGTAAAATAAGCATGTGGACTTGTGGCTCTGCCCATGTGCAAACAGTTTTAAAGACAATTAACCTTTCAGTTGTTAGACTAAAATATAGCACTGTGTTGGAGCCATCTATCGTGCTTCTGCTTACATCCAGCAGCTCTCCCTTCTCAAGGTAACTTAGAGAATAAGTAAATCCACTCCTCCAGAGCTCCTGCTGCGTCCTGAAACAAACAGGAATCTGCTATTATTCGCGTTAAGCATGCTAATGGAATCTGAACAGAAAATTGGATCACTAGGAAAAATAAATTCATCTATGAAAATTTTACCAGAGCCATCATTAACACAGATCAGCATGTCTAATGTAAAGCGTGTGCTCCAGTGGTCTTAAATACAAGAAAAAAGTATGTCTTGGTAAATTAGTTCTCTGGAGGCCAAAGTTGAGAACGGAATAAGAGCATATCTTCATTTTCAGCAAACATCAATTCTTTTTCATGGTAATATCATTAAACAATTCTGTCAGCGCTAAATTTCTCAGGGAGCATTCCAGGCCAAAAGTCCCTTTTCCTCTGGGCTTTTTCCCATACCGAGCAATCGACTTTTCAGCAGTGTTTCACCCATTAAAACGTGAGCCTTGCTGCATTGAGCGGAGGATAACGTGCCCTGGGTTGTTGTCACCTGGTGTGACACCACCTCACAGCAAGGCTTTCACTTTATCCTGGTCACTAGAAGATAAAATCATTAAAGAGGTGTTAAGACTGAATTTGTAACGCTATGTGGGATGTTTTCCTGCAGTCATACTCAGTATTGAATATGGGAAGGATGGGGCTGTGGCAAACAGATTGGCTGGAAGTGTGGGAAAGCAGCACTCATGGCCAGACCTTACTGCATCCATCCAACCAGGAAAGCATGTTCCCATCTGGTCATGAAATAAGGAAGTGAACCTCTGTTCTGAGTGAAACCAACATCCACTGTTTACTATGCTAGCTGCATTAACTGGGTCTTGCATTTTTAATCTCACAGTGCATCAATACAGACACAAAATGCTCAAAACTGGCCTTCCAGTGTTTGAAAGGAGTGTTTAAACAAGAGGGGAAATGGCTGCTTACGAGGGTGATAGGACAAGGGGGAATGGTTTTAAACTGAGACAGGGGAGGTTTAGGTTCGATATGAGGAAGAAGCTTTTCACCCAGAGGGTGGTGACGCACTGCAACAGGTTGCCCAAGGAGGCTGTGGATGCCCCATCCCTGCAGGCATTCAAGGCCAGGCTGGAGCAGCCAGAGCTGATGACAAAGCTCCAAAGATTCTGAGAATAACCACATTTTTTCAGCGAAACTTAAAACCCAGTAAGTGCAACATTTGTACCAGCATTTACAGCAGCACCTGGAGAGGAAAAAGGAGAAAGGGAGGTTCATAGGGGAGATTCAGTCTGCCCTGGTTGTACGAGACTCCTCACCACACAAAAGAACATCAAGAGGTGGGTTCTGAAAAATATATACATTAAAAGGTGTCACCACCTGCATGTAACTAAATGAACTTCCTTACCTTGTGGCGCCCAATAAACGTTGAAACTTTGGCTTTTATTTGTCCCAGTTGCACTCCATGGAGTGCTACCACGTTTCTTGAACATCTGGGACTCATCTTATCTCCGCTAATGACTCACTGGTCTGCAGAAAGGCATGCTGAGGCGCAGATGTGTGGTGTCACACAGGCTTAATGGCATGCAAAGGGAACAAATAAAAAGGTACGTGTTAACGATGAGGGGGGTGAGTGCACTCAGTTCAAGAGGTAGAGGATTTACATGACGAGAGGGAAGCAAGCAGCAAAGCACTGCAATGGGAAGCACTGCGGGCTGCTCCCTCACTTAGGCACGGTTGTTGGGCTGGGGAATGGGCTGCCACCGCCATCCAAAGCAACGGGATGCAAGGACACATCAGTTGAATCCTATTTTTGCTAAAGAAGACGATGACTTTTCACAAGTGGTTCATTAATACAAATTTGACTTTGTCAAAGACGTGCATCTTTAAACCACAGTGCTGAAGAAAAGCTATTTCAGCAAGTACTTCTATGCTAAATACAAGGGGATTCACAACCAGAAAGGAAATTGTATTTTGGAATAAATTCGTGTTAGGATTTTATTACTAATTCATTACATTCTTAATCTGAAAAATCCTGAAGCAGCACAACTACTTTAGAATTATCATTAATAATTACACTGATACTGAATTCTTTTATGCAAATAGTACGGTAGACTTAGAGATAGGACCCTTTGTAAACCTCCTGAGTGTTTGCAGGAAGTTTAATTCATTTCATATCTCCTCCAGTTTGCAAATGAGGTGTGAAACAATTGTCTGTTTCTAGGAGGTGTCAGCATTAGAGTACACACACAGCGCCGTTAAGTTAATGGATCGGTATACACCGCCACCCAATATATCCAATGTCACGCAGCCATTGGGTGAGGTCGGCCAGATACTATTAATTACAATCGTTGATTGAGTGCTGACAGTATGCACAGCACGGTGTGGCACCTTGCAGCGAGCCCAAGCTCTCCAGCTGCCCACTGTCCCCACGGGGACCGGCACTGAGGTGCACATCACCATGGGATGGAGACTGGGACAGTGCCAACGAGACAGGAATCACTCGCTCCCATCATTAGGAACTCCTCCGCTTTCCCCAAGGAGCTCCTGAGCTCATACACATCGGGATGACTGATTAATGAGCGGCTGCAACCAGCCTCCCAGACACCTTCTTTTTTTCTTTCTTAAAGGAAGACATCCTGTTGCCAAATATTTCCGCGAAAGAAACAAAACAATTTTGCTAAAGATATTTCATTTGAATATGTTGCGCCTGAGCCTCATCCTGGAGTATCTCAGCTCTTGCATCAGTCTCTGCTAATGAGTTTAGCTCCCTGGGTAATATGTGTCTGGTAAATTTTTCAAGAACTGATCATTAGCAATGTTTTGTATATTTTATTTTCTTGTTTTCACTGTATATAGAGTTGTCATTTTTAATTCATTGCCCACTGGAATTTTATGAAGGAAAACTTACATTCTTTTAAAAATAATATGAGCGTGCTGGCACAGATTGCAGCAGAAGCGTGCTGTGCTGCAGGTGAAATTGTCTGGTTCTACTGTAAGTCTATGAGAAACCAGGCACCGAAAGCAAGACCGTGCTGAGAAATTGCAGCCATTGCAGAGAGCAGCAACGTGCTCATATTGCCACGCCAGGTCAGGAAAGAGTCCTTACCCTCCTATGGCCACAGCAGCTCCTGAAGCACATTGCTGCTTCTGCCCTTTGCCATCAAATTACCCCCTTCCCCATAAATCAGGTCTCTAACAGTCTTCTTACTGTAGGGTATTTAAAAGCATGTAATAGAATCATCAGGTAGTTTAACCTAATTTAGCTCTTTGTTAAATTTCTAAGTTGAGACTAAATATGCTGCTGTGCATAACGGCTCGAGGAAAACTCAGGCAAAGAGTTACAATGGAGTATTACAGTGCACTACAGAACTCACTGTTAACACATTCCTACTATGCCACCGTGTCAGAGCACTGACATCTTTGTGTATTTCATCACACAGACCCTATGTTTGATTCCCACTGCGTTCTCCCAGGTTGCAGCTGAGTCCCTGCAGTGCGCAATGGGATCAGACCTCCACTGCCACCCAGTGAACTTTCAGTTCAGAACAGGCTGCACGTCCCAGGAGGAAAACTACCTATTAGAATCATAGAATGGCCTGGGTTGAAAAGAAATACAACAGTCATCCAGTTCCAACCCCCTGCTGTGTGCAGGGTCACCAACCAGCAGCCCAGGCTGCCCAGAGCCACATCCAGCCTGGCCTTGAATGCCTCCAGGAATGTGGCATCCACAACCTCCTTGAGCAACCTGTTCCAATTTCCAGCTTTCTTCACCCATTTTTCCCATGGAGAAACACTGAGCTCCATGGGAGCACCAAGCTCTCCAACACCTTGCTGTAACATGGAAGACCAGAGAGGTCCCACCAAGGAATTCTAAGTCTACAACTATGAAGCAGAGCAGCTGGCAGGACTCAGTCAGCTCTTCCTTCCCCCAAATAAACACCACAACCACCCCTATCTCTTCCACAGCCTGGCTTGGGGATTTCACTGTCTCAAGCATTCCAGCAGAGCAATGCAAATCAGCTGCTAACGCATCCACTCCGAGCCTCCTCCACACAGAAAGAATCCAGTATTCACGTCTCGGGATGTGTCACAGATTAGACAGAAAGCAACCAGAGCACCTCTTCTTGTGACGCTCATTGATGGTGAGGCTGAGCATTTAAAACACTGCAGCAAAACATACTGACAACTGCGGTGCCTCTCAAGGAACAGAACAATGTGGACGCGTCGCTGAGAACTGTGCATATTATATGACAGCATATTTATCTGCTTTTGTTCGCCCTTTGAAAACACGTTTTATTGTGATTAAAGAAGATGGATAGTCAGAATAAGTTATTGGGTAACCGAGCCCAGATAGCGGAGGACAAGGAAATATTTGACATCTTAGTGGTAATTTTTAATCAGAAGGCCTGCTCAAAAAAGAAATGAATGCATAATAAAATGATTCCACAAGAGAAAAATGTATGACTTCAGTCTTACCCAAAACATTATAAATGGATTTTGTCAGCCTACAGTCTTACAAAGCTCACTGATAGTAAATTAAATTTGGTCAGTTTATAAAGGTATTGCTTTCATGTTTCTCTCATAAGATCTCACATTCCTCGGAGGTTTGGAATCACCTTGCTTCTCCTAGCTTGTCTCCTGTCTTCTATTCTTCATTACACAACAGATGACCTATCAGATATTCTTCTTCTACTCCAACAGATTTCCCGTTGCCAACCTTCAGTGAGAATAAAGCCTGCAAGCCTTTTTATCTTCATTCTGCTGCTGTTTCCATCCTGGGTTTGTTGTTTTTTTTTCTTCCTAAAGATCATTTGCCAGCAATGCTTTCTCCGTTTTACCCAGTGGAACAAGCAGCGCCTTCTGAACTGACAATCCTGACTTTTTGCAGCTTGTGATTTTTCTAAAGCATGACAACTTCTTGCATGAAGACGCGGCAAACCTTTTCAGATAAGGAACTCTTTAAGAAAAAAAAAAGAAAGAATAAAAAAAAAAGAACAGTCTTTCAAAGAACAGCGGTGGTTACCGCGGAATGAAACGAGTCTCTCATGTATTAATTTAATTCAGTCATACCTTTCCCATGACAAGAACAATTAGAATCGTGGTGTGGGTGTGTTTTGTTTTTTAACACGCTATGTTAAATTGTTTTCTTCTTCTGTTAGGAAAAGTGCATTATGACACACAGTACTTCTTTTTTTTCCTGGGTAAATTATGTAATTCTAATATTGTTTGATACACTTTATTCTGTACAAGAAACATCACAGAATGGCCTGGGTTGAAAGGACCACAGTGCTCATCCAGTTCCAACCCCCTGCTGTGTGCAGGGTCACCAACCAGCAGCCCAGGCTGCCCAGAGCCACATCCAGCCTGGCCTTGAATGCCTGCAGGGATGGGGCATCCACAGCCTCCTTAGGCAACCTGTGAACAGTGCGTCACCACCCTCTGGGGGAAAAACTTCCTCCTAAACCTCCCCTGTCTTTAAAAGGCTCAGGTTTAAAATCTGAACATGCACTGAAATAAATGGGATATGGATTACTGCCACTACATTGCAAGCACAGGCAAGTGTGGGGCAACATTTATTAAAGTATTATTCACTGTGGATATCTCCTCTGCCACTTGGCATGTTAATTATTTGTCCATCAGCTGTCATAGGAGGGCAGGGATGGATGCCACTTTATTTCTGTGCCCTGGCTTTGCTCATGCAGAATGCGTTTACTCCTGATTGCCCACAAGGCCAAATCAGAAAGGCCAGTTTGCAAAGAAATTCCTGTCAGGAATAGCAGAAATAGTGCTTGTTTTGCACGATTCTCAATGCAGTTGATAGAAGTTAGGGGAAAAATGCTAGATTCTTTGTGCAGAAAAGGCATTACCCACACCTTTACCTCTGCTCTTCAGAGGGATTCTCATCGATAGTCTGCCAGGGCGGAACGCTATTAAGACGTATGGAAGTGAGGACAGCAGCTGCTATAAATGCAGCTGAAGGAGGGTAAGTCAATAGATCTTTACCTACAGAAACAAAACTATTTTATCCTTCTTCCATAATGGGCTGGGAGAGCAGCTATCAGATTATATTATCTTATTGTAAATGTGAATGGAGGCAAATAGCCTTCTCCAGCTCTAATTTAACAGGAAGATTGAATCAATGTATGTGAGAAGATGAATCAAGTGTCCATTTCCCCTAACTGATAGCAAAAATAATGCGATAAAACAGGAAAAACCCTACTCAACCAGAACTGACATTTAGCTATGAGGTTTTCACTCAGCACCAGAGGACAGTGAGGCCCTTCTGACGTGGGAAGCCTAAAAATGAGAGCTGATGTAAAAGGAAATGAGCACTGTGATTTCAACTCTTCACCAATAACTTCAGCTTGGTAGCAAATACATTGGCTTGTTTGCTTTTCCCTTCTGCCAGACTGGAAGTAGTTCAAAACAGACACCTTAAAAACATTTATTATCACATCTGCTATTGCCTGTTCACACTGGCAGCATCTCCACCATAAGCACCGGCCCTTTACCAATTCCTAACTGACACAGATTTTCTTCTGACAGCACATTGAAGAACCTTTCCTGAACACACCAACATGTGATATAGTACAGCTATGACCTTTCCCTTGCACTTAAGTTTAGCTTTCCTTAAAAATACAAAGAGAAGAAAAAAATACCTATATGAGTAATCCTTGGAATCCGCTTAGCCTTTCAAATAGCTTTATCACACACTTACTGAGCCCTGCAATGCCACCATGCAAGAACTGAGGTTGGGGGGTACCTCTGGAGGCCGTCTAATTCACCCAGAATAACAGTTCTAAGCTTTCATTCACACTAATACAACTGTACAGTACATTTGCTGCTGGTTACTCTGAAATACTGCCCAGAACATCTCAAGTCAAGTCTATTCTGCCACACATATGAGAGAAGACCTTTTTTGTCTCCAGTTTTCATCTTTCTTTCAACCCCCATCTATAACTTTCCTCTTTTGCCCTCTTCACCCGAGTGCTGAATGTCCCACAATGGACACTGACTTCTCCTGACATTGAGGTTGGTGGCCGAGCAGCCATCCTACAACAACAGTGCAACGTCCATTTTTACACAAATGACTCTCAGAACTACCTCTCTGGTCACATTTTGTCTCTTTCATTGAGCCTTGCCTTCCACTCTCTCTTTTGACACCTATTCATGAACATCTCCATGAAAATTCTAACTTAAAGCGACCAAAATTGGACTCCTGATTTGACCTAGGACAAGCTCCTTCCACAGATTCACGCTATTAATTCATGCTATTAACAAAGAATGAACCAGCAGAAAACTCGAATTTCTTCTAAAACTCACAGACACTGCAGTCCCTCCCAGGTTTTCTGCTTCTTTTCCTTGCTACAACAGTTTTTTCAACATAACAGTTACTGACTTCGACTGCCAGACTCTGTCATGTGGAGAAGCGACATGGCTCTCCTCCCGCCGCACGGCCTGCTGCAGCTCACACATGCCTTCTGGCTGTAGACGCTTTCAAGATCCCCCAAAGGCTTCCTCACTCTGTCAGAAAATAAGTGAGCATCTCCTTCCTGTGCAAGACATTGGTGTTTTTTTTAACTTCTTTCGTGCTTTTTTTTGTTTTGTTTCCCTTTTTAATTTAGGCTCTGGAACAAACAAAGGCATTGTCTTCAAATAGAAAAAGCATGCGCTGCTGTCTGCCAGGTCCTGAAGCTGTTTGAGGAGCAATGAAAGTTGCTCTGGCTGAGTTCAATAGTGATCACTCAGTGCTCACAGTGGGCAGATTCCCCCCATGAAGGCACTAATGGCAGGTTCTCCATATCATTCCTGCAAAGGTATTTATTGTAGATCAGACAAATTAAAGCCTTTCTCAACTGGCTCATTTATTTTGATGTAAATCCATCTAGGATGATCCAACTGATCCCAGAGGATGGAGATGGCCTGGCACTGCTCCCAGAGAGCTGTGCTACCCAATCAATGGAGGTACCAAGGCCAAAGATGGGCTCTGGGAGCCTGAGCTGGCATTCAGCCCATAGCAGGGGCTGAAGGTCATAGAATCATAAGGTTGGAAAGGACCTATAAGATCATCTGTCCAACCATCCTCCCATTACCATTGCTACCACAAGCCACTAAACAGTATCTATAGCTCCTCATCCAGACACCTCTTGAACACTGCCAGAGACGGCAACTCCACCACCTCCCTGGGCAACCATTCCAGTGCCTAACGGAATGGCAGTGCCATTCCAATTCAAGTCATTCCATGATTCTATGATTCCATGACTTGTCATATTTCTTATTAAAGCAAAGAGTGCATCCCACGTTGCCGAATGCTAACTGATCAGGACTCACATCTGGGCACAGGGACTCCAGCCTGCCCCTGTGATCTGTTTGATTCAGATGAAGAAGCACAATGGTGGCATTTGCTAGATAGAGATAAATAATCTGACCACACTGGTGCTCTTGATCTCTCATACCTCGAGTAGAGAAGTTTCAGCAGAACTGGACTTTCCGGCTTTTCTTTCAGGTGGGCCTTTACCACAGGGACAGGGAGGAGGCAGTAAAACAACTTCGGGCAGGTTGGTTTCAGGAGATCTAAATAAAGAAATAAATCCACTTTCAGGCTTAATTGCCTTCTGCCAATATTTGGTCTCCACTACCCCCAGGGCTCATCCCCTTCAGTCCTGCACAGACAGGGGCGAGGATTTGCTTGTTCTGACTTTGCAGGCACCCAGCAGTGCTGTCGGGCTCCCAGCAGCAGAAGCTAAAAGCCAGACACCGAGCCTGTGTGCTAAGGAGCCCTTGTACTGTGTTGCAGTAGGGCTGGTTGCTTGTATGCCCTGGGGTGGGTCTGATGTTGGAGGAGAGCAGCCCATAAATTCACGCTTGCAGTTTGTTCCATATCAAAGCTCTTTGATTTACTTAAGAAATAAAGTATCTTCTGTTGCTCCATTCAAATGTTATATACAGATTTAATCACAAGCCCCATGATACTTTGTGTTATTCACAAAGCTGTGCCTCTGTACATCTCAGATTCCTTTCTTTTTTTTAAGTACCCATAAGATTAAGAAGAAAAAAATAGACCATCAACAGAAAAAAAAATACAGGGATGCCAATGACATTTTCCTTTTTACAGTCTTATTCTTAAGCCAAATGACATGATCTGGGGGACTCACCTCAACTCCTTGGTGCCTGGGATTGCTTGTGCATCATGAGACATGCTCTGTCACTGGCGTACAGCACTTCATAAGGACTAGAACACCACAGGTGGCTTCATGCTGCAGTAACAAAAAGGTACGCAGTCTGCTGGGTAGGGGGGAAGAGTAAAACAAGAAAGAAAGGAACAGAAGCGAGCACCTGGATTCGATTTAGGAGAAGAAAGGGGTCCCTTGAAAGCAGGAAGAGCTTAGGAAAAAGAGTGAGGAGAAAAACCTTGAAAGATTAAGAGGAAAAAAAAAAAAAAGTTGAAATAAAGACTTGAAAGGGTTATACTTGTATAAAGATGCTTATCTAAACCACCAAAGCTTTGTCAAGGCTGAACTTCTCAACCTCCTGGCATAACGAACCCAGAATCCACTTCCCTGTCCCAAGCCACATCCCCACACTCCCCCTCACACTTTCTCAGTTCTCCCTGATCACCTGCTCCCCAAAACATTATGGGTATGGGACCCAGCTTACCCCTAGCCAGTAGGTGTCCTTCTGCACCACAACCGCAGCTGGGCAGCTCTGTTTGGCCAACTCTGCCTCTTTGGACAATGTTCCCAGACACTGGGTCTGGATTTGAGGATGTTCTGTCTGGAGCCAGAAGTTGGACCCAATGGTCCTGGTGCATCCCTTCCAGCTCGGGATGTTCTGTGGTTCTGCAGTTCTATAGTGGAGGCTGGTGAGCAGAAGCAAGACGGACAGTAGCACAATGCAGATAATAGGCTACGATTAAAGAAAGAATTGCTCAGCACCCCACAGAGGGAAAGGCAGACGTACCCTTTGTTCCTAAGTGGAAGTAACACCCATTGTATTTGTTATTTTAAACAGCTTTGTCTTTCTTCGGTGTCTGGCCATAGCCAAATTCAGCCCTGCTCTAATTAGCACATCATTTACCCATACATTTGTTCAACGGTAAGCAATTCTTCCTGCCAAATGTCTATTCCTAATCCAGTAATGACAACCATGAAGAAAGAAAAACAGATTTATGGTATATACCACGTTGTACCGACTTTTCCCAGTGCAGATTTGCAAACCAAAGTCCATTTCCTTTATGTGGCAACAATAATCCTCACCTTCGTGCATTTGGGGAGGGACTGCATCTGGATCAACAAACTTGCAGGTCAACTCTACACCCATTAGAGAGATGGACACCCACACTGCCATCACAAATCAAAGCCAGCAGCAGGCAGGTGGGTGAACAAAGCTGTCTGTGAAGAACAGGAGAAGGGGAGAGGCTGATCTGGTGCCAGAGGGCACTGCTGGGAATTTCCACACTTGCTCTGGAAGCCAGCTGGGTCGAGCATTAGTGACCACGTGCATGGCATGCTCAGCTGCCTCGTGGAGAGCTAAAGCCGAGCTCTGATACAAGGACACAGTCAGCTTTGGAAAAATGAGTAATGAAAACGATTACTGCATCCTTCAGCAAAAGCATCACGGGAGCAAAGTCTGGCTTCTGGGCTTCAGTAACTGTAAAAAGTCAGGGCAGATGCACAACATGGGCTATTAGTGCTTCAGTCTCTTCTCTGTTTCACCTGGAACAACAGCTACACCCCCCTGCATGAAAGCACAGTGCAGAACGAGCAGAAGAGAAGCCAGGAATCCCTCTGTGCTTGCAGAGGGGTCTGGTTAGAACAGGGCCACATGACCGAACCAGGTTCAAGGTATAAAAACCAAGGATTGAAAACTTTGCTCATATATATTCTTCAAGTGGTGTTTAATACAGCTTCTTTTGTTTGTTTTGACAATGGATCTTATCTTTTGGTAAGGGCTGTGTTCAGGGCTATTATTACCCTATATAAAAGCCTCATAGTCTTTCTTTCCACTTGTTCAGCACACCAGAGTGGCATAGCAAATTTAATCGAAGAACGCAGCTCCAGGGAGAGCCTTTTGAGACTCTCCCCTTTTTCATAATGCTGTTATCTCCTCTTCCTTGTGTTGGGGATGCATAAAAATCACAAAAAAGTCATTCTGAGTATATTCTTCCCGATAATTATTGTCAGACTCCGAGATAAGTACCCTACGTGATGTAATGTGTGTTAGAACCGACTCTCTGAATGCAAATCCTGCCACTCTTATAGGCCCAAACAATGGTCGCCCTAAACACTAGGGCCTAGTATTTTGCCACAGACAAGAGAGAGCTTTGATTTTTTGTGTTTTGATAAGGCACAATCTGGGTGCCTTTATCTCAGCTGTTATATTTAAAGATGACATTCTAGCCTTGCCGCCTCGCCTATTGTTTTGACCCTGATTATCTCCAAATGTTGTTGTTTAGTCAAACTCGCCAGTTTAATGAAAGGCCTGCTCCCAATTTAAGGCAAATTATTTAAATGCAGAGTATCCTATACACCGCGGTTTCGAGAAGAACTAGGCGGTTAATCAAAAGTTAATTGTATAATTCTCATGCAGATTAGGGCCTCTTGCAAATGAATCCCAGGTTGTGATTATTAAAAAAAGGGAAAGTGCTGGAGTAATGCACAAGGGTCTTCAGTCTGGTAAACAATCAGCTAAGGTTTAATTTGTGGTAAACAAAGTGCTGATACACTGGGGGTCTCCAAAGGAGACAAAAAGGTGAAAATAAATTAAAAAACAACATACAGATATGATCTTTTTGTTGTTGTGGGCTTTTTTTTTTTAGGCATCTTGCAAAAACACCAGCTAAATGAATAAAAAGTAACCCATTAATATTGACTGGCAGCATCCTGGCAACATACAAATGTTAGCAGTCGTATGATTATATCCCAGCCCTCGGACAGGGATCCTGGCCACAAAATGTTCGTGCCACCTCCAATAAACACCTATGTGGTGCTCCCAGGTACAATAAATAGCTGTAATGAACAGTCTGATTAATCACAAACTGTTTCTCTATATGCCGATGAACAGCGTTGGCAGAAAAGAGCACAAGTGGTGTGTTTACAGCCCACACGTGTGCTCTGAAGGTATCTGCGCTAAGGAATGAGCCAGCAACGCTTACAGCAGCAACAAATCCTTCCTAAGTTAAAAGAAAAAGAGCTGCTGAAGTCAGTCTTTGAAGCCTTTTAGACTGAAGTGGTGAAAAAGATATTGACCGAATGGTTGGATTCATTTGTGACAGAAAGTAACCTAGCATCTCAAGACCATGACACAGAGTTTGAGATCACTGTTTCTTATAACAGAGGAGCTCCAGAATAGCAGAGACCTCTTAAATAGAGCTGCCTGTGTTACAGGTGAGGGTAATGCTGACTTCCCACATGTTTCAATCAGACCATTGCAGTTACCTAATGAATCTTGCATCAGAGGAAGACTCCTGAAACTAAATTGTTTGGTAATAAGCATTTTCAATCTAAACACAGGGGAGGCTTTAAAAATTCACTGTGCGTAAATAAAATACTTGATCTCTCTGACTCTTATTTTCCAAACCCTTACAGACACTTCATCCTAATATTGACATTAAACTTCAGTATTGATGTAGGAATGATGAAATAACATCAGGCTCTTGGGGGCACATGGTTCTTACTCAAGCAAATTAGGTGCCTGCTCAGCACGTGAAGTCAGTCTCCACAGCATGCATTACTTTTTTTCTTGGAAAACATGGAAAAATTTCATGTGGTAGAACTGTCATTAATGGTTGGACTAGATGATCTAGTAGGTCTTTTCCAACCTTGATAATCCTGTGATTCTGTGTCTTTCCAGTCAAAATCCACATTTAAATTTAGGTGTGTTCCCTCTTTGTGGAGGAAAAAGCACACGATCAGTGCCAACGTGACAAAAAAAAAAGTGGTATTTAATCTGCTTTAAAAACAGCAACAAAATCCTTGTAATTAGAGCCAGGTTGCTGGGGAATCATTACAGAAGTCAATATCCAGCACCAGGAAAGCATCTACGAAGTACCAGATGGTCACCAGTATAATAAAGAACACCAGAACTAAAATACTACATATCAGGGAAAAGAAAAAAAAAAAATTAAAGAATAACTTTCCTTAAGGGAAAACAGAACTAATCAGAATTAAATTCTTTCATTTTGTTGTGAGCTTGTTACGCTGCTCAATAGCTGAAAGCAAAGCTCCTCCTGACAAGAGAACAAACTTTGAGCTACACAAACAACGAACCCAAGGTGAGATATCTCAAAATCCAATGTTTGAATGGGACAAGGAAGTACTTGGGGCACCTGGTAGTTTATATCTGTAAAGAACTCCTCGGTCTTATGCAGTTATTTCAAGCGAAGCTTGAGAAGTTTGTTCCCCAATTAACCTGGCATGACAAAATTAACCCAAGAGAACTCCTCCCCATCCTCCTGAGAACCTGCTCTTCACACCATGCCTTTAGGTATCCCACGGCATCCAGCAAAAGACTTGTGTTTTACTGAAGAAACAGGATCCAAGAGCAGCCAAAGAAAAGCAGAGGGTCATTTTGCATCCCCTTATGCCTACTGGTGACATAGGGCTGAGGCCTTTCGCAATCTCTAGCTTCATATACACTGAACCACAAATAAGCGTACTGAGTCAGGCATGAATTTTGCATTGGCTTGGATGGTATCTAGATGTCACCTGAGCAATCAGAAGCAGCCAATACAACTGGTATTTCAGCTAAGGGATAATTTCATTACCTAGTAATTAACAGCTGGACAAACAGGAATACCAAGCACCCTGCACAGTACCAAACGGTTGTACCTATAAAATGATTGGACTAATTGTCATGAATTTATATTTATCTTAGGTTTTAAGGCACTGAAGTCACCTATGCAAACTCCCCCCTATTATTAGCATAAGTGCAGATGTACTGACCTGGTAATTTATACTCTTCCATGAATCAGTCACAGAAACAGTCAACGGCTGCATTGAGAAATGCCAAGTCTGCAAAAAACAGGGGAAACGGCAAATATAAATTAAAATTATAAAGCTTTCAGTGATTAATCTCTCTCTAAGATCCTGTTCTGACTTGTATAATATGTCTGCCATTGATTAGATAGCAGGTCACTATTGCAATGAAACCTGAAACACTTCTAAACTCATACAAAATAAAGTCAGCCGTATTAACATCATGGATGCTCCGTTTTGAGTAACAGCGTACAGAGGAGCCATATTTCATCTTTAATTCATTCAAAGTAAAGTGACTCCATGACATCACGTTGACTTTTCCTGAGACGGTAACAGCCAGCTGATGTCACTCGCGTTCTAAGTAAATACGTTGCAATATATGAGCTACTATTCTTTTTCATCTGGGCAGCGATCAAATTAAGTCAACAGAAAACAAAGTAAGATGGAAGCAAACATTTCCATTTCTTAAAGTCGGTCTCGAAAAGGAAAGAAGAAATTATTTATAACACTGAGAATTTTACATGCAGGTAAGACCTTCTCTTTAGACTGCAGGAAAAAAAAACAAGGAAAGTATTACAAGCAAGCTTATGTTCCAGCCTGCACCAATCCAGATTTCATAGGTGTACGAGCCAAGGGTCCCAGAGGACCACGATTCATAATTCTATCTAGAAATGGACTAAGTATCACTTCTTGTTCCAACGCGAACATCACAAGAGCCTGGGAACAATACCAATAACTTCCTCTGTTGCTGTTTTCACAGAGGCAGACACCGTTCCCTGTCTCTCATCCCAGTCCCACTGTGAATCACATAGACAAATGCTGGCACTTCTCTGAATTGCATTCCACCCAAGCCTAAAAGGCAAATGGCAGTGACTTTGCAAACCTACCGAGACTCGTTCAGCGCTTTGAATCTCTGTCAAACAGCTTGCTGCAGCTTTAAATAATAAATAACATTTTCCACGTTATTGACACATTTGTCACACAAACAAATGGTGGCAGAGCTGTGCCCATCTCCGTCCCCACAGCCTGGAGGTTCCCAGCCCTCACCTGTTGCACAGCAGCGAGGTCAAAAGCCAAACTGGTACTTAGTGGAAAGCTGCTGTGTCTTCATCTCCCTTTTTGTGTTGGCTTCATGCCTAATTTTGCTTACAAAGATGAAGCACACCACAGCCCTCACGCCTTCGCAGCAATAGCTGATGCTGTGCAGATTGCAGTGACAGTGATCGTGGCAGCTCAAGCTGAAGCACAACTGTGATTACAGCCCTCCTAAGTCAGTTGCTCTTCATTTTCTCCAATTCCTGTGGGGCTGAAATGTTCCATGTTTGCTCTCTGCCCAGGGGCAGACAGTTTGTTGCTGAAAGAGTCAACAGAACCTGTTTTGCTTTCTGCAAATGGTTGGGGAAAAAAAGGAGTCGTCTTCAGCTCTGCAACTGGGAGATGCTCCCCTGCAGCTCAGGATGGTGTTTGTGACCATTCCCTGGGTATTAATATGGCCATGAGGAATAAAGAATGTTTGAAGTACATAACGTTCATAGATTGGGGATAACTCTTCTCACAAATAGAAAGTCCATTTGGACTTTTCAGCTGAGATCTTTGTTCAAACCACAGTTGTGAGCTGCAGTTATTTGGAGATCTGCTTTAATTATTGCTGACAACAAAAGGCAGAATACACAGGCCCTTCAGATAACAACCAGAGGAAGGAGAAGTGGGAAGTATTACCACCATTTTATGGTGCCCAAAACAAGTTGCCAAGCATAGAGACCTGGTGGCACAAGGAAGCTCCGTCCTGTGACAGACATCCTAGAACAAGCTGCTGATCGAGATAAGGCGATGCCAAAGCCAAGATCAGAATGACAGCTCTTGGGCAACATCCAGTGTGCTGACCTGGGTCACACCTTCCCATGCACACATTTGCCACCTATAAAATGGATAAAATAACCTACCTTTACTGCTTTCTTGTTAACAGAAGACAACAACCTTCCCTCTGTGTACTCTGCTGCCCAACCTGCAGACAGGGAAAAGGTGGGTGAGCTCTGAGCACCTGTAAAGGCTGATTCCCCATTTTTAGAAGGGTTAACATTTGCAGATGCTAATGATACAAGTGAGCATTCTATGATTCTATGCAGAAGTATATGCTACAAAAACAACGTGTGGGTTGGCAACCACAAGTTTTACAACAGGTGCCAAGTTATCCAGGTATTAAACATGCAGAAATGATGCAGTCCTCACACAGATTAAGAGATATCTTAGAGATTCAGAGACCGGTGACAGGGAACCAAACATCAGAAATATCAAACCAAACAGCTCTGGAAGGTCCAGAGTCAGCTTTTCCTTTGCTCTTAGATCAGAACCAAAAGAAAAATGCTAAGCAAGTGAGCAATTCCATTTGCATTTCGTGTGGCTTCCTGTATTTCTTGCAGTTGCTTGCATTGGACATCTCCAGCGGTGGCTTCTTGCATGGGACAATGCATAGCAATGCTCTGACACATTGCTGTTCTCTATCTAGTCCTGTTTATTAGGATATATCACCAGGATCTCAGTTTACACCAAGGCATGGAGACAGTACGTATGGAAACAATTAGAGTTTAATTTAATGACTGCAATTGTCCATATTTCACAGCCACGCAGAGGAGCAGTGATGACAGCTTCCCTGTAGATACATATTGTTTGAAGGTGGCTACCGCTTCCATCCTGTGTATTCCTTTTGTGTCCCACATCTGCTCTGGTTTTCCTATTTTCTGCATGGTTTTATCACCCAGTGTGCCATACCTTGAGATAACAGCATTTATCTACAGGTCCTACTCCTGCATTAACAACCCTTCTGTTCACAGAAGCCATTTTGGACTTTGTGACTGGACTATTTGAATTGTTATTTTTATTAACTGTAAAGGACATCATCTGCATCAGTAACAGACAGTATTCAAGACCACTATATGGAACGAAGTCATTTAAACTGATGGTGGTGCTCTAGAAGGAATCTGTAGCCTGAAAATACCATACACAACACCATGAGTTCACTTACATTGATGTAACTATTTAAGAAATAAGTACCATGGGTAACAGGATGTAGTTTATATTTAGGTAAACCAATTTGTTTCGCATTCGTACTTTCAAATGTCAAATATTTCAAGATGTTACTGAATAAGAACAGAAAAAGAATGACTGGCTTTGAAAGAGATGAACTAAGAGAACTTAAGTGAATTATCAACTCTTCCTTCCCACTTCCCCAGGGTTATTACCTTGTTCACAGAACTCCTTCCTTCTCTACATGATCCTTTGCCCCCACAACCACAAAGAGATCCATCTCTCTGTGAATGCCCATACCCACCGTGACTGCCACTGATAGTCTTCAGCCATTATTGATTTCTAAAAGCAAGGCTAGGGAGGGGACACCGCAATCATCGTTCAATCCCCTGTTACCAAAATAAAAACCTATCTGCAGAAATCACATTTAAAATACATAAAAGATAGCTAGCAGGAGCTCTATTAGCAATGCCATTCAACTGCAACTCTGGGCTTTCTCTTTCTCTGAACTCTAACCCATCCTGAACTGTAGACAAGGCGCCTAGTTCTTCCCTGGAGGAAAAGAGAACAGCTGCCCCAAAGAGCAGAGCTGGCTTTGACCTGGATGAACCAGGCTTGGAAACAGGCTCGGAGTGTGCCTGGCTTTGTGATGGAGCTCTCAGCCTTTTCCCACCAGTAGACCTGAAAGAAAAGCCTGCTAGGAATATGCAGCGGATGTACTTATATCAGCAAATTGTGTGCCCCTCAAATAAAGCACACGGCCAAACATCAGCGGAGTTACACAGGAAAGCTAAAGATCCATGTAAAAATAAATTAAGAAAGCTTTAATCTACTTGAATCAAAGGTCAGGAAAGACTAAATGCAATCAAGATATCACAAAGGAGATGGAAATAAGCACAGAGGAGGTAATAACAAGGACACGAGCTTAGAAGATAAAAGATAACATAACAAGCTACTCATCGTCCACACTCTCTCTTTCACTGGGCACCTCAGAGGAAGCAGGGCATGAAACACTGGTAATACATCTCCGTTAAATATAAATAGAGGCGATATGTCATCATATTACATGTACAGCAATGATTAAAGAATTACCTAGCAAAAACGCTTATGGCATGCAGAAATTTCAGATCTAAGTTTGCATGTGAACCTGGAACATCTGGGTGGTGGAAAATGAAGGTTTACAGATAGCCAGAAACATATATGACATTTAGATGCACATGCAATAGAATGACACTTAGATACCATTGAACACCATCCTGTCAGTGGTCTCTGCTGACCAAATCAGCACCTTTCAGGGCAGCTGGCAATCCTTACCCTGTGATGCTAAAAGAACTGGAGTTAAATCAAAAACTACTGCTATAGAGTAGGGAATAAACATCAGGAGAGCAGTAATGTAATCCCAAGAGATGATTCCAAAGTAACGCTTCTTTCCACATATGCTTTTATTTGCCCCTCCAATAATACTTCCAGTAAACCAGAATATTTGTTTGAGTTCAATCCCAACCTCTGATTTTACTGCTGCCATGACTTTGGGGTTTGGCTTTAACTGCCGGATATGTACTTGCAGTTAGTAGAAGGACAACTCTCACACCTATCTAAAAATAATTAAAATGCGAATGGTTGGGTATTCACAAGAAGGAGCAGGAGGTGGTATGCAGCAACTATCAATGGCAGAAAATAACCTGCAATGGGAAGAAGGGTCTTGGGAAAAGGTTATGAAAGAGTTCAGTCTGAGAACAGCAACATAAGGCATCCAGTGCTGCACTTTTCAAGGTATTCCCCTACAACAAGATCACCTATTTCACTCCTCACTTCCAGCCCTCTTCACAGAGGGATATTTACTTCCCTGCCTTGACATAACCTCTTTTCACTCAAAAAAGCCATTCACATTCAAACACACAAAAACATTTGTGCCGATAGCACGCAGAGCCACTTGTCCATCAACTGCCTTCCACCCCTACAGTACAGCAGCACCTGTGCTAACAGCATCATCACGGTATTAACCACGAGCAATAACCCAGCTGCCTGCTGCCAGAGCCTGCTACACCCCCAAAGCCACAATGTGAGCAGGCACCAGGAAACAAACTTCCCTTCTGCACCCCTCAGCTCTGCATGCTAATTGTCACGCTTGTGCAGCTGAGCAATTACATCACGCTCCTCCATGCTGCTCTGGCAGCACGCGCCAGCCCTGCCCTCCTGCAGCCCCGCTCCTCCAGCCTTTGCCCTCTCTTGAGCAGACACTGCCAGTTGAGCTAAATTGGGTAGTGGTTTTAGAAGTGAACAAATTGGGACTAAGGAAAGACCCCAAGCTCATTTTCAATTTTGTTCTGAGCTCCTATTTGAACTCGAGTACTTAGGAAAGCAATAAATAGGCCAGGGCCATAGGGGAACAGCACTGGATGTACATGTGGGTCAGGGGTTACCACTAGGACTTTCCTTAGGAATTCAGATGATAATATATTAGAAAATAAAATAAAATTCAAGCCACAAAAAAGTTTTGCAGGGAAAGCTTCGGCTATTCATAGGCACAGGTACTGCAACAACAGCACAATCAGCACCTGAAAACAAATCAGAACAGTATTTAGAGTAACATTTGTTTTACTGTCATTTCCACACTGTAAATGGAGCTTCCCACAACATCCACTTCAAAACAGGCACTGGACACTGATTACACACAGTTGCTATGGAAAGGCTGATGGAGGCCCTATGCTTCAATCTGACTTTAGAAAAACATGTAGTTTAACTTGTAATGCGTCAATAGTTTCTTTATAGCAAAGTTTCAGTCTCTACCATTATAAAATAGATGATTAAACGACGCTTATCTTTATACAGCCCAAAGTTCCTATAGTGACACCATACAACAAACCCACAGATCTGCCCACACACTGTTTGTTCTTCTCCCTGGTCCTCCAGGTGACCAAAAAAACACATGCTGATGTCAATTAGGTGGTTTACTGTCAGTGAACGTGTTATTATACCTGCTCAGTGTTTTTTGTTGGCTATTCAGTTTGATTTTATCATACTATCCTAATGCAGAAGTATCCTCATGACCACACAGGACAACATGCGGTGTGAACTGGTCTCACATATTCCAGAGCTGGAGTCATCCAAAAAAGAGGATTTCTGCTTTAATTGTACCTTTGTAGAGATATCATAATCTAATTATGTTATAGGGCTCCACCTGCTCCTTCTTTAAAGATCCTTAGAGTATAATGCAGAACTAATACTACACGAACCATCTTATGTCCATTGTTGCTATTATTTTGGAATCATGAAGGGGATATTTCAGTTTCCGTATGAATAGTTTTGATTAATGCCAACACTGAGCAATCAGAGTTTGCACTGACATCTCTCTTCTCCAGCATTGGACAATAATTATTACTACTGGTTTCTGAGTGAAAGAAAAAGATAAAATAGTCCTTCCAATGGAAGGAATCATTCAAAGAAATGACCAAAGAATTCAAAATCAAGAAACATCCATCTTTGCTAACACAGAGCAAACCCCCTTTCCCTTTACCCTTGGGGCTACCTGCTACATTTCAATGCATACTGGTTTGCACAACAGTTTGCCACAATAGTTTTTCAGCCCTACTTATTACAGTGAAAAAAAGACCTCAGAAACTTATTCTACTTACTTGGTCAGGAAAGGGAGCCAGAACTATCTGACCGGGTTCTGAGTGGTTCCTGAATGACATATAAAAGCACAACAAAAGTCTTTCAGGTCTACCTCCAACCCAAACCTTCCTATGACTGGATGACTATGGCAATATCTCAGCATTTGGTAAACAGTTCTCCTAAGGAGCCTTCAGGTTAATGTCAACTGCCTCCTACGTGATTTTCACCAGCCACACAGTGTTAATGGCCCTTCCAGATCCCCATCCTAAGCCAAGAAGAGAAATCTGGGGCTTGGAACAGTATGGACAGGCATTCAGCTTATATCACAGCCGCACTGCACTGGAGGTCTGACAGCTAGCAAGGGCTGCCAAAAATAACCTTTATGGCAGTCCTCCTCATAAACTTACTTGGTGTTAAGGGCAGCGTGAGGTACAGAGTCCCAGCAAATAGACAACCAACAACAGAGCAAACGCACAAAGTGTTGGCCATGGTTGGCAGCCAGACGGAGCACGGAAACTTCCCCATGACGATACGGTCTTCTCAGCGATGGTCTTAGAACAGCAGCACAGACACACACCTGCAAAGAGATCCACTGCGAAATATAGAATCATTAAGACTGGAAAAGACCACGAAGATCACCCAGACCAACCCCTACCCACCCCCACCATGCCCACGTCCTTATATGTAAAGTGGAAATACTTCAAAGATGGCACCACTGAACAATTAGGAGCACACAGGATGCATTAAACCCTTTAGAGGCCTGCTACTCCAGATTCAATGACAGGACAAAAACTTGCAGAGGAGAAAAGGACACACCACAACTTTTCTAAGTCTTCCTACAGCTGCTTATTAACTTTGTGTCTTTGCATTTAAGCTTCAGTTGCAGCCAATAAAAAGAATTGGATAAAAATTAGTGGCTGCTTATCAATCTGAATGCAGACATCTGTTATTTGAAACTAATGCACTCACATGCAGGTGATGTCAGTGACCGTCCTGCTCTAATGCAGGTGTTGGGAATTGGAGGGTTTCAGTTTAACAAACCAATGCCCGGAGCACCCGGTGCACGCAGGTACTGCACAACTGGTGCTCACTTCAGCCTCTCATTGACTTGGACAGATTTAGCTCTGGTTATATCTTCAATCTGATATTTGAACAGATTTCTGGATTCTAAACTAATTCAATATACACATGCTTTGTACACCAGAACAGACTTCTCTGTCTCCATTCCCCAAGGCAAACGTACTTCCCTTTTCCTTCTCCTTTTCCCAAGGGTCTTTTCAAAACATTAAAACTGCTTAAAAAAATTGGGAAAAGGATATCAGTTTGAGAGAGGTATCAGAAAGCTCTTCACACACGCACACTGTAACAGCGTGTCCTCATTCCTAGCTCTGCTCTGCCATCGTTTCGCTCTGTGCACCAGGAAAGGTGGGAAAGCACAAAAAAAGGAGAACAAACTAATACAGAACAACTCCAGGAGCACATCAAAAGTGCAGCTCAGGGCATGGGTGTCACCCAGCAGGCAGGGCTGTGGGCAGCCAAGGTGCTCTGCTGTGCTCAGCACCATTGAACTCACCGTCATAAGGGATGGTGATGGCAAATGTGGTTTGGTCGTGCGTCCGATTCTGCCCAACTACTGGTGTGAAATTTTAATCAAATAAAAACCCACAAAAAAAAAAAAAAGCCCCACAAACCAGAGAAGCTCATTCAAAAAAGAAATTAGTGGGGGGGAAAAAAAAAAAACTTTGGTCGTCTCTCATCAGTGAAAACTGATTTAGTTATGCAAATTACTGCTATGAATATTAAACCACTGATGAAAGGTTTTTAATGAAGGGATCTTTTGTTTTGGAAATGCAAGGGTATATGCTTTAATTTCTTGCTAATTTACTGTTCTTTGATAATGTTCGCATTTTCCCCAAAGTGACTTCACTGATGGGTTTAATACTGTGAATAGAACTACAGGCCAACAATACTGGTTTTGACAAGCCTTCCCCTGTGTAACTATAGATCATGATTTGCAGCCCCTTATGCACAATTCTATTAGGGTGAATTTTGTCTACAGGGCTTTCCATGAAATGAATTCTCATTTTAATGTTAGCCTCCTGCAGTTTTTAATTTTTAATCTGTAATATGAAATTGCAAATTTTACAAACATCATTTGAAAAAGCCACTAGGACAGAACCGAATGCCAAAGTTTACATATTGCCTAATTAGACTGTTATGAGAAGCAGCTTATCAATGTCAAGCCAAAGATCATCAAAAAATCCAATTACTAATTTGAAAAACACATATATTTATAGGTTCATTTTGTTTAATTTGCATCCGATTAGCTTAATAATTGTTTAAAAATTGTATTAAGGTTAATGATTGTGGTGCAGCTCGCAGCACACCTGGGCTGGGAAGGCGGCGTAGCAAATTAGCCGGCTGCCCTACCTAAAATAAAACTCAGCTGCAATCTCTTCCATCATAAAGCACAGTGAATTCATTACTCAAATGACAAGGCAGTTTTAAGCATGAGAAGATATTAAAGCACTCGCTAGCTGTCTCTGTACAGCTGCAGTGCTGGTCAGGTGCTAAGGAAGGACGCACCCATCAGTATGGGCACTTCTGAGCCTTGCTGAGGAGTGCATCTTATTTACAACACAGTGTGCCATGCCCTGGGAAGGACAGCTGAGATCAGCTTTGTTATACTAACACAGCATGGGGGGGATCTGGGCTCTTAACAGATGGGATTAAAAGCAGACAGCCACTCGGCTGGGCTTTATGAAGCTGAAGAGAAACTTTACAAGTTTGGAGTTTATTATTATGGCAGTGGATAAGTCTACAGAAAAGAGGCCTGTTTGATACTACGCAGCAGTTTTGATTTGGAGCTCACTCTGCCACTACTGAGTTTGCTTGGGTGAAGTCAACAGCACCCTGAGGACACATGCAATATGCCAAGAGGGAACAGCCACAGGCACCACCAATGCCATACATGGGGTTGGGGGGCTCTGAGCTCCACGGGGTGACGTGAAGGGCCCCATTGCACGACTGCCCACTAACTGCCTTTGCCCTGAAACTCAGAAGTCAAACTCAGCCCACAGCTTCCTTTATTCAAATGGGAGCATGGCTCAGAAGGGCCATCTTTTGCCCGGGGATGCCTGGCTTTCCCTTTAGTTAATGGAAAAGAGGAGGCTTCTCTAGAGGGCGAATGGGAGCTGGAGCCTCATCCAAAGTGCCCTGCAGGCAGAGCTGGGTCTCCACTGACTGTGTGGGGCTGTGGGAGGCAGGTCTCCAGGTGATCAAATTAGTCTTTGTGGCTGCCTCACTCCCTAATTGCCATTAGATACACCAAGTAATGAGCAACGTGTAACGATAACAAAGGGAGCACAGATAGAAACAGGAGAAAAATTAGCCTGCGCTAATTGGTGGTCTTGGCCAACTGTAATCACACACCTTTTAAAAGGAGGGCTACAAAAGAATACCCAGCTCCAAAAGACACTGCAGAACCTCACAGTGAAATGACCTTATCTTGGTAGTGAGCACCAGATGAATGCTGATGGTATTTCACCTGGTCCAGCTCCCAGACCACTGAGAGTCCCAGTGATGGCTGCAGGGGGTTGGCAGATTATGACCTAAGTGCAGTGGTTCAGTTAAAATGAATTTGGCCCATCTTACACATGATTTCTGACTGAACCACCCCTTGTCCTTCTGAGAGGGTTTTGCCATTTCCCTTTATTTAAAAACAGGTCATTTGGAGCTTAATGAGCGTGCACAAAATGTTATTAACCACAAATTTTCTGCAACGTGTGCATCTAGTGAGCTTGTGGAGTAGCTCTCTCAATGAAAAGCAGGGAGTGACAGCAATGTGCTTTGCCTTACACCTCTGCACTGTCAGCGTACCTTTAGGTAGCTAAGAGCCCAACCTTTAAATAGATTTCCCACAGCTTCCCGCAGGCTGCAGAGGACTCTTGAGTTGTAGAACATCCCCATCTCCACTCCACCACAACAGCACTTCTTAAACTGTCTGCTCCTACAAAACATGGTCCCCTCGCAGGAAACAGTAATAAAAGAATGAAATATAAAAGTTTATCACACCTTTACCTTCCTTTCTTGGAAGGGACATGTTGAGGGCAAAGAAAGAAGCATTTTGTAGAAGCACATAGCTGCATAATAGGGCTCAAATTCTATTTGAGCTGGTTAGTTATCAACACAGTTTTTATCTGTTTTCTAGTTAGACGAAATACTTACAGTGATAGACAGCTGAAAGTTTTACTCACACTGCTGCCATCTGAGCTGAAGAATCCCCAAGCATCTGTTTCTATGTTCATTATCATAGAAGAGTCCCCAAGGAGACATGGCAATGATAGCAGCGGTCACAGGCTGGCAGCTATTAGGGACCTGCTGGGTACAGGTGCTCAAGTGAGCCAGAAAAGTGCATTAGTATCTACCTGGAGCGCCATCCAGAGCTATCAGGTGACCCGACATACCTGGCAGCTAATATTCTAGTTGGATTTTCATTACCTTTTTAATCCTACAAAAGGATGTGTTACTTCATGAGACGTTCTTCAACTGTTTCACCTTCCAAGCGCACGTACCTTTAATCACCGCTTGAGAACGTTTACCAGTAAGGACTTCTGGAGCTGCAAATAACCTCATACACAAGTTCTTAAAAAGGGCCTTTTTTTCCCCTCCAGAAAAGAGAAGAAACTATCCCTGTGAGAACAGCAACAGCACATCAAAACTAAACCTCTCTGTTTCCAAGCTCTGAAGACGAAAACTTCAAAACATAAACAAAACACTTTGGTTTAAAATCCTGTATAAAACCTCGAAAGTGATGTGTAGAATTACTGCTCCTATTACATGAAACAGTCACAGGTAACACCTTAAATCTGTCCTGAGATAGACGTAGCCTAGCATGGCATTGCTTCTGTTAGTCAGGACTAAGCTGGTTTTGGAGTAAAAGCAAGGACAAAACCAACAATAATCCTCACAAGGGCATTTCTTGGACTGTCCCCAAAGGCTGATAGGACCTTTTGGTAAGTGACATTGTTTTCTGTTGGCTCTCAACAGACACAGCTAGCTGTTCGTTATGGACTACAGAAGTCAATTTCTTTATGGTGGGTATTAGCTGCTCCACAGAAAACAAACACAAAGCAGTTACTTTGCTGCAGGCTGAAGCTCAAATTAATAAACCTGAGCAGCTGCACATGCAGAAAACTCAGCTAGACATTGTTACAACAACCAGGTACCATTTTTTTCCCACTAACTAAAATATCCCCAGATTTCACTGTCTCACTGATACAAATTCCCTCTGAAGGGAAGTCCCACATCCACTTGTTTCAACTAGTCAAGAACAGGGAAGCAATTTCTCATCCAACTATCACACAAGCAAAGCGTCACTGCAGGATTAGATGAAGACATAACTGAGAGTAAGCAGATTCTGACATTGCTCTACTGTATCTATTGCCACAGAAAGCCTCTTCTCTGGATGTATATCTATCTGCAGGTCTGTTATCTAAGTAACTAAGAGCTCAGCCCTGTTGGTTTCTGTTATTCCAGAAAAAGCAGTGTTGGTGTTTACCTCAGGACTTTGACATATCCCCAGGCCATAAATAACTGCCTTAAGTAACAGTTGAATAATGCTAAAGATGGAAAAGAGGTACAGACACTTATAGGCACAGAATCTTTAAATCAGATGAAAATTTCCAGATAGGAGCACAGAAACCCACAGGACTATGTGGCTCACCTGGAAGGCAAAAGCCTCAAGAGCTTAAAGCATTCTCTCCTTCCTCTTCATTCACATTTCACATTGAAAGCCACCAGGCCAAACCAGTGATCATGCAGTCAGGACAGACAGTAAGAAAAACTTTAAGGTAACTTTAACTAACATACGTGTGAAAGCCAAGCAGCAGCCATGCAGAAATGTGAAGGTCTAAGCAGCAGCATTCCTCCAGATGGATCAATAGCAAGCAGGGTACCACAAGCATGTAAGTGATCTCTGCAGGAGTGTAATGCCAAAGAAAATGAGAGTACTCCACACAAGCGTCCTCTGCAACATAAGACACATACATTAATGCAACAGCACATACATAAGCAGAGCACAGCAGTGCCCTCCAACCTTGCAACCATGTTCAGCATTAAACTCTTTGCACACTGTCATTTATTAACGTGCATCATCTCCCCTCTTCTCTGCTGAGATCTAGTCATCTTCAGCAGAAAACTGAGCCAGAAGATAATCATTCCCATTCGAACATCCAGTACTAGGCAAAACAGGGTAGGAAGTGATATGACATCAACACTATCAAGAAAATCTTCCTTTTAAATAGTATAGCATGTAAACCTACAGCAATGCCCGCAGTACTTCAGTATTTTTCCTTCAAACCTCAAAACATATATCACTATGGTTATGGGTTTTTGACAAACTGATCCAATGTACACAAACTTCAAGGGGTTACAAACATTAAATTACTTTGTATTGTTTCCCTTCTGTGAATAGCTTCATAATAAATAAATAAATAGAGGAATACTTCTAAGCAGCAGCCAGCAGGGGCTGACACAGGATCAGGTTAGTGAAATTCACATTTCCAAGTCTGTTTTGCAGTCAGGTAGACAGAGAGCCACAAACCAAGCAGAAGAGCCAGGACCCAACACAAGATGCTGTCAAATCAGTACGGATCTGAATAACAGATTAGTAGCCCAGATCTAATGCTTCAGTTGGGACAACACAAAGCTGCATGAGTTAGAATTCTGGATGATCACAAACGCTACATCAAAAACCCAGTGACACATTTTGTGAGAGGTTCCTCACACCTGGGAGGCTAAAACTGAAACAGCAAGAAACACATCTCAGTCCTACAGTGACAAACGCAATAGGCAACACATCTCACAAACAAGAACTCACCCAAAGGGTCGTTTTCATCCTCAAAGTGCTACCAAACGTCAGAAGGTGGAATGCATTTGCCCCTCCCATTCCATTTGTCCATAGAAATGCCTGGAACTCCTCAAATACTACATAAAGATGAAGGTTCTCAACTCTGCTCTTAAAAACACAGTTAGATGCTGAAGCTGGATTTCCTTTCTACACATGATATGGTAACAGAAGTAAATACACACTCTTAATTATTTCTAAGGATACAAAGCACAGAAGACTCAAATTGTTTACAAATTTAATGAATTACAAATCTCCAAAAAAAAAACAACCAAATATGAAATTCTTTTAAAAAACATTTCAACATAGCAGTTTTACTAATAAATCTATAGTTCTTTTTTAAGGAATATTTACAGAGCTTCAATGAAAAATAAGACTTAAGCGCATGAAACTACGCAGAAAATAGCTTACAATTAAATGGACAGTAAAGTAGCATGGCTTACTGACTGCTGTACTGATCAGCAGAAGGGGATAAACAATGTTAGAAAGGATTAATTTTTGTATTTGCCATTCTGGACAAGCACCGCACGGTTTAAGAACCGCTACACAGACAGATCTACTAAGAACAGGTATCTATGCTGTATCTGTAAATGCATCGAGAGAATTACTTTTGTAACATCATTATTGTTTTACAAAACCTGAAATGAAAATCCGAGTGCAAATCAGTTCACGTTACAAACTTATTCATTCAATTACTGAATTGTTTTAAAAACTGATTCTGAAACTGCGAAGGCTATTTTCCTGTTCTTGCACTTGCTCTTGTGCTTGATCTTGTTCTTCTGTCTTTTCCTCCAGGATTCTGAGTTGCCTTTATGCCCCCTCTGTCAAGTTCTTCTTTGGCTTTGTTTCTTCTTCCTCTTTTAGGTGATCTATTTTCATCATTATCTATTTGTAGACAGAAATATCAATTGTAAATTTATATCATAAACGAAACATTTCATACAAAGTCAGTCTTCAGTCACGTTGTTTTTTAGGATGTCCCCAGTGACCGCATTCCAAAGATTACATCCATGAATTCGACAAACCAGCTACAAAGCCCACATTTCTGCACATCCAATATCCTTTAAGATACATCCCCAAGGACTTAACAGCTATTTCGGAAAGTAGGTTAGCATTAATGAGAGCACCAAAACCAATTAGCTACCATTTCAGCTATGTAAAACTAAAATACATCCAATGCTGGAGAAAAATCCAGCAAAAATTAATATATAGGAAGAGTTGTATGGTGCAACTTCAGTTAAATCAGGCTTCTAACTATAAACAAAAGGCTGGATACCTATGTAAGAATCCAGGGAGCAGAGAACAACGAAGCTGCTCCAAGAGATGAGCATCAAGCCAAGCAACATGCAAGGAAGCCATCATTAAACCCAGATGGGAAAAGACAAACCTTCCCAGAAGAGAAACTATCCAGGCAGGTAGAAAAGCACCAGAACCAGTCTCTCATTTGGGAAGTATGTATAGCAGTCAAGAAGTGGAAAATAGTAAATACGTATAAGCCAAGAGAGAAAGAAGGCAACACTGATAAGCATGTTACATAAATGTTACCCAAAACCTATAGATGTAGGAGCAGGAGCTCAGGTGGTATTTAGGAGAAAACAAGCATGAACGATGGATCCTAAAGATGCAATGCTCATATTCTGTCATTACCACCTACTCCTGCAGGTCAGTTAATTGCTGTATTACTCTAAATTCTAAGTTGCAGACTGAGAGAGAACGTGCACAAGGGCATTTGAATATCCCAGAGGAGGAATATAAGCATCATGTACCATAAAAATCAATTCATTCCGCTTAGGAAAAGCATCTTGTTTGAATAGGGTAACATAGCTGCTCTTCATTTAAGTATTCTTACTGTATTAAAGAACTCTTTATCTACATTAGCCTATGGCAGCCTACAGTAATAGAACTTTGCACATATTGTTCTATCTATTCCTAACTTACCCATACATACAAAATAGAAAGTAAATTGTTGCCTCACCTGATTTTAACTGTTTGGGTGCTAAGACATCTGCTGGCAACTGACATTTTCTTCGACGAGAAGTGGAGGTTGGCTGCTGAGCAGGGTTAACCTCTTTTCCAGACTGCTTATTTTTTTCAGAACCAGTGGATGCCAAACACTTATTTTGAGTTTCTGAATTGTTATCATGTTTTGACACGTTGCCCTTATCATGGAGAGAAGTAGAAGTAGCTGCCTTTGATTTGAATTCTACTTTTTCCCTCTTATTTCTCAGCTGCCTACGGTTTTCCTGGGATGAATTATTTTCCAGAGATGCACTTTCATCATCATTAAGGTTTCCCTTTTGACCTCTGTTGTTGCAGAAGACGCGTTTTTCCCTGAGAAAACTGGAACTGGTATCCTCAAATTTGAAAGAAACTGTTTTTTTCCTACCCAATCTTGATGGATTCCCTTTTGAAGATGGAGTTGTTTCCAGAAGCGTACTCTGCTGAGATTCATTCTTACCATCTTCTGGCAAACCCTGAAGAGATCCAGAGCTAACAGGCTGAGAAGTGCTATTTTGTTTCCTGGAGTCACCTTTTGAAGGATCTATTTTTTCTTGGGAAGCAGATTTTTCAGAAGTCAGGTTTTTAGCTTCCCTACGATTATTCTTTCGACCACTTTCCTTTGATAAGCTCTGTGTTCCCTGAGCAGAACTTGTGGCTTCCGGCAAGAAGGCCACTTGATTCCTCCTGCCTCTTCTCAGCTGATTTTCTTTCGGAGATGAAGCAACAGTTTCTAATGGAACATTATCCTCTTCAGGAGCATCTTCCTTAACACTGTCTGCTGGCAAGCCACGTTTTCCTCTAAGAGAAATTGAATTAGTTGTGTGTGACGCCAGAGCGGCTTTCCTTCTGCCCCTTCCTAATGGGTTCACTTCTGTGAGGGACACCGGTTCCAAAGGCATATTTTGTTCTTCATTAGCATTCACCTCTTTATCACCATTTTGTGACAAGCCACACTTCCTCTGGAGAGAAGATGAACTTTTTGCCTCTGCTGCTAGATCGATCTTTTTTCTTTTGTCCCTTGCTGATGCATTTGTCTCTGCCTGCAAAGTTTTATTTCCCAAAGCTGGATTTTGATCTTCTTTCGCAGTCATCTTTTTATCATCACCTTCTTGCAACCCACGTTTTTTTCTGATAGAAAGAGAACTCGTCTCTTGTGATGCTACAGCAACCTCTCGTCTTTTTGCCCGTCTCGGTGGATTGTCTTCTGTTGAAGAGGGAGTAGCTTCCAAAGCTGGATCATGGTCTTTTACAGAACTCTCATCTTTACTATGATCTTCAATTAAGGTCTGCTGTTCTGTAAAGGTAGAATCAGCCGCTTGTGGAATGGAATTAACTTGCTTTCTTCTGCTCCTCCTTACTTGAGAAGAAGGATTTTCTAAAGTCTCTTGTTGACCAACTTTGTAAGTCATTCCTTCCTCGTTCCCAGGTGAACTCCTTTTTTGCCCAAGTACTTTGGAACTGGATGGTTCAAGTTCAAAATTAACTTTTCTAATTCTACCTCTCATACGCATAGCTCCATTGTTTTGTGGTTGATTCTCTTGCAGAACTTCAGTTTCCTTTGATTTTAGTACCTGTTTATTTTCTGTCTGCTTTTGATGGTGATGAGCATCACTGTCACTGCTTACAGCTCTAACTGTTGTGGCAGATGTGCTGTTCTGATCTCCCATTATTTTGTCTATCTTCTTTTCATCAACACAGCCTGAAGGCTCTTTGGGAGGAGATTTCTCTATTTCTGTTTCTGACTTGAGTGTTATTAGCTCTGAGCAGTTTACATTTTTAGCAGATTCATCAGTCTTTTGCTCTGAAGAGTCCTTCTTGCCTCTCCTGCTCCTAGTTCTGCTCGTTTCTTGCACTAAGCTGTTTGATTCCAAGACTAGAACAGCAGTTGGCATTTTCTTTGTTTCTCCAGAATTTTCCTGTGATCTTAATCTCCGAGATGCTTCTGTTGTGTTTGCCTGAGTATTTTCAGTTTCATTTCCTAGAGATGCTTCCCTCTCATTTTTGGTGGCTGATCGTGTTTCAGCAACAGTTTCACCCAGAGTTTCCTTGATTTTCTGAACATTCGGTGTATTCTCAGGTTCCATCCCATAAGTCTCTGATTTTACTTCTGTCAATTGTTTTCTAGCATTTCTTGAACACTTAACTCTTTTTTGTGTTATTTTCATTTCAACTGCAGTTCTGTTTCCAGATTCTCCTGCTGGAGCAGTCTCTAAAGTCTGCTCATCCTCTTGTATTATCTTTGCAGATGGTTGTTTACGAAGCCTCCTTGCTGTTGCATGAAGCTCCTCTGTAGAAGCTTGCTTGACTTGGTCATTCTTAGCTCTCCTTTCTCTTTTAGGTGCAATCGGTTCTTCTGTGTTTTCTGCTTTCCCCACTTCTCTAGCCCTCTTCCTAGGCAGTAGAACCACTTCTTTACTGTCTCCTGGACTGGCCTTGTTAGATGTATCTTCAGAGTATTTAAAGTCTGTCTGCAGTTGACAGTTTTCATTTTGATTGTTACTAGATAAACTTTCTGCCTTCACGTTTTGAAGGTCGTCTTTTATTACTATGTCATTGATAATAAAATCCTGCAAAGCCAGTTTCATAGTTGCAGGTTCTTTTTGTAACACTGAAGAATCTTTGCCACAAGACTCAAGGTTCTCATCTGGAAGTTTTAACTCCTTTGCTTCTTTCCTTTTACCTCTTCTTGGTCTTTGAGCAGCAACAGGAATCTCCGAAGTTGAAACAGTTTCAACTTTTTTCTCACCATTATGTTCTGAAATGTTTTCTTCTACCACGCAAGCGTTTGCTCTCCTTCCTCTTCCTAGATTTTTAGCCACCGAAGTTGAAGTTCTGACCTCTCCCATCTCTTCTTGGGAGCTCTTTTTCTCCAAACTTTGTAATTCTTTTAAATTTAAATCCTTTTCAGTCTGCTTTATTGAAGCAGGATGTACAGTCTTCCTCAATCTGCCCCTGGTTGGCCTCTGGGTAGACTGGCCTTCACTAGTTGACTTCCTCTGTTGAGGATCTTCACCTTGTGAAGTATTTCCTTTGTCTTCTAAAACAGTTTTTTCACCCCATACAAAGTTTTTACATAGAAAAGAGCACAAGCAAAAATTACTCATTACTATGCCTGAAAAAAGTATTTGTGAGTTTTCCTAGCAGAGTGATCTTGTACATTTAATATTCTTAATTTTTAAAAAAAAGGAGAGTGTGGTGGTATTTCAATAGATTCTGGCCAGCTTGCTGCAAGAGGTGTTTTATTTGATACTGATAGCATTCATAGCTTTCAGATGAGTTACTGAAAGCCTTTGCTGAGAAAGGTCATTTTAAATGGAGATCTTTTCATCAGTGTTTTTATACGCTGGTGTATGTTTGGAGATGACACCATCACTACATCAGAACAGCACTACACAGTTTCCTTTCCACCAACAGAACTTCAGCACTAGGAATTACTGTACAAATTTCATGAGGTACCTGATCTTTGGAGTTTTTAAAGCACATGCTTAAAACTTCCTAGTACTAACTATATTCAGTACAACTATTTTTAAAATATAAGTATTTATACTTACCATATCCACGACTGCAATTAGTAGAAGGATGTACAGAATCTTCTTGCTTAGGATCCATAACACTTACTGTCTTGTCCTAGGGGAATAAACAATAATCAATAAATTCATGTCTGACAGGATAGGAAATAGTGAAGTTAGCCAATATAAAATTAAAATACTTGGGGGAAAAAAAGTCTTACTGAGTATTCTTCTCATAAAACAAAGTTAATTTAGTTTAACAACTGTATCCATATACAATACCAGCACACAAAACAACCTTAATATTTGTCATCTGAGTTAATGTTGCAGTTTTTAAAGTGGAAGAACAACACTGCACAGTTGTCTGTTTGTTTTTTAATGCATTCACTAACTTGGCTGAAAAGTGTCAAAATAAAATCCCAAAAGAAGGGATATTGAAGCTGAGTCATTCGATGTTTTGTAGTGTTTTATTGCAGTTCAGCACAGACAAACACTCAGCCCAGTGTTACTCAGTGTTTTTTCTATGGATTCAAGAGCTTACACAAAAATCAATGCTAGTAAAATGCACAAACAACAAGAGCCATGAAGCCATGTAAAATCAGAATGGTAGCTCAACATTATTTCAGTAAACACATGGACAGAGCTCCTTTAAACAAAATGCATACTAATACAAGCAAACGTATAGCATTATAGTTTTCTCTATAGAAATAGGTGTCCATTCAACAAGCAATGAATTAAAGACATATGGGAATAATGAGATACCAAACAACCAAGAGGTATCACAGTATTTTGGCAAAAGCTCAATACTATTTCACGTTTAAAGAAAAGAGAGCTTTAATATTTTATCTAGAGGCTACGAGGAAGCTGAAGAACAAACAAAGCAGCATATACACTTCTGAAAACAAAGGTATAGTAAGAACTTGACTATAATTTGTAAGTAATTTAAGGGTGCTATAAAAAGGAAAAAAAAATTACTCCTTCAGATCTGTACTAAGCTACATCTTGTAGAAGGGGGTCATGCACCTGTAAGAAGCTTCCAAGGAAAACATTGGTTGCAATCTTTACTCTTCCCATATCACCAAGGTATTTTTCATCTAGAGGTTGTGTGCACAATATGCTTTTATGAAAACATGATGCAATAAAGCACGAGGTAGTATTAATGGTTCATTTCAGCCACAGACTCCAAGTCTAAATAAATTCCTTTCCCCTTCTCCCCCCCTCCCTAAAAAAAAAACCAAACATCTTTACCTTCATTTTCTCCGGTGTATCAAATATTTCCTTAACTCCAACATAGTCCAATTCATGCTCAGAATTCTTCCGTCTGGGTTCTGCCATAAGTCTGCTCAAACCCACAAAATCATCAACTGGTTGAGATTTCTCTCTGGGAGTCTTCATTAATCTACTGATACCAAATACATCTTCTATGGGTTTAACTTCTTCCTTTGGTGTCTTGAAAATACGGCTGATTCCAACCATGTCTTCTACTGGTTGGGATTTGAATTTTGGAGTTTTCTTGATTAAATTAACTCCTGTAACATCTTTTAATGCCTCTTTTTTTTGTATTGGAATCTCCAGCAACTTTTCAGAGGCATTTTCATCTGTAATGGGTTCTGACTTTTGCGGTGGGCCCAATAGGACCACTGCTGGCTTCAGCTTTTCTTCTGGGGTCTTCATGAGCTGCTTGATACCTGACAAGGGCTCCACAGGCTCTAACTTCTGCTTTGGGGTTTTCATGAGCTGTTTGATGCCTGACAGGACCTCTGTTGGTTCCAGCTTCTGCTTTGGCGTCCTCAAAAGCTGCTTGATGCCTGACAAGGACTCTACAGGCTCCAACTTCTTCCTCGGGGTCTTCATGAGCTGCTTGATGCCTGAAAGGACCTCTGCTGGTTCTGACTTCTGCTTTGGGGTTCTCAAAAGCTGTTTGATGCCCGACAGGACCTCTGCTGGTTCTAACTTCTGCTTTGGGGTCCTCAAAAGTTGCTTGATTCCTGACAAGGACTCCACAGGCTCTAACTTCTGCTTTGGTGTCTTCATGAGCTGTTTGATGCCTGACAGGACCTCTGCTGGTTCCAGCTTCTGCTTTGGTGTCTTCATGAGCTGTTTGATGCCTGACAGGACCTCTGCTGGTTCCAACTTCTGCTTTGGGGTCTTCAAGAGCTGCTTGATGGCCGACAGGACCTCTGAGGGTTCTGAATTTTGCTTCGGTGTCTTCATGAGCTCCTTAATGCCTGACAGGGACTCTACAGGCTCTAACTTCTGCTTCGGCGTCTTCATGAGCTGCTTGATGCCTGACAGGGTGTCTGCTGGTTCTAACTTCTGCTTTGGGGTCTTTAAAGGCTTCTTGATGTTTGATACAACTTCAACTGACTCCAGCTTCTGAGCTGGAGTTTTCCTTTTACTTGATGACCTCACTTGAGATACTTGTTTCTCTGGGTTTACTGACCCACTATCCATGCCAGTATCTTCCTTCAGCACACTTTTCCTCTTTTCAGGAGTTTCTGTGGATACTGCATCAAACGCAGACTTCAGAGACTCTCTCTCTCTCAGAAAGTAAGAGATGTCTTGACAATCCTGTTTCTGTTCTGCAACATCTGAAGCATTTAATGGTGACACCATCATCTCTCCTGAAATGAACAGTAGGTTTATACAATTTAAAAGAAACAAGAACCAAATAACAACAAAAACAATAAATCTAAGCACACTCACTGCTGTATAACTAAGCAGAAAACAGCCTCAGTCAGACCCAGCATTCTAAGAAGCTAAAATCTGACAATATGCATCAACAATCAGTTCGGTAATTAGCAACAAGATAATCAGTTCCTAAAAGGCACAGCATAAATCTAAAACAGTAAGTATAAATTATAAAAAAAGAAACAACAAGGTTTTTCAATCTGATATAAAAAATCATTTTAAAAGTGCCTCTAATATAATATCGAATTATTCATACCTATTTTTTTTTTTCCTTTTCTAGATGCTTGTCTTGACTAAATTCTTAACAAAACAGAATTGAACAGAACTGTAGAAAATACTAAGTTATACAGGAACACGATGACTGCCGTGCAACTATAAAATGCACCTACTTCCTGCTGTAAGATGTTGTCAATGGACAAAGTCCACAAATAACCAACTAAAGAACTGCCATCCTTCAACAAAAGATTTGCCTGAAACTATAGTTTATCATATAGAGACGTCACACCAAATCCAAATGTTAAAAAATTTAATTAAAGCCTACAAAAAATTACTGAAGCTACAAAACGTTTTCTAAAACATTACAGATACTAAAAACCAGTTGCAAGATATTTTCTCTCTACATCAAGCCTGTCTAACTCAAGACTGCTCGCTGTCTCAAATAACTGTAGACACTATTACCTTACATGCACACATAAGTCTTCCATTCCAAACAACATACCAGTTTCTTCAGGAGTATGCAAATCAGAAATCTCCATTGCAGTGAGTGTTGGTGTAAAATCATGAGCAGTGGTCAAAGCTGATGTTTTTCCACCCTTATTATCTGGAGTTTGAAACATCTCGGTCAGTCCTATAAAACACAATTTTAATTAAAACAAAAAAGCAAACATGCATGCTTTGAAAACAGAACACGTGAAACCAAACCAAATCAGTAACAAAAAACCCCACACAGTTGACAGAAGCAGTAACAGGTTTTAAGATTTCACAACTTACCTGTCAAGTCTTCATCCATACTCATGTTTCTTTTCAAGACTGGATTTTTTACCACTTTAGGGACCTTTCCAGCTATTTGGACTGTGGTGGAGTAAGCTCTACCTACAACTATTGTCGCAGGTGACTTTGCATGACCTGTACTAAAATGACCTTTTATTTTTCTTTCTGGTGTCTATAGCAAGGAAAAAAAAAATAAAAAAATTAGTAAATAAAGATTCTTTATATTTAAAAACTAATGAGAATCGTTCAAAACTGCCACACATTTGTTGGTCTTGTTCAGTGAATACATACTGTTCAGCATACAGAAGTGGTTAAATTGCAGATAATTTAAAGGGTTGGCTCTTTGTGAAATACATCGCTTGTATCTTCTTTTAAAATCTGAGGGACTGTGCCCAATGAGCCGTGTGACAATTACTGTTAGCTTTAAGGAATGCTCAGAGATTATCCCAACAGTACTTCAGTCACAATCCTTTCTTAATCTTCACAAAATCATCTATCTAGGCAACCTATTCAAGATCATCAAGTCCAATCATCAATCTCATCAACAAGTGTTAAAACTAAAAGACACTCATTCAAATGGCAGTACAGTTTGACTGTAGGAAACAAATACTTAATCCATCTACCCAAAGCATCTTGTTATTTAGATACACTCTTAAGATGCTTTGACTACACTAAGTTCACTAAGTTTCAATTAATGAAACTGGTTACCTATTTCACATGCTCAACACATCACAGTATCCAGACACTTACCTAGTCCTTAACTACTGCTAGCACCTATTCTTTTCATCAAAAAGAATAACCAGATGTGATTCTTGAGTGCTTCCTACAGGTCACAATATTCTTACACATCATGAAAAAGGCACCGATACCATTTAACATCTTCCTAAAAACTTAAAAGCTTCCAGCTTTTGTAACAAAACACCTACAATCCGTTACCCTCTAAATAGTAGTTTCATATTCATACCTTTGGTGTCCGGATGATTTTCTTTGCTGGTCTTCCTTTTTGAACACATTTTTTGACAGCCTTTGCCTGTGGTCTTGCAACACCTAATTTAACCACTTCTGCCCACGTTTTTGCAACTGGAAAACAAAACAGGAATAACAACCTATATTCTCAGCTGTGTAAATGGGAGTTCATAACAATTCCTTTATGATTCCAGAGGATTCACTACAGTTAACCATCAGAAATTAGTAGCTGCATCATCTGATGGCACCTATAGTCAAATGCATTGTGAAAACACTTCCAAATGAAGATGTTGTTTCAAGCTGAAGCTTAACAAGCATCCAGTATAGTTTTCTTTCTGCAACCAAAGAACAGAAAGACTTACACAATGTCATCACTACCGAACCTGAAACTGAAGGCTGACCCAATTCTGTCTTCACATTTTTTGTCAAGGAAATACTTTCCTCAGTAGAAATTTGCCATCAGCTTCTCAGCCCAGCTCATTATTATAGCTGAACTTTTCTTTGGCAGAACATGAGGTTTAAAGCCAAAGAAATTATTTTTTCAGTAGAAACGTATTGACTTTTTCTTTCATCACCTATCTGAGTAACTGTGTCGTCATGAAATTATGCATTTATACAGCTTAGAGCATTCAGGTATACATAGAAATTCTGAAACCTTTCCTACACCATTTTCATCACATGCCTCTGAAAAGTGCCAGGGTACAGCTATCATTCTGTACACAGTGATCAGGAAATTAATCACAGCTGTGTAATAAAGCTGTCAGCTGACAGGAGACCTGCCTCATTTACTGCAGAAATGACAAGGAGAAGGTGCATAAAATAAATGATTCTTTTTATAAGAAAAGATAAAAAAATGGGAATGCCAGTTCTGAAGATATTCTGAAGCTATTATTATTTTCTTGCCACAGTTACTCTGCAAGTTCTGGAAAGCTGGCAAAACAAAAATCAAAAGCTGTCAATACTGGATGTGCAGAATATAAAAAAGGAAGCCAACCATGCAGGGAAATATCTAAATAAAAGAACCGGGATAACAAAGTTTCCCCAAATCACACATCCAAAACCAAAAAAAGATTGAAGATAATGGTGTTATTTTCATTGTACAAAAGGTACTAAAAACCACTTGCATACCAGAGATGGAGTGAAAAAGCATCAAATGTTTGTGAGGAAATCTTGCTGACAAGTGAATGAAACAGACAAAGCAACTAAAAAAAAAACCATATTTTGCTAAAAAAAAACACAAAAAACAACCACAATGATATGGCTTTCAGCTGCATTAACAAGGAGGGCCTGTGATTATGCCTCTCCATTTAGTGAGACAATCTCTGCTGTACATAAGTGTGTAGCTCAAGCTCTAAAAATGGTGCTATATAAAAATATAGAAGAGAATGAAAACTACCAAGTAAGAGTTGGTGGGAAACTTTAAATTTCACCTTGAAAGAGTCATCTGGACCTACTCCCTTAAATTAAAAGGACATCCTGTCTTAAAAGTGTCTTCACAAAACATTTTAAATGAGTGAGTCTCAGTCTTTCCAATAGCACTAAAACTGTTTCAACCAGCACTCAAATTTGAAGGACTCGAAGGCTCATTACAATTAGCCTATCAAAACCTTAACTCTACCATTTATAAACCTTGGAGTATCACGATTTACATTCTAAAGCATTTACTGCTTTAGTAACTTATTCTTTATATGTAAGGGAATGCACGATTTTGCAATTTTTTGCATGTTTCAAAAAATCCAAAGTCAGAATACATGGCAATTGTTGATGTCATGGGTGTAATGAACTAACAACAGGTCTAATTCAGTCTTGCTACTACTTTCCACAGTACTTAAATTCATATTAAAAAATAACTGCAGAAACAAACCTAGTAAATTGGCACTAGAAGCACCACTCCTTCTTTTTGCACTGAGTACTGCCACTGCCCCACTTCTCCTCTTCATAGGGGTCTTCTTCAAAGAATGCTGTGATCTTCTGGTTAATCTGTTAGGCGTAGTCATCAAAAAGGTTTTCTCATCTTCGTTCACATGAGAAGATTTAGGTGTTTCCACTTGGCCAGCACTTTTCTCCTTCGTATTTATATCTTTCACACCTGTGTTCTGCTCTTCTGCAATGGGGGATGGAGTCGTTACTTGAGAAACAGAGAAACGTCCTTTTGTGTAAGGTGGTGGAGAGCTTAAAGTAAATGTGGGTGTTGCTTTTCCAGAAGCAGGGGATGAGGCAGGTGGGGACTTCTGGGCCAACACGCTTTTTGGTGACATTTTTTCTTTCTGCAAATGAGCACCGAGCTCCTGGTAGGAAAGAATAGAAGGGAAAGACAAGTTACTTGTCATGGTTTAATAATTTTGTAATTTTGCTATCAGTATTCCACATCATAACATCATATAAAGCATGAATAATTTTACTGAATCTGCAACTTACAGAAGAAGACTACATCTCCCAGAGAGCAACACGATAGGTCACGGGACCTGGACTCTATATTAACTCTGTCGCAGAACAGACTGACGTCTTTCGAGTTCTGGCGTTCAGGGGAGTGTGTGGGAGCCTTCAGCCGTTCGCCTAGATTTACAGTAGGCCTCTCGGTTACGGGACTCATTCTCTCTCCTATTTTGCTTGATTCGTTAGCTCAATTTTCAATTATATTATATTATATTGTGTTATCCGGTATTTCGATATAGTATTTAGTAAATAAGTGTGCCTCCTTAGATCGTTGCCGCTGTTTTCTTTTCCTAATTAACTTTTTTTCCTTTCAGCCTAGGGCCCCTCCGGGGCCCACGGCCCCTGTCACGGATGCAGGTGGATTTTTCGTTCAAACCGTGACATTACTGCACAAAGCTTAACTACAAACGCTCCTCTACATAACCAAAAAGTAAGTACAGTCCTACAAAATATCATGAGATCATCTGAAAATCCTTAATGTTACTCTCTAAAAAACAAAACATGTAACAATATTTAAATTTCAGAAGTCCCTTTCAACTTAATCAATTAACCAACGTCATCATTCAATTCAAAGCAGGTTTATTCAAATAAAGCACACTACAGATTTTCACAGTTTTAAAACAGCAGCAAAACTGGCCAAGCCACATGATTTGGCCAGAATTCCATCCGCATGAATTAGCTTAGCAACTTGATTAGCATTAGCATTTGTCATTTACCTGGACTGCAAAGTGTTTCAGTCCCTGCCCCTTTTTCAGTACTGCACGTGGTGAGTTTCCAAACGGTAAACTCAGTCTGGCAGGAATGGCTCCTCTTTTAATGGGTGAGTTGGGAGGCAAGCTTTTATCAAAGAGTTCTGGACTCAGATGACCACCAAAAGACACTCGTTTTCTTTTTCCTAAGGGCTGAGGTAACAAATCACCACTTGTCCTCTTCTGAGATATCCTTTTGGTCTTACCTATAATAAGTAACAATAGCTGAAAATAACCAAGAATCAAGGAAGTCACCCTTTTAAACAGCATAGAAAACAGAGCTCATTTGTGCATTCTGGATTTGGAAACTTATCAGATGGTAAATAATTCAGATACCAAAATTTACCCAGTTGAACAACTTAGTGTGTAATTTTAGGGTCAACTACAACTATGTGATAAACATCTTAGAACTGACATCCCAGCAACTATATATCGCTAAAGCAAAGGCATTCTCACTAACACTAGAATTCCCCCAGTCCAGTTCTAACAAGGCACGAGATTAAACCTGTTTACCTGGTTGCTCTTCAGTTGACGGGCCAGAAGTATTTATTTCTGAAGGAGTCTCATTGTCCACCGGTACAGTAGCACTTCCAGAAGACCTCTTTGATGATAATCTATGAGGTCTTAGAATATGGGTATCTTCCACATCCTGTCTCTTTTGACATCCCTCAGTGGCCAGCTCCCGTTTAGCTTCACTGCCTTTTGTGTTTGCAGTCTCATAGTTGTGTTCTTGAACTGCAATTGTCTCCAATGCTTTTTCAGTTAATTGCCCAGAGGTCCTTTTCCTTCCCCTTTTTCTTCCAGAGCCAGATTTCGGACTAGCAGGTGATGCCAGCTCTGATGTGAACTCTTCTGAAGTCGATGTTTCTGAATGGATGCTTTTGTTTGTTAACTCATTACTTTGCCTGCTTTTTCTTCTGGGACTCTTAGATACGGCTGGAGATCCAGAATCTCTCTTTTTCAAGTCAATGTTTTTCTGATCACAAGTTTCTGTCAACGCTTCTTCTTTCACCGACTTTCCTGGTGTAAGTTGTTTACTATTTCGCCTCTGTTTTAAGCATTTATTTTCTGCCAAAGGCAGTTGTTGGAGGCCACCATTTCCACACACTGCATCTTCTGAAACTGCTGAAAAAGACTCATGTTCCAACAATGCAGCTCCTCGAGTTGCTGGAGTCCCAGTACTTACAGAATCTGTACCATGTGCTTCTTTGGCAGGTGATATGAAACCAGATTGAAGACTCTTCCTCCTGGACCTTGGTGTAGACAGAACACATTTATCACCTTCTGAAACACTCCTCAAGTTAGCTGCCTGTGTTAGCTTCTCCACTACTACTGTACAGCTGTTGATTTTACCTGCATAACTCAAGCACGCCTTCAGAGATGCTGCATTTCCATCGCTCTCCTTGTGGAGCTTGGGTGTAACTTCAGGACCACTCAGTTTCCCTGATGTTCTCAATTCCTTATGATCTTGCAATTGACTTCCCTTAACACTATCTTTTTTCATCTCCTTTGAAACAGAAGCTTGAGGAGTTTTGGTAAGACTCTTCCTGGTAGCACCTCCTACAGTTGAGCTCTTACTCAGCTCTGAGCTGATCACATCTTCATTCATTTTACTTTTTTCAGTAGTTTCATTTATACCCATTTCTTTTTCTTTAGTTGTGATTCCCAGATCATTAGCACAGCTTGATGAAATCTGAGCATTTGGTTCCAGCAAAACACTCTTCCCATCTTCTTTTCCAGTTTTCTGAAGTAAATTTCCGTCTTGTAGAATTTTTCTCCCTTTAACCTCATGTTTCAGCTTTTCATAGAGTTTACTAAAAGGAGACATTTCATTTTCCTTTTTAGTATTTCCTTGTATTTTGCAAGACTTGAGTGTTTGTAGCTTAGCTGGCATGGCTTTGGAAATGCTTTCCTGTGTACTTTGTTTGTTTTCAGCAGTGTTCTTTTCTTTGCACTCGGCATTATCTACAGTTAAAGCAAAGCACAACGAGGAGTTACATAGAAGTTGCAGAAACACAACCACAAGTTTCTTAAACATAGATGATGGTAATCCCCTTCCTTTCCTCCTCCAAGAATATCAACCAGGGTCCAGGACACAGTACTGTAAATAAAGCTCTGTTAACAATAGCAGTTCTCTGATAATGCAAATCACTGTTGAAATGTTTAACAAATTTTCTGCTGTAATCTGGACCTTATTCCATTAAAAGATAAGGTAATCTATATTTTCTCTTTGGTAGTTGATACACACAACATTCAGGGCTGCCATGTGACAAATCTCTGAGTGCAGAATAAAAGCATCATTTTGATAGGCTTAATTCGCTAACTATTCTGTCTTGTGTTGACAAAGGTGTTGTATCACTTTAGCTGTACCAACACTCCTCTGGGGTAAAGCAAGATAATAAAGGAGAGCTAGAAGTTCCCAGATGAGACACAGCAAGCAACTTGCTACTTCAAGACTCCAGCATGTAAGCATGATTCCACAGTGTGTTCCTTTGAACACAGGACATTCTAGATTCTATGAAACCTTCTATCTTCTCATGAAAGTATCTTTACTGAACACAGGGAGAATGGGAGGTTCTGGCATTTGACCCGTTTAAGGGCTATCATTACTCCAAATTATCACATCTAGAATAAAGCTACTTTGTACTACACCTACATAAAATAGACTGTGAGCTGTGACTTAGCAGAGCTAACTGTCTCTCTAGAATTATAAATTTTACAAACTCTTTTTAAGAAAGAATACCTGACAACGTTCTTTTGCAACAACATTCGCTCAAATGCAATCTGTTAACATATCTTAATCACAAAAGTGACTTTGTGGTGTTACAGTTGTCACTGGAAAGTAAATGTAGTAATCAATGAAGTTTCACACATCTGTTCCAAATGTCATTTTGCATTGCAGCTTCAAAAATGGTATAATCTTTATAAACCAAACCTGCAGAAATCATTTAGAGCAATACAAACATATCCTGCTCGTTCCAGTTTAGCTGTTTTGCCTGTTTGTCAGGATGCAACTATGTTATTTCTCCTGATGGGACTCTGTTTTGGTAAATCACAAACTACAATGAAACAGTACACAGGCATACAGAGGCGTACTGTACTCAGACTGAAAAGTCTTTAAGAATAGGTGTGGGTTTCCCTCTTTCCCTTTTTCAGCGTTGCTTTTTCCTCCTGATACTCATAGAGTAAAATTAGGTTGGAAGAATCACAGAAGGATTGAAAAGGACCACAAAGATCAACTTTCAACCCCCTGCTGTGTGCAGGGTCACCAACCAGCAGCCCAGGCTGCCCAGAGCCACATCCAGCCTGGCCTTGAATGCCTGCAGGGATGGGGCATCCACAGCCTCCTTGGGCAACCTGTTCCAGTGCCTCACCACCCTCCTCATGAAAAATAATATAACCACCCCCCTCTAATACAGGTACAAACCTGAAGAACAAAGACTTTTAGATCCTGGAGTTTGTTTGGATAACAGCTCCACTTCTGCCACCTGCTGAACATGAAGAACCTGTAAATTTGTACAATATTACAGCAGAGCAACAAATGTTTATTCTTCACCTTTCTACTACACACAGAAAAACACTGACTTTATAAACATTGTTAAGCACTGTTTACTGAACAGCTTTAAAAGGATTCAGTTGAAATCACTGAGCATTGCCCCAGTTTAGAACACTGATAGTGTATATAGTGAGAGTTCAAGTGCTGTCTTAGCACTATCAGCTCTGAATGCACCTGTAGCAGATGAATATAAACAGCACATTCTAAGCTCACTTCCTTAGCAGATGTCGTGAAATAGTTTCATTCAATCTAATTTTACTCAATTATTTTGTTCAAAAATGGACTTATTCTGACACTTACAAACTCCAGCACTACCGTAATGAAACAGCACAGAGCAACAATGATTGTTGAAGCATGTTTAGGCTCTAAGGCAAACCTCCCCATTTAATGCACAAGGATACTGAACACCACACTCCTCATTTCAGCTCAAGAGCTCCTTGAAAATGCTAAGGATTAATTTTTAATAGCTTACCTGTATTGCTAACATCACAGATCATTATGTATTACCAGAAACTGGCAACTCTACAATTAATAAATCATGTGTATTTTAGGAAGTATTTCTCTAAAGGAGTTCATTCACATTTCCAAACAGAAAGCTTGCCAACAATTGAAAAATGATTCCAACTTACAAAGAACAAACACAAAACCCCTCAACAAAACAAGGACACAGAGTCCAACAGCAATACTAACACTTGTACTTGCAAGAAGCAACCTACTGCCTCAAAATTACCTGCAGCTTTTCATCTTTTGGAGATCTGGATCGTCTCTTCTTCGGAGTTGATTGCAGAGGATATTCAAATCTAGAGAAAGTATTTAAAAGTAAAATAGAATCATAGAATGGCCTGGGTTGAAAAGGCCCACAATGCTCATCCAGTTCTAACTCCCTGTTATGCGCAGGGTCACCAACCAACAGTCCAGGCTGCCCAGAGCCACATCCAGCCTGGCCTTGAATGCCTGCAGGGATGGGGCATCCACAACCCAATGCCCCACCAGCCAGAGCTTGTGCCATAGAGCTCTCAGCACTGCTGGCCTGCAGAGCACCCTTGAGGACCAAGGCATTCACAGCAGGTGCTTGACACTCACCTGAAAGAACGATCGATAATGGTTAACACATCTCCATGTTTCAGAGCCACAGGATGCTGGAAATAATCACCATTCAGCTGCGTGGGATTTACTGTACTTAAATTAGTCAGTATTGCCTAAAAAGAAAGCAAACGCGTCAGAATCGCAGTGAGATGCAACAACACAACGCAAATGTCACTAACACACAGGTGAAACTCACCTCCTTGTTCTCATTTACTTCAATTTTACAATGTTCTTTTGAGACCTGAGGCAAATGGATGCGAATATCACATTCTGTTCTCCTACAAGTTAAAAGGAGAAAAAGAAAAACAGACAGATGGGATTGCTGAGAAATTAGGATGTCCCAAATTCCAGCTCATAATCCAAACAGCACAATGTTTGTGCTTGGCATCCTGCACACAGAACAAGCAAATCCTATATTTAGTGCCGACTTCAGTGATGCAAAGTAGTGTGAAAAACTGAACTAAAAAGGATAGAAAAAGAAATGAAGCAGAAAAATACACAATCTAAAGGTGTCTCAATCATCTTAATAGCAAAACATGACATTTCCAGAATCTATCCAAGTGCCAACAGTACTCAGATAAAAATAAGGGGGCTGAATGTGTCATGGCTAAGCACAAGCCAAGTGTTACCTAACTGGCACAAACATGAAGCCAGAGATTATCATCAGCATCTCAGAATCACAGAATGGCCTGGGTTGAAAGGGCCTACGATGGTCGACCAGTTCCAACCCCCTGCTGTGTGCAGGGTCACCAACCAGCAGCCCAGGCTGCCCAGAGCCACATCCAGCCTGGCCTTGAATGCCTGCAGGGATGGGGCATCCACAGCCTCCTTGGGCAACCTGTGAACAGTGCGTCACCACCCTCCGTGTGAAAAACTTCCTCCTAAGTTCCAACCTAAACCTCCCTTGTCTCAGTTTAAAACCATTCCCCCTTGTCCTATCAGTATCTCTGTTAATAGTGTTCAGTTCATTCATCTGAACTGACACCGGACATTTCACCATAGACTTTCACCAAGGAATCTGATCAGCAGTTTTAGTGAGGAAAAGGCACAGAGAGCAGTGACACGAGTTCAGCCCCAGCCCCACAGCACCGTCCCACCCTCAAACTTCACCCACAAATACATAAACACTGATTTTACATAATAAGCATCAAGGAGATTCCACCAGCAGGAAAGACGCTATTAGTACTATTCCAATGCATTCCAGTACACAAAACGTGCTCACCTTCCAAACAAACACGAGCTGGCAGTGAGCGGAAAATAAATGCCGTCAGTCCCATTCCGTTTGATGATAATAATTTTCCCAAAGAGCGGCATCTTCACACGAAAGGAACCTTACCTACAGGAGAACGCCAAGACAACTCATCTATACCATGCTTTATGTGCTTAGGACAGTGGGTTGAAAAGGACAACAATGATCACAGAATCACAGAATGACCCGGGTTGGAAGGAACCTCAAGGATCATGTAGTTCCAACCCCCCTGCCTGGCAGGGCCACCAAACATACACCTTTCCTAGATCAGGTTGCCCAGAGCCCCGTCCAACCTGGCCTTGAACACCTCCAAGGACGGGGCATCCACAACCTCCCTGGGCAGCCTGTTCCAGGACCTAACCACTCTCCTAGTGAAGAACTTCCCCCTAACATCCAACCTAAATCTTCCCTCTTTTAACTTAAAACCATTTCCCTATGTCCTGCTATTATCAGCCCTTTCCAAGAGTTTACTCCCCTCCTGGGTGTAGGCTCCCTTCAGGTATTGAAAGGCTGCAGTGAGGTCACCCCGCAACCTTCTCCAGGCTGAACAAACCCAACTCCCTCAGCCTGTCCTCATAGGGGAGGTGCTCCAGCCCCCTGATCATCTTCCTGTCCCTCCTCTGGACCCTTTCCAAAATCTCCATGTCTTTTTTGTACTGAGGGCTCCACACCTGGACACAGTACTCCAGATGGGGCCTCACAAGAGCAGAGTAGAGAGGGACGATCACCTCCCTATCCCTGCTGACCACCCCTCTCCTGATGGAGCCCAGGATCCCATTTGCTTTCCGGGCTGCCAGAGCGCACTGCTGGCTCATGTTGAGTTTCTCATCTATCAGGACCCCCAAGTCTTTCTCTGCCGAGCTGCTCTTAAGGACAACTCCTCCCAGCCTGTACAGGTGCCTGGGGTTCTTCTGGCACCATGTTCACCCAGCTCCAACCCTGCTGTGTGCAGGGTCACCAACCAGCAGCCCAGGCTGCCCAGAGCCACATCCAGCCTGGCCTTGAATCCTGCAGGGATGGGGCACCCACAGCCTCCTTGGGAACCTGTTGCAGTTCATCCCCACACCCCGCCCGTCCTGACGCCCCCCCCCCGCTCATCCAGCTCGTACCTGCGGTTCCCGTTTCTCCCCCTCCACCTTCGCGCTGTGACGGACCGACCCGCACTGAGCACGGCCCGTCCGCCGCCACCGCCGCGTCTTCCCGCGCGCGCGCCAGCACGGCCGCATCGCACCCTCGCACAGCCGCGCGTATCACTACGCCGAGCACCAACGAGTACCAAGAGCGGCTCTTAATGCTCTGGAAGCAGCTTACCGCCTCGCCGCATTCACCTGCAGGCAGCCGCCATGTCCGGCTGGACTCACTCAGACCGTTGGGTTGCGGCTGCCACCCCGCTGCTGTGGAACTATTTTCTCTTTCCCCGGCGGAAGGAGAAAAGAAAAACGCGTTTAAACTTCCCGCAACAACTTTCGAAAAGGCGCGCGGCCGCCCGCGATTGGTTGAGCGGAGGTCACGTGGAGGCGCGGAACATCCAATAGGAAGCCAAGGAAGGGTTTGATTTCAAACGGGCCGGGCCGAGCCGTTCCCCGCCTCAGTTTCAGTCAGGACCTGAACCAGAGCAACGCCTCCAAACGAGGGCAGATTATAAGTATTAAGAAGTCACTGATGTAGATAATGGGTTTCAGCCCTTCCATTTAACCGAGCACACACACAGGAATACAATGAAAGGATTTAAAGAGAGTAATGCGGCTGGAGAGTAAAAACAAAGCTCTGCTCTTGCATTGGGATGTATTAGATCCTGTGTTTTGCATATACAAAGAATTCAGCAGCACTCACCAGCATTAAAAACAGCGAGATCTAATTAGAAATGACATGAAATAAAACAATAGCCCAAACTGGATGATATACGGACATATATTATAAAGATTTGACATATTAAATACAGTTAGGTTACACAGAGTTCCAGTAGCTTTACATTACAAATGGTGTCGGGGGGAATGGAAACAGTTTGAGGCTGGTTTTCAAAGTTTAAAAAAAACCAAGAAGTAAAAATAGCCTAAAAAACACTGGTATAATTACAGACAGCATTCGTCATTAAGGCCCAATTCAGCAAAGCACTTAAGGGATTGCTCCGGGTACAAAGAGCCAATGGACGGCGGGTGTATTGGAAGAGATGGCAGCAAGCAAATGCTTAAATGCTCAGTGAACTGGAACCTACCTTAATACATGAGAACAGTCAGTCCAGTCACACAGTGACCAAAACCACGTTACAGATCAGAATGTACGGCTTCTAATCGACTATTTGGCGTTTCCAAGGTCATTCCATGCAATGGAGGAACATTACCAACAAAATGCAGGTGTGTCCGTGTTGAGCCACGGCTCCACAGCGACAGGGATGCTGCAATGGGCAGCCTCGCCATTACTTGTCATGTGAACCAGAAAACAAGCTTCTCAAATCATTAGAAACATAAGAATCACTACGTAGCTCTGTTTGTGACTATATTATTGGTGTGGGTTTCTTCCTGTTAGCAGCTACAATCCCAGTACACATTGAACAGCTGGAACATCAGCTCAGTGCTGCTCCTTGCACCTGCAGCCTAAATGTTTGCAATGGGACCATAAGATACACTACTTTGGAGAGCAGCAAACACTTCTTAGACTTATGTTCTATCATCACTGAATACCTGCAGGCATTCAAGGCCAGGCTGGATGTGGCTCTGGGCAGCCTGGGCTGCTGGTTGGTGACCCTGCACACAGCAGGGGGTTGGAGCTGGATGAACATCGTGGTCCTTTGCAACCCAGGCCATTCTATGATCATTTAACCTCTCTTAACCAAACCTTTTCCATTCAGTATGAAGGTGAGGAGAGGCAGAAGGGGCTGCGGTCTACTTTCAGTGCTGCAATACGTGATGCTCCTTGTTAACAGCAGGGAGAAATGCTCACAGGAGCGGTGAAAGGATCCACTTCAGTCGCTTCATTTTAAGTAAGGCTTTTCCGTTTGCATTGATAAAACCCAGCCAACTGGATGAGACAGGACTATTGCATATTAGTTAGGGAACTCAAGTACATATTCACCTGTTTTGTGCTCATTGGTTCCTATGCATGTTCTAAAGAGTGGAAAATAAAGACTTTTCATTTGTTCAACATTCAGACACCCTGCGAGTTTTGCACTTTCTAACCCCCAAGCACATCCCGTCCAGGGATGCAATAAAGTCTTCTAAAACATATTCCCCCCATTATATTATCAGTAGTACTTTCATTAAAAATACATCTCTATACACAAACGTATCCCCCTTCTGGCTAAAGGAAGCACTTCTTTGCTGATAACACACATGGGAAGATAAGAACATAAAGCAGTTTTTCTTCATGTTGCTTGTGCTACACTGTTCTTCTGTTGTTTCCCAGTCTTGTAACAAATACCCTTGTTGAATCTAAGTCCATCTTTACTACTGTCCTCTGCCTCTTCTCATGGTGGCTGGAGGTTATGCACATGTAGATGGTGAAGCTCTATATCCATGGCCAACCAGGGCTGTAATGCCTCTTGAGTTAGACAAATGCTAGATACACACTCCTGATACGCTAAATCTCCTTCAATAGTGACAAACTGATGTTATTGTACTTACAGATTGATTCAAGCTGGTGTCATATTTAGGAAAGAATAAGTGAACTTACAAAGTCACGTTAATTTAAACAGCATTTCCAATCTGCATTTCGAATGGTTGTGTCCTATTGGCAGCAGGACTCAATACAGAGCTGCCACCCACGGGGAGGTTCATACAACCAGCCTTTAGAAGCAATACAGAGGGCTGTATTGTGATACCTGGGACAGCCCCTTTGCCTTTCAGTGAGGCCTTGAGATCAATCCCAAACACGCAGCAGCAGGTTATCAGAACACAGCCCCAAATAAACACCCCTTTTCATTTTCCTATTGACTTCTGTGAAGGCTTATGGCCGAAACATGGTTCCTTTAAACAGATGTACCACAGCTCGCTACCTCAGTATGAAACGTAAATGTAATGGCACTGCTGATAAATACCTGTAAAGTGGCAAAAGGAAATAATCAAAGAAATAAATCTTCAAGAATTAATTTACTGCTCTTTAGAATAAAGATCTCTTTACCATCTGATAGCGATATACTCTATATGAACATTATACTTTGCTTTAGAAGATATTTATCTTTCAGAAATAACTTTGTACAGCAAATGCAACTTTTAGAGCAAACAGGGTCTTATTTACAGTCCAAAGTCGACAAACCAAACGCCGTGGAATAAATTAATATCATATACAACTCTTTATACAGACAAATTAAAAAATAAGGCAGAAGGTTTTCATTTAAAGTTCGCATAGTCGGAAAATATGTCGATGAAATCTTGTACCACTCTGTAGCAGAATTCATATTGTTCCTGAAAAACAAGAAGACAGCACAATGTACTTGAATTGCATCACATCTTATGAATCACTGTTATGTAAATGGGAGGGGTAAAGGCAACGTGTTCTATCTTGAAGCTCACAGCAACAGCCATCAGTTCAACCTCACCTTCCCCCATGTCTGCTCATTGCCCCACAGTTCCATGGTCTGTTCTCTCTGCATCCAACTTCATCACTGTGAAGAGCTCTGTCACCATGGACAAGTGACCAAGAGACCTCAGCCAGCAGCAGAGCCCAGGTTCAAGCACTGACCTCACTTCTCTCATCTTACGCACAACCAACTTTTTGTACCAGGTCAATGAGAACACCCTGACCCCACAGAACCACGGGCCCGGCAGCACAGCATCCCCCCCTTCAAAGCTGTCAGCTCCCCCTTCATGTGCAGAAGCAGCTGAGGATGAATCCATTCTGATTTGTTTCTTTCATAAAAGCAGTGGTGCCTCTCTCTTGTCAAACAGGCTGATTCTTGCCTGTCACTTAACACGATTTCAGCTTTCTAGGGGATAATTCTTCAAATGAACATCACTTCTTAAACCTGTCTCCTCATTCAGGCTGAGCTGCTGATGGCACCGGGCTGTTCCCATCGCTCTTCCTGGGCACCCCAGGGAGCCTGTCTGCTTAACTCCAGGCTTTAACAGCTTCACAGCAGAAACCGTGTGACAACACAACTTCAAATGGAGAGAACATGAATAAAAACAACTTCCCAGTTCACTTTTTTCCCTCTGAAACGGAGCTCCATTGGTAAACGCTGTGTGTATGTATCCACACACACAGTTATCCATTGGTGACATGAGCCTGCCGCCTAGTGCTGTGCGTCCCAATGATGGGACACAGCCAGAACCCCAAAAGAAAGGTTCCCTCCCTGCTCATAAACCCCAGCCCACAACGAGATTTCAACCTGGGAGAGCTGCTCTCAGATAACTGTTTCTAAAGAAGTTTCTAATGGAAACTGTTACCAACATAGAAAGTATCAGCATTTCTATGTATTCTCCAAAACTATGTATCCAAAGGTGTTCTTTATTCTGTAAGGAAAACCCTCAGACCAAGTCAGCCTTTCTCCCTATGACAATTGCAAACCTATTAAGCCCGGACATTTGGATTTAAGAAAGAAAAAAGCTGAGCTATGGGGAAACAGCTTAAAAGCCATTTACTTCTTGAGCTTTGTCATCCACAACCACAAGATTTTGGTTCATTTAACTGTCACCGGCTCCTAACAAAGCATGGGTTATTTAGCCAAGCTCTATTTTCAGAAAGGCCGTAAAAAAAACCACCCAAACAAACCTGGAAATGATACACATTTCTGATACCTTGTACATACACAGCCGTCATCCATTATTTATTTCAACCCGCAACAAACCCCCTTTGTTCTCCTCCCACAAGGATATTTACAAACACACACCCTTTGAGAAAGATTCCGATTGTTAAATACCATACCAGTGTTTGCACCATATGTGGCCTCTGCAGTCTTAAGCTCTTCACAGCTTGAAATACATCTAAGAGCCCCTCAGCCTTCACTCGCTCCAGAATATTGCTGAGTGCAATGAATGTACCTGTCCTTCCAGCACCGGCACTGCAACACAAACACATGCACATACAGCAGGATAAAAACTGCTAAGACAATATTGATAGAGAATACCCAAATACTAATAGCATCTGATTTTGGTCAGCCATGCTGAAAGGGAGCCACAATGAATCCATATGAATTCTGAGGCAGGCAGGAGCTGGAGTCCCTGTTATAAACAGGAGGGGGAACAGCTGCTCATGAGGGTGGACAGTGATAGGGCAAGGGGGAATGGTTTCAAACTGAGACAGGGGAGGTTTATGTTGGATATGAGGAGGAAGTTTTTCACCCAGAGGGTGGTGATGCACTGTTCACAGGTTGCCCAAGGAGGCTGTGGATGCCCCATCCCTGCAGGCATTCAAGGCCAGGCTGGATGTGGCTCTGGGCAGCCTGGGCTGTTGGTTGGTGACCCTGCACACAGCAGGGGGTTGAAACTGGTAGACCATTGTAGGCCTTTTCAACCCAGGCCATTCTATGATTCTACGGTTCATTCTATGATTCACCATAATTATTATTCCAAAGCAATGTGATGAACAGCGTCCAACCCAACAAAAAGATTGTAACTGCTCACATGAGCTAAATGATTCCTTTTCAAACAGGTAAGCTAATACAAGGAAAATCCATGTAAGTCTGCATGCAGGGTGATACTACATACAACTACATAGAAGTGACTGCTCTGCCTCTAGCCTGATTATAGCAAGCAACCAAATGTAATCCCCTGTTACTGAGGTTCCTTTTGTTCCAGCATGCTTCACCCAGGATATTTTGCCCTTTTCTTCCCTTCAGACCACAATTCCATGTCATCAAAATAGATTTGAGTGACTGCTACCTGACTTACGATACCTAACATCAGAGCCAAAAAAACCCACAAATTAATTGCTTTCTCTAATTGAAATGTGGCTCATGTGATACACACACAAACACAACCAAAACAATCCATCAGCAGTGGCTGTGCACTGCCAGGCCAATGGCTCTGATAGGGAACAGTCCCTAAAAACAGGCTGGAATTCAGCACTCGGTGGTAAGTTGAAGTAGAAGGAAGGTTCACTGGATTGCATAACAAGGAGAAACACAAAATAATTTATTAAATTTAAAAATTTAATGGTTTTTTTTAATAATTTACAAGCAGGTGAAATGTAATCACGTGTCGTTGTTCTACTTTATTACCATCAAATAGAAAAACATCTGATAAGCACAGCGCCGTGAAAAGATTCGGTGCAAGCGCATGTATCCTCAGCTGGAGGAAAAACAAACAGGAATCCTTCCCTTCTGACAATTACTTTTATCAGACTAAGGACAAAGGTGAAATCTGACAGGGCTGAGGTTTATTCATCCTTAGCCAGTCTGTAGTAACCATATGTGGCTTTTAAAGGAACCCACGAGCAATGTCCTTCATCTACTGCTCCAAAAAGAGGAGGAAAAAGATATGGAGTAACCCTGGATGCACAGGGTGCTCAACCACACACTGCTCTCCCTGTGTTTACATTCACACTCCTCATGCTGAACACTCACTTTCTTTCTTCCCAAAGCACATTCTCAGCATCTCTTTAAAGAGTTTGTTTTACGTCGGCTTGAGAATTTTTTGTATTGAGGAATGCATTTGAAATACCACAAAGAAGCAGATTTGTTTCAAGGGAACACTCTTTTCATACCCACTTCTCTCCCTGCACTTCTTCCAACCATTATCTTAAGGAAAGATAACTTTTCACTTTGATTCTCAAGCTTCTCTTCTTGAGACAAGTTCCAAAGCCAAGGAAATGCAGCTGTTCCATTACCTCACCTGTCTCTTGTATCTAATCCATGTATATCAAAGACAACAACTGCTTTTACTTCTTATTTTATTATTATTCTATTTCTTCATTTTGGGGGGATGAAGCCCATTGGCTCACAAAGGAGAGCTGCCCTAACAGCAGCCAGATGGGACAGAAAGAAAGCCTAGCACTTAGCTGACTGTGGGAAGGAGAGGGAGCCTCACCTGCAGTGCACCGTGATTGGGTGATTCCCTGTCTGCTGCTGCTGCTTTTGGACAGCTGCAATCAGGTCAATCATCCCTTTTCCTTCAGCAGGAATTCCGATTTCTGGCCACCCATGGAAGTGGAACTGCCGAACCAGCCTGTTTTGCTTCTCTTGGTTACCCTATGCGAAGAAAAAAGGTAAAAGGGGTTATTTTCAACTTGGTCTGTTGAGAGCTCTGTTTCTACATTCAAAGTGCTGGTAAGCCGCCTCTAATTTTCTTTTCCATTTGCACAGCTGTTTCATTTGGGTAATTCTAAGGATGCACTTAAAGTTTATGCATCCTGAGTGCCAGTGGCTGAAAACTTACTGTGTATCAAAGCCAAAGCGTCCAAAAGTAAGAAGAGCTTAATGAAATTCATTCCTCTTTGCACAACACAATTTCTTAGCTTGAAGCTAACATTATTTGTCTTGCCTTTACGTCTGATGATTAAAAGCAGCCCTGAAAGTTCAAGTGAGCATTACCACCCTGCCAATTTTGCCAGGCAAGCTGAATGTTCTGTCATTATTCTATACGCAATTAAATAGGATGTTTGGGAATAGCACTGCCTCTTTACACCTTATCTACCATTCTCCTATTTAAGTTACATCATCACATTTATGAACTGCTTAGGACAAACAAACAACTCATATAATTAAGAACAGTACCTGATTATACGTAACTACGAAGTCTCTTACACTTATGGCATCTAAAAGGCTGTCATTCTTGATTTCTACAGTTATCTCTCCGTGAGTTACTGAGCCCTCTGATGGCCAGTACTGGCAGCACTTCTCCTGCAAGATGGGAGAGAGAATTATAAGTATTCATTCATTTTTTTTCCAGTTATCTACACCACCATCAACTTCGGATACAGTGACAAAGCATAGAGTGGGGTTCTGGACAATTTGCAATGAAAAAGCTAAAGCCCAAGAACACAGCAGTAAAACATTACTGTAACATACAGAATTAAGATGGAAAGGGAGCAGATGTCATAGCTGATAAATGCTGCTTTATAAATAGACCAGAAGAAAACCAAGTAACTCTTACAAGCAGTGCAGGGTTGTTAAAAACACACAATACAACAACAGAAATCATTTAATGGCACTAAAGTACAAGGTGAACATTGCAGGGCAGGGAGATGCTGTTCTCTTCGCTAATGAATGACAGAGGATGCAGAGAAGAGGTTCAGAAGCTTACAGAGACATACAGGGAGTGAAGTTTTCAAGAAAGCATTGTCTGGCTCTTCTCAAACCCCAGAGAGCTCTTTCAGAGGTATCCACATCAAGCATCCCTAAGAGTTGTGCTTTAAAAAGCAAACTGAGCCCTCTAGAAACCATTTCTGTAGCGTAGGTGTTTTTGCCTGACAAATCAAGCAACAGCAGCAACACTGGCCTACACCTACTAGTAAAGGAAGAGCTCATTTAGAATGGCCTGGGCTGAAAAGGCCCACAATGCTCATCCAGTTCCAACCCCCTGCTGTGTGCAGGGTCACCAACAACCAGAGCACTAGAGCCACATCCAGCCTGGCCTCGAATGCCTGCAGGGATGGGGCATCCACTGCCTCCTTGGGCAACCTGTACTACTGTGTCACCACCCTCTGTGTGAAAAACTTCTTCCCGATACCTATAGAATCACAGAAATTCAAGAAAAGGCAACAAGTCTTATATTGCTGCAATTTGTAGGCAAAGTTTTAATCTTGTGTGAAGACTCATATGTACTGCATTTATAAAATGGAGCCATGGGACACACACCTGCTCCCTCTCCTGCACCTCTGTGAGCATGACAATGGTGTGGCACTTCCACTCCCACACCATCCGCCAGAAATCCTCCACGGTGTGGGGCAGCGGTCCTTGCGTGGCAATGAAGTAATCCTTCTGGCGATAGCCCTGCAGAGAAAGGCCAGGGTGTGTATATTGTATATCATGGCAGCAGAGACAGAAGTCGGTATTTGGAGAGAGCAGCAACAGCCTCATTTCGGCTGCTGTCCACACGAGACATGCTGTTGCACAATATGAGCATCACCCAAATCCTTCACACGCTCTGGGGACACAGAGTCCACTTGGTTCTTTGCTCACCCCCCCAGCACTGAAATGGACACGTGCAGACATGAGATGTGAAATACTTTTGTCTATGGGTCATAGCAGTAACACAGAAGCAGCCCCAGTGACATCAGGGGCCCAAGACAGATTCTGGCTTAAAGACAACCATCAGCTCCTGCTGCTCACTGTCCTCATTAGTTCACCTTGTCTCAGAAATGAAGATTCATGTATTCTTAAGTCTTACTTTATGACTTTTTACAGTCATGGCTGTAGGAATGAAGTTCTGCTGTGAGCCCTGAAGGTTTTCACAAGGAGATTATTTAACAACTGCACTCATTACCTTTACTGTGGAACGAACATTAGACTCATTTTTTGAGATATGGTTCTATTTCCATACTGATGTGATCACACTAAACTGGAGTTCAGAACACTGAAGATCAGGAATTCATTTGGGAACTCCCATAAGCCAAGCCCAAACAAAACTAATGCTCTCCATAAGCCAACTTGGCTGAAGCTCTTCAAGAAGACTTGCAAGAAGCAGTATAATATTTGACTTGTAGCTTAAATACATTGACAACATTTATACTTACATCTATGAAGGAAGCATTGATGTAGTCTGTGTACTCTTGCCCTCTCTTCATTGACAGAATAACTCTGTTAAAATCATCTGGAAGGAAAAAAACACCACAAACATTCACTCATTTTTATTGCCAACCGTATGTTAACCGTTCCACTGTTACACATGTGGGACAAGGACAAACTGCCCATCCAAAAGCTGGACGAGGTGCCTTAAAGTCTGTCCCTGACTTACCCAACACAGCCACATTCTGATACGAGGTACCCAGCCACCAGCATACAGGCATAACTTAACGTGCATGACAACCTCAGGATAACCACACACCTGTTTACAGCACCTGTTTCTATACATACAAAGTCAATCATCTTACACGGGATAATCTGGATGACTCTCGCTTTCTTCATATTTGCTGGAAGATTGCCAGTTCTCATGTTCTCTTTCATTATTCGAACGTTTGTTAATTTCTGTAATGAAGCACACAAACAAGGACGAGGATTAATTAAAACAGAAATGGTTTTTATTTCATTATATTCCTCATAACCTGTACCCAGAGGATCGCTCGTTGGGTATAGACCAGTAGCGCAGTCATAATTAGCTGACCATTTATGAGTGGTGAGGTGCTGGAACAGCTGTCCATAGAGGCTGTGGTTGCCCCGTCCATCCCTGGAGGTGTTCAAGGCCAGGTTGGATGGGGCCCTGGGCAGCCTGGGCTGGTATTAAATGTGGAGGTTGGTGGCCCTGCCTGTGGTGGGGGTTGAAGCTTCATGATCCTTGAAGCCCCTTCCAACCCAAACCATTCTGTGATTCTGTTAAAGCTGCTTTGCTGCCCTGTATGTACAGATATAATACAAAAGACCACTAACATCATCGTGTCCAACCAGCAGCTCCACACGCTCAGCGTGACCCAGCAGCCTGCTCACTCACACGCTCTTCTCAAGTTCTACACCACTTCCCTTTGTAAAACCTCCACTTCCCCTATCACTGAAACACACACTGAACTCATAGGTGCTCATATTCCTCCATTCCTACTAGCAATCTTTTATTTATTTTATTAACAATCTTTTTTTTAGATTATTAGAACTCTGTGACACACCGATGGGCACCAGAAGGCTGAACAAGCTGAGGGGCTGCTCACCGGGCTCCACGTATCTGTGCCTTCACTGCTGCAGTGACCAACACCCTCTGTTTACTCAGTGATGACAGCACACAGTGTACACAGAAGACAAGCACTGCCTTTGCCCCACCAATTTGTAACAGCAGACCTTACACACATGCATGGTTGTGCCAAGTGATCTGACAGCAACCAGCTGCTTGTGCTGGGGGGATTTACCAGGTAACCACCACAGTGACAGGGCTGTGTTTCAGCAGCTATTTCACATAACATCAGTTTACATTAATTTCAATTTAATTTGCCAACTGCAAGCAGTTTTTCAAGCAGTTTTCTATTCACCAGGCGGTTCAGTTTCAGAAGCACATCCTAATTCCTTGGTAAAAACCCAAGTAGCACCAACAAGCCACTAAAAAGAAATTCCCACGTCCCAGAAATGACTTTTCAGTTACCGTGTAACACTGCGGTTAACAGAGCGTGTGTCAGAGTCCCACACAGGTTAAGGCGCTCTTCTGTTCCTCACTGTGGATGAGCTCCATGCCCCTGGGCCATCTTAATGCTTTCAGAACACACAGCAGAACTGGACATTGCTCTGCAAGCTTTCTGCAAAGCCTTTCTAGCACAGTGCACAGCAAAAAACAACACTGAGTATTCTAATCTTTGCAGAATTCCTATGTATTTGCTTGCCTGTTTCCCCTCAGAGTGTCAGACATCTGAACTGTTACTTCATTTTCTTCTCCCACTTCCCAATATCTGATTAAACTGATCCTTTAAAAGTAAAAGAGAAATGCAGCAAACACTGAAATCACTTGACTGAATGGCTGAAGTGATTTAATGCTTTAGATCTACAGTAAATACTTTAGCCATCACATCATTTGTTTCTCCATTAGGGGTTTCTCCATGAAGCACTTCTTTTCTCCTTGTTTCCCCACTTGAAGCTGTGAGTGTTCAGATCAAGATGTGAAAATTCTCCATAATTCACTCTGCCAGCAGCAGTGACTGAGTTAACATTTCTGCTGACACGTCAATTAGGTCAATGTAAATCCAGCTCCATCCTCCAGCTTTATCTGATCTGGCATCCAGTTCAAGACCAAAAGAATAATTCCATTTTTCTTTTTATAAGGAAATCAAACGCATAGAGGAAAATGCCCATCAAATGATGCAGGCCTGAATGTGTCCCCATCACTGAGTCCATTGGACCGATTCACAGCAAGCAGAAAATATAACTGGCATCTCAGTTTGGACAGCCCTCTTCTTTTAAGGCTGCACTTGTTCTGGTTCTGAAGTGTCTTTTTGTTTTGAATATTTTGCCACCTGAAAGTCTCAGAGCAAAGGCCTTTCCTACTTACCTTAAATTCTTCTTCCAGCCCTATTTTGACAAGGTTTGGTGCTGCACTGTGTGATGTTTGTAGATGCTTTTCCAAGGATGACACATCTAGTTCTGTGTCACCGTAGAGGTAGTATTCAAGTAAGGCTTGATAAATGAAGGAATACTGCATCTGGAACAAACAACAGGCATATAAGCATCCTGTGAGGCAATGGAGCAAAACAATCTCACATCTGGCACTGTCATCTGTCTCATTCAGTCCACACAGGCTACTGATGACCAACACACACATAAGACTAAAACTGAGTTCCTGTTACATCATTCATGTTCTTTACAACTCCATTCCATCATGCAAGGAGAGAGCCTGGACATACCATAAGATAACGTGCCTCATGGTGTGATCTTTATTGCTAAGGCCTCCATTTCCTTTCCCAATGCTACCTTCCATAGAATGGTTGGGTTGGAGCAAACTTAAAGATCACCCCCCCATTCTCTCTCTGCTGCAGGCAGGGCTGCTGCCCTCCAGATCAAGGAGACTTTGCTCCTGTTCCAGTTATCCAGGCGTGCAATGGAACAGGGCACACTCACATACACATCACAGTGGAGATGTACATTATTTGTGTTGATGAAGGCTTGAAACTTGGAAAGCTGTAATTCCGATGGCTACTTACGTCAGTCTGAACCATCTGCGGCCGCTGATTACGTATTCTTGAAACAAACTCAAAGACATCAACTTTCTGCTCAGCATGCATCATGTCTATCATGGCATCTATAACGATAAACGTGCCTGTTCGGCCCACGCCAGCGCTTCAAAAGGAAACAGAAGACAAAGAAATCCCTCAGTTGAACAACAAAGTCTGCAGGAATCGCTATACCAACAACAGAGGTAGAACTTGTGCTACTCCCAATGCACTGAAATACTCTTTTTACCTCTTTTCTGCATGGCTGCTATTCCACACCCCTTACCATACAGTAACTTGTTATGACTTCTACCGTTCCTAACACTGCAATTCCAATTTTGATTTTATTCAGACATCCTCCAAAAGCCACAAGAGGGAGCAAGATTCCCACAAATTACATCACTCCAGCGACTTCCAGTTCTTCCTTTCAGAGGAAAAGGGCATGGCATCCTGTGCTAGGCATTCACAGCTCTCCTTTGACCTTCTGCTAGCTTACTTCATACAGCCATTGCTGCAAGGTTCCAGTCGATGACACACATCTCTCCCTCCATCCCCATGTGCCCAAAGATACTGAGCTCAAATCTCAGCAAGGAAAAGTCAGGCTTTAAATAATATCAGGGAGCAAGCAAACAGACAACACCCCACCAATAATCTCTGCCTGTGGCCATTTCCTACCGCCAAGCCTCCCTTCACTCTTGCTTCCTTTCACTCACATGTGACCTCTCCATGCTGCCGACAAGCCCCACATGTACCCACAAAGGCTGCTCACCCTACTGACCCTCATGCTTTAAAGTCCCCTGCTTTTCCCCACATGACCCTCTCTGGGCCGCCCCTCACTCAGTTACATCTTAGGATGACTGGATGGTATTCTTGTAAAAGCTCACTGAAAAAAAAAAAAAAGCACGGTTGCTCACTATCGATGAGTTTCCCTTTCCTTTTCCCAGCAATTCAATAGTGTCATATCCTGGCTGTGATGGAAATCAAGTGTCACCTTCCTCACTCGTCACCTCGAGCACACACTGCAGCTCCGCACTATCGCCCAGCCCACACGTCGTGGTATCACTGTGCTGGACAGGCTGCCTGAAATCTCTGAAGACTTTAATGAGATATTTTACACTTATCTCTATTTTGGCTCAAATTCTGTTGATTAAGTTAAGCACAGGATTTCCTGCTTGTGCAAAGTAATGCTCAAACCCAGCACTGGTCTCCACAGAACATCACTGCAAAGGGGTTTCCCTAAGGAAAGGCTGTGTGACACTACTACAGATCTCACTCCTTCCAAGAGTTTTCCTCAAGACTCCTATGTACGACACATGAGGGAGAAGACAAATTCTAGCCCAGAAAGGTCAATAGAGAAAACCAAGAGAAGCTGAGCCAGGCAGGACAAATGGGCTGCTTCCAACAGCACAGTGACTCTCCAGTGTCCTCTGGACATAAGCAACAGAAAAGAAAGAAATACATCAATCTACAACCATTGCCTTGAAAACAAAACCCAAAAAGACAAAGGCACCATTCTTCCCTTCTTACTTCAATCTCGATATCATAATTGCTCCTAAAAAGACGCTTTTACAACTCTTTTTAATTGTGGTTTCATTAACATCCAATTTCAAACACTTTCCAGAAACTTCTAATGCAACAAGTTCATGTGTTGGCAACTGAAGGAGTGGGAGTATGTTCTGCATTGGTATGTGGTACATTTCTCCCATTTGCAGCATTTAAATCTCCTAAATGCAAGCCTTTATTCCAAGATTTCTCGGCATTTAACAATTTACACAGCAAACTGATTTTGCTGTGGGAAAAGTGGAGGATGAATTCTCAGAGGAGCAGTTAATGGCCAAGGTCACCGACTCGTAATGACGAGGTTGTATTCTGACAAAGGACATATTTATACCAAAGATCACTCATGGATAAAATAAAACCTTCTGTTTGAATATTAGAGTGACAGCAAAGACGGATCTTTTGGAATTGTTCATATCCCCAGCTCTAAGAAAGCTCAGCATAGTATCATATGTACATAAGTGCACACAAACTTCATAGCCTGCTAACAGGAAATACATCTTTAGCTTCCATGCTCTGCCCCCCATCTCCAGGCCAGACAAGCAGAAAAGCCCAAAGAACACTGACCTACCTGCAGTGAACCACAACTGGCCCAGCAAGGGCAGGATTCAACGCTTTGACTTTCTTCAGGAATTTCAGCATCCCAATAGGTGTGAAAGGCACCCCGAAATCAGGCCAGCTGGTGAAGTGAAGCTGCGTCACGAGCCTCAGCGCCTTACAGCCATCGTGGAGCTGAAGGGAACATGTGGGCTCTGAGTTGGACTTCCATTCTCCACTCAGAGGTTTAGAAACAAGTTCTCAGGATTATTTATGACTTACATTCCTGCAACACCTGGATCCTGACTTTACACCGTGCATTCAATATAAACACCCATTAACACACATCATTGTAATGCATCTTGGCAGAGAAAAGGAGTGATCCCAAATTAGGGTATGTGAAAAAAGAGATTCACAATTTATCACACATGAAGAGTGAAATTCAAGTATTACCATAAGGCTGTGTACAGTTTATCACCTCTCACTAGACACACTGGCTGAAATTAACATTATGGTTGAACCTGATGACTTCAATCTGCATCAGATTATCACTACATTAGGAACAGCACAGCCTTTTCTTTAAGGAGCAAGATCTACAGGAACTTGTACACACACAAGGCAAAACTACACAGAATGGCCTGGATTGCAAAGGCCCACAATGCTCATCCAGTTCCAACCCCCTGCTGTGTGCAGGGTCACCAACCAGCAGCTCAGGCTGCCCAGAGCCACATCCAGCCTGGCCTTGAATGCCTGCAGGGATGGGGCATCCACAGCCTCCTTGGGCAAGAACAACACGGAGCAGAGCCTCCTGCAGTTCATCCATTGGCTGCAGACACAAGGCGTGCTAAGATGGAGCACAAGGACTGTATCTTACCGACTGGATGCAGAACTTGCGAATGGTGTAGTCCACGAGCACAATGCAATCTTCCACTGACACACGGATGTTCCCGTAAGTCCAGCACCCTTGATCGGGCCAGTACTGATAACATTTATCCTGCGTAAACAAACTGCATTTTATAATGCTGAGCCTGACTTCATTACTGGTCACATATAGAACAAGGAAGTTACTTGAAAACAGCATACGTAAATATGTACAAGTGTATGTGGAGCTGATCATCTGACAGAAGACAGCTTTAACACTTCGCCAGTGCTACTGATGATTAAATTTATGCACAGAAGGCTGTGAATATGGCTTGGAAACATGTTTTTCTTAAACTATCCAAATCTGAACAGCATGGGAGCAGGGCTTTCTGGTGACAGAGAGGGAACTTGATGTCTCGACCCTTTAATTTTAAGCTTTAGGTGTTCTTGGTGAGAAATGTGAGGGTGTCTTTACATAAGAGTCAGCAGGAGCATTGAGTTTTAACAGTTGTGGCTGCAAGAATGTGCCTGTGGCTAAAGGCTACACAGCACAACATCAGTTATCAGGTTTATTCCTTGAGATCTATTGTACAAAGTCACATTTTTAGAAATTAAAGCTGCATTTATTAACAGGTGCTCATATGTGCTAAGAAGGGCAAGAAAAGAAGGCAGATGCTGAGCAGCCGCGGCTGCTTTTGGAGCACACCTCCACATACCCCCAGCTGTGCTGAAAGCCATTTACCTCTTTCCTTTCTTTCAGGTTTGTTAACATGACAATAACTGCAGACTTCTGCTCCCATATCATCCTCCAGAAGTCGTTGACTGTTTCTTGCTTGGGTCCTGCACACAGAACACAGACCCAGTCAAGAGATGTGGCACGGTGCTTACAACACATTTCTTAACAAGAAAAACAATATTAACTACAAAAGAAACCAACTTATTTCTTTTTATCCAATTAGTTTTCCTCCCCCAGCTCCCCAGAAGAGATAAAAGAAGCAAAGTGAAAATGGAAGTGGTGGAAGCGAGTGTCCAAGCTGAGAGCAGTATTTGTGGGTGGAAAGGCAGCTCGCCTCCCTTTCATTTACATTCTAACCTTCACATTTGGCCACCACCTGCATCTGAAAATAACCCTCAGAATACTTCTAAAATTACTTCTGGCTACAAAATAGAGATGAGAATAAACTGGTTACCTTGTGCAGCTATAAATTTATTCTTTTCTTTATAACCCTGAGGAAATAAATATCACAGTTAAAAAAAAATGAAATGCCAATGTGTGCTAGCATAAAAATAGCTATTTAATATTAATTCACAGGCAAAGTTAGCAGTTTGGCTAGCAGAGAAAAAACTTACGTCTATATATGATGCATTAATGTAGTCTGAAGGTGGAATTCCATCTACTTGGGTCAGAATCACTCTGGAATGATCATCTGAAAGAAGAAGCATTACGAGATCGTTTGCATTTGAATCATGTGCACTAAGTTTCCTCCTTGCAGACACTGGGAGACAGCTGGTGCTAAGCCCATCCTAAAACACAGGCTGGACACCAGCTGGCTCACAGGGGCTCCGATCAGCTCCAGCCAAACCCACTGACAACACGGATGGGTTTTGGTGGCCCTCCCCCTCCTGCTGCCAAAGCCTGGAATGGTGAAAGCTGCAAGGGGCAGCAGCTGCCTAAAGTCTGTGGCTGTGAGACCTGCAGCTGGAGGAGGAGCACAGCACTGCCTGGTCCTGGGCTGTTTCCAGCTCTCATTCAGAAACTTCCCCCACAGAAGCACTGTTCTCATGCTTGAGAGTTACCAGGACTGCATCTCTACAACAGCTGAAGCCCAAACTGAACTGCACTGTCTCACCCAACTCTAACCTGGAATATCAGTTTGATGCATTGTCATTTGGTAGAACACCAACTGCTAAAGGTTCGTGTAACAACACCTGATTAGCATTACACAAAAGCATCATGTAAAATGATCAACAGCTAGAGACACACCATGGCAAAACAAACAGCTTTTACACAGAGATATGAAGAACATCCGCAACCAATGAAATCATATATGAACACCATCAGTGCACTCAATGCCAGACTGATGGTTAAGGGCCTGGCTTAGAAGGAAAGGTAACATCTTACATGGGAGGATGTTGGGATATCTGTTTTTCTCCCTGTTTTCTTCCTTATTTGCCATTTCAAACGTTCCCTGCACGTATCCAGGTGTTAAAGACTGCAAGAAAGAAGAAGACACAAAGAGTCAGTGCATTACATCAGCTAAGGGCTGACAGCACATGGCATAGGACAAAGAGCGTTCATCCATCATGCCTCTCAGCCAACAGAATCAAACACATTTGACTTCTATCAAAAATAACTTTCATTACTCCAAAACAGGAAACCCGGCAGATTTCACATCTGAAAACGAGTTCAGCACTTTTAAAATCTAAGTAATTTTCCCCACCAGCGATGGTGGTTATTTAGAAGACTGTTACAATTTGAGCTGCTGCCTGAAGATGCCATCTGCCGCCATGATTCACAGCACCACGACCCAGCCCTGCCGATACACCACTCTGCTCCGAGAGCTACTTTTAGTAGGAGCAGTTGGTTAATAACAGGAATGGAGTTTGATTGTTAACAGCTCAGTGATGAGAATGTTAAATATCAAATATCTTTCCAAAATCTATAGGTGAGGACCCAATTCTGGCAGGAAGGGAGGAAAATAGCAGTGGTTCCTTTGCTGAAGCTTGCTGTAAGAACACAAGTCAAAATTCTGCTCGTAATCAGTAAGATCTCAGACTGCAGATAAATTTAGTCCAGCTTCAGATAAAAAACAGGCTTGCAGAGCAATCAAACTGAGAAAAGAAATACAGAGGGTGAGGATGAAAGCAAGGAGGAGCCTGAGGTGGGAATGCTGCACATCTATGGGCAGAGCTGCTGAGCTGCACCTGCCAAGAGGTTGTGAGAGAGGGATGCTACTGGGAGGGGGCCATGGAAAAGCAAAGGACTCTGCTCATTCAGAGGCATGGGCTTGTGCTCCATATGCATTGAAATGCCCCACTCACAGCCAAAGGTGTGAATGTGAATGGAGAATCTTCAAGGTTCTTCTACTGAACATCTAGAACAGCATTAAGGTGTTGGGTAAAACCACCGCTCTCTGGGAGTCAGAACTGCCTTCTCCCACCCAGACCTGCTCCATCTGCTCTGAATCACAAAGAGCAATGGAAAATTGGGATATGACTGCATTGTAAGTGGCACCCTAAAGAAACTGCCCCTGCCTCCTGTCAGAAAGCACTGTTCAGTATCTCTCCTTAGAAACAAATTGGTGCTGCCAGCTTAAAAAGGAGGGAAGGGGCGGAGGGGAAGGAAGGAATTCCCCACCACCACCACAGAAAGAACAGCAACTTGCATTCGTGGCTTTTCTTTTCTTTCATTATCACTTAAACTTCTGAATGTAAGCAAGAGAAAGGAGAGATAAGGTTAAAATAAGAGCTAGGAGTCGAAAAATGAAAGCTACTTTCTGTAAGCTGCTTGATTCCTTATTTGATTGAAACCAGCGTCTTGGCTAATTACACTTCTTAAAATGCATTTACAATTAAATAAAACACCCAACACACCTCCCTGCCCCTTCCCCACGTGCCGAAGGGGAACTACCACCTCACTGCTCCCACCCATCCATCCCCAGAGCAGAGGATGTGATTCACCACAGCTGCATTGTGGCCACTCCGTCCCCCTGGGCCCCACGAGGAGCTGACGAGTCAGGGTGGCACTGGGTCAGCTGCCACAGCACACACTGCCTTATCTGCTTCCCCTTCCACTTCCGTGAAGCGATGGAGGGTACGGCCTATCCCAGCATCAAGGTGCTTTCTCAGCTTTCCACCATGCAAACCACAGGGACATCTGACAGCAACATTCAAATTTCCCAAGGAAATTCAGTTCAAAAATCCTTCTTTCATCTATCTGAAGATTGAAGCAATGGCCAGGCCACCTTACAACTCCACAAACAACAGGCTTATTTTACTCTATTGACAATAAGCAGAGCCGAGGCTCATCTGAGGGGCCCATGCTGGAAGGCATGTCTTTGGGTTCTGGCACTGTTTGTTGCTCTGTTTTGCTGTGAAGAAGAACAATGCTCCCCCTAGTGCAACATTTTCACCAGTAAATGAAGAAGTTGCTACTCTGGTTACTGCACAAGTGCAATTTAGGGAAACAGAGGCTTTGAGTGTAAAACAGAAAGTACTGACACCACAGTTGGGACCACAACTCTAAAAGAACTGTCCATCCTATCAACGGGGGTAAAGAGCGGCAGGACAAAGGGGAATGGTTTTAAACTGGGACAGGGGAGGTTTAGGTTGGATCTTAGGAGGAAGTTTTTCACCCAGAGGGTGGTGACGCACTGTTCACAGGTTGCCCAAGGAGGCTGTGGATGCCCCATCCCTGCAGGCATTCAAGGCCAGGCTGGATGTGGCTCTGGGCAGCCTGGGCTGCTGGTTGGTGACCCTGCACACAGCAGGGGGCTGGAACTGGATGAGCACTGTGGGCCTTTGCAACCCAGGCCATTCTGTGATTCTATCAATTGCTGCATGTCTTTGCAGAAAGGTACTTGCTTCGTTTTCCTTTTCTCAGAAACCTCACAGGCCCAGCTTCTCTGAATGGCCAGTGCTGAATCACAGGAGTGCCAAAACACCAATTTCAGCCCAAATCTACTTCAGATCTGTAGGGGAGACCAGGGCAGGGCAGACCCTACCAAGCAGATGTTACAAGCCCTTGGCCACCTCCAGGCCTGCTCTGTGGATGTCTGTCCACTTATGGGCACTGGAGCACGGCCTTCAGACATGGAGCCCGTGTGCAGGCAAGCTCACCCGCTCATAGCATGGTGCAGAAAGCATTCCAAGCAGAGCAGGTTTTAAAACAAAAACAGATTGCTTGTTTCAATCCTGACTGGGGAACATATTAATCAGGAGAGTCAAAATTCACAAGCGTGCATCTTGTCAAATGAATATTCACATTCATTTTGTCGACTTAGATAAATATCTCCACAATCCCCTCCCTCCCGCAAGGAAAAGAAATTACAACTTTTAAATATATCGTCAAATAAATCACAGCTATAAATATGCTCCCAATTAAGAAGGTAACATAACAGACTGTCTAATCAACGCATGTATTGGCTTTCAGAACTCTGTATTTGACATTTAAGCTACCGCTCTGTGCAACTGGCTTCTGCTGCTATGGAAAGTGGGGAGAAATTGAAGTTGTAGGAGTGCAGTTCTATGTCTATCCATGGGCTCTGCAGCAGCTCACCTCAGGCTCTGGGTAAGACTCATCACCACGACCACACGCAGCTGAAGTTGGGTTGAGTGCAGGAAACAAAATCCCCTGTCTGACCAAGGCAGTGCTTCAAAGAAAAGCCCTCACAATTGAGACACTCAATGGAAACGCTAGGGCACCAAGCCTGACTAAAAGGGAAGTGATGGGATGATAAAGTGCAGAAAGTCAAATCACCAGAAAACCCTCAAACCTCATTAGGGTGATATTAAGGCCACTCTCTCCTCCTATCTTAAGTACTTCCCATAGAGGTGAAGCACCCACTTGTAAAAAATGCTCCTTCCACCAAAAGCATGAAAAATCAATGCTAAAGATATTCCACTTTCCTCCCTTTCAGCTTTCAGACAAACATTAAAGATGCCAGTGAGTGGCAAGGAGTCCATATATTCCAACATTTGGCATCACAGTGTCACACAGCTGTTAACCTTCCAGACTACTGCCAGAAAGAGAGAGCACACATGACAGCAGGAGTAGGCATGTAGAGGTGTGTGAGCACTGGGCTGGAACATCTCCCCATCCAAACGCCTCAAGCAACCTAACACAGACAGCAGCTCTGCCTCAAAGCTGACCCAGCTTAAGTGAGTGTTAAAGGATGACACACCGTACCAGGACACTCACATAACACGCGTTAAGGCTCTGAGACAACAGCATCACACACACAGAGTTTTAACAGATCGGTTTTGATTTGCCCCCTCTTTTTCATACGCTGCTCTTCACTCTAAATATGAGGACTTACATTAAACTCTTCCCGGAACAGTTTCCCTTCATCTGCTGATCGTATCCTTATTTCCTCTTCGAGATTTTCTACTGGAATAGGGAAATACTTCTTGGGGCCCGAAGGAGACCTGCTGAGCAGCATCACCCTTTGCTGTTCTGTCAGTTGAAGGAAAAAATCAATGTTAAAACCACGTTCAGAACGTTGCCATAAATTATTTAAAATGGCAAATTCATATGCTGAAAGATGCCAAAAACGCACCTCTCAAATGAAACTCCAATTAGTTATAGAGCTCATTATAAATGAAATAAAGAACAAAACCACAAACTAAACGACCTCTTGACTCTATGATATGCTGGTACAACTTCCAGAAGCCAAAGTCTGACACAGCCACACCAGCAAGTCAGGACCCCGCACTGATGGGGCACAGGAAGCTCCTGGCAGGTTGCCCTGGGCTCATGCACAGAGCAGGAAGTCTGGGCTATGTATGTTTAGCAGCCTGACTTTCTCAATGACTGTCACATTACTTTTAACCAACTCCTCCATTCAGATGCAGCATCACAGAGTTGGCTGAAAGCACCGAAATAATTCTCTCACATTATTTTTTTCCTCTTTGTTTTTTAAAAAGAATTCCTAAGCAAGAAATGAACAGCTCCTACACACATACTAGGCTTGAACTTCCCGAGTCCAACCAGCCCTGAGGGCTCTGTGCTCAAGGAAGTAAAAGCAGCACGTCCAAAGAGGCGAAGGGAACGTGTTGATCAGTTCCTAGGAGCACTTTATTTTGGCACAGCTGCCTCGGACCACTTCTCTATCCCATCCTCTTGCTTCTCTCTGCTTATGCACAGGGACCAGCTGGTACTTTCATGCAGTGAATGAGGGTTTCGTCCTCCTTTTAAGAAGAATCTCTGCAATCCTTTCTCCAAATCCAAAGATCACAGTGCCAGAAACTCAGTCAGCATCCAAACAAAACAATTCTACACAGCTCAAAGAATGTTTACAAAGAAATATTTGCTGCATCACAACATAAAGCGTAAGGCGCTTAAATCCAACAACTGGAAGTTAGCAGATAGATTAATAGATAAGACAGACAAATGGGGACTCCTGGTGTTTCTTGTTGTCTCTTCACCAAAAACACTGGAATTTACATTATGCAATATGCAACAAATACAATTAATGACTGAAAAACTGAATTCTTCATTAACTAAGGAATGTGTGCACACAAACACAACTCCCATAGGAAAGAAGAGCAAATCTCCCCCCCGCCCCCATACCTTGCTCTTCTAAGATTCCATTCGGCATCTTCTTGTCACCAGAGCTCACCACAGCCTTCCTATGTCTTCGGAACCTTAAACACACACACCACGTTAATCCAAGAAACTACATTTAAAGGCAACTGGTGTTTTTCCAGCCCAGCCTTTACCAACCAGGTAAGCCTGGAGAAGCTGCTCCTGTTCATCCTCCCGCTACCAGCAGCCATGAGCAGCACTGCTCGCTCCCTGCTGCTATGAAGGATGTGCACCCCACGCACGCGTGCTTTCACTTCCTCATTAGATCAACCCAATGCGAGGCTGAGCAATGTGAGCACAGCTCCACACAGACATACCTGAAAAAATAGCCGGCCAACAGGATGAAGATGATGAACACCAGGAGCAGGATGAGCATGGAGGTCAGCAGGTCCTTGTGTAAGCTGTTCTCCTCTGTAGAGTCTGCAAATTGAAACAGGGCTGATGTGAAGTGCTGCAGATGCAGGCTGCCTTGAGCAGCACAGGCAGAATCAGCTGGGGATATCAGCCATGTCTGGTTCTACACAATTATGTTCTGCACTTACTAAATGCATCACAAATTATTTAATAGAAGTCAACGGAGCACAAAATGCTGCTGTGTTGTGGAGGTTTCTGGCCAGTAAAATCATGCTCTGGGTTGAAAAGGCCCACAGTGCTCATCCAGATCCAACCCCCTGCTGTGTGCAGGGTCACCAACCAGCAGCCCAGGCTGCCCTTGAATGCCTGCAGGGATGGGGCATCCACAGCCTCCTTTGCAACCTGTTCCTGTGCATCACAAGCTTAAGGAGTGCATGATGCTAAAAGACGCTTCAAGCCCATTCAGGAGGTTTCCCTGTGCAAGCATCCTGTGCACAGCAGCTGCTGCTGTGGGTCCTCCTAAGGACAGCAGCCATGCACACAAAGGTGCTTTTCCACATCCTGAATGAACACCAAAAGGAAGCGGTCAGATTTAAGACATGGGTGAGAGAATGGGAGGCAAGTCAGAGTGTTAAAAAAAGAGGGGGAACGTAAAACCTGGAGAGATGTGAGGTTACACTATAGCAGACAAGGGCCTGGAGTCGCTTGCTTTAAACCCACAGGGCACACAAGGAAAGCCTTTACCTCAGTCAGAGTTACAGGATGAAGAAGAGGAAGGCTACAAAACCTGATGTTTCACTGGTATACAGTGAAACCGAACAGATGCTGGTGACTGAAGTGTCACCAGGAAGCAGCACTTGAGAGCCTTTGTAGCAAGGAGTGCCCAGATGAAGCACAGCACACAGGGCTGTGTGCAGCAATACTGAGCCCTGTACAAAAACAGCACTCCAACAAAGACAGAAACAGAAAGTACAGACCGGTCCATCACAGGCACAACGAGCCGCCTCTGCTGCTTCCGACTGAATATCTCAGATCCTCTCCAGCCAGGGCTCGGGGATTTCATGGGTTCTTATAACCAGTTCAGTTGCAAGGCAGCCGAGATGAAGAGAAATCCAGCACAAAGTCTGAGTCACGGGGAATTACGTTTTCCCTCCATTCCTCACACAATGCAAAACCCCCTGCCTCCTTTCTGAGGAGCTGACACATCTCACACCCTATTTCTGAGGCAATTCAGAGATGTACCTCCAGGCAGCAGAGCCCGGGGCAGCCCTGCCAGCTGTAGGTGCTCAGCACCTTTCCTATGGGGAGCTGAGCTTTGACACCACCACATCATCCTTCCTCCTGGTACACGGGCACATTTGTTGAGGTTCTTTGGCCTTGCAGGGGCACAGAAGGGTCTTTGTGCTGCAGAGGCTGCACATAAGGGATGGAATGTTTTCAAGCAGTTGCATGTATTACTTGTGTTTTCTTCCATATTTGCCTGGACTATCTTATTAGCATAATCCAAAAGTTGTAAGAGGAAGCTCTGATGGAGCTTAGGCCACTATCGATTCACAGACAAAAAGCCCTTTGGCCCACAAAACCCCCTACATATCCAGTCTGATTTTAAAGGGAAACCAACTCACAGACCTGAAATATTTCTTTAATCAGTTCTGCTTCAGAAGCTGACAACTGAAGCATCAGTCAGAACATGGAGGAAAAGCTGACAGCTTCTGAAGCTGCTCCGTCCTACAGCCACCACAAGGGAAACACCCCAACACGAGGACTCAGCAGCCCCAACCCACATGGCTTCCTGCTCACAGCAAATAGTGCTTTCCAGAAATGCACTGAGCTGGGGGATGGCATCCCGGCAAGGGGTGAGATGGGCCACCAGAAGGACAGTGACACCCTCGTGCTCCCCCACCACCCACAGCTCTGCCCCATGCGCCCCCCACCCCGCTGTCACAGTGGCCATGTGTCATTGCTTCCTCCAGGCTTAGGATGTTCCCAGTTTTAATGTGCCAGCCCCGAAAACAAAACCAACCACAACAAAAGGGAACTAACAGCAGCGCCTACACAGCACAAAGCATCCCGCCCTCCTTCCCTGCTCCCCACAGACTTCTCCTTTCCTCATCCCCGGATCAGTTCCCTCACATGTAGCACCGGGGCTGTAAAGTGGCCCTTGAACCTAAGTGGGATTAAAACTCTTATTTTTTTGTTTCCATTCCACAAAGACTCAGCGATGCAACTTGTTCTAGATTAGCAAGTCAGGTATCTGAAATGACTTGGGGATTTGACAAAGAACAAGCAGGACATCATTCATCTGAGAGCAGGCTCCAATTATCCACAGCTCTCAACCTGCAGGCAAGAAAATACAGATACAATCCTCACCTCTCCACAACTCAAAGTTAACCACTCTCAACAGATTGTGTTACATTTCAAGTTCCTCTTCTTGTTGTGTTTCAGGCAGCGTCAGAGATGCACAACACAGATCTTACCCATCCCATGGTGTACAGAGCACACAGCCTGAATAGCGTGCTTGCTCTGTACAATTAGGGATGAAGCCTCTGGTTGAATTTTAACGGAGCTGCTTTGTCACCTGCTCCCACCATTGGCCTCTCAGGAGATTGAATCATGATTGACTCTCAATAATTAATCCTCCTGCATGTTACCGTGTGCTTTACAGACACTGAAAACCATGAAACCTAATGCAATGAAGGGTGAGCTCTAATATTCACATAGTGAGGCTTCACTCTTCCTATACACTAATCATATTACCTTTAGTACAAGAGGAACACACCGTATGTTCTACGTTCAAGAGAAGTCTATCACAACGATCAAGGAACTCAGGCATCCCTCCCAAGAGGCCACAGATCTCAATCTCAAAATATCAGCAGAAAACAGGGCAACAGAAGTTTTATTCACACACATTTATTATCCCTCAAGCTCTGCTCATCTGATAAATTCATTACCCATACATGTTAGTACGTCTCTTTGGATCATTCTGCAAATTCACATGCAAAACAAAAGCCCTTCTCAGTTACCTCTATCCATTCAAGAGTCACGTTAATACTTTAAATAGAGTTATTTTAATTAAAATATGATGTTAATTCAGTGGCTATTAAAAATATTAGATAACCCTACTGTCTTGCAATCCTCTACACAGCAGTGTATTTTCCATGTGCACATATCTGTTTAATCAGACAGCACAGTAAGGAAGGCTCTGAAAGTTCTAAAAAGAAGTTTCATTGTACTGATCATTTCTAACTCGTACCACTCAAATTAAGGTTTAATTAAAACACGGAAGACAGGATTTCTCTTACCCACATTACCATACTCCTAATCAACACGATATTGACTGAAAACATGAATCAAAGAACCATAGAACAGGCTTGGAAGGGATGATGAAGCTCCAACCTCCTGCTGCAGAGGCAGAGCCACCAACCTCCATATAAAATACCAGCCCAGGCAGCCAAGGGCCCCATCCAACCTGACCTTGAAGGTGAACACAGCATCTATGAGGAAACTCCCTTTTAACTCAGTTTATTAAAACATTCTCAGAAGCAGCAGAGCTCACAAGCTGCTCCTTTTCCCCAGTTCCCACATTGTTACATAGTCAGACAAGTACAAGCATCTTGCTCTTACATTGCTCCAAGCGCCAGAGAAGAAGCGAGACAAAGACAACCACTTGACAGCATCACAGCAGAGCTATTTACTAGCAATTTCATATTCAGCCACATTCATATTTATATAAACATTCTACATAATCTCAAAGCTGTAAGCAAACAGCACAGAGGTTTTCTCCACTGCTGCTTGAACCCCTTGCCCTTCTAACCAACCCTAAGCTTTGCTGGTGCTCAAAGCTGATGCTGGTGTGCTGCACTCCTCAACTACTTGCCAATGTGGGTCATCCCATCACCAGCCATGCCTGGCATTGGGCTCCTGTTTGGCTTCCTGGCCACGCAGCCATAAAATTCTCATGCAGAATGAAAAGAACAAAAAGAACACAACACAGAAATGCCCTCCTAGAAAAACCTGGCATCAACAACAAGACACTGAGAAGTCACCACGATTCCACACGCTGTTTAAATGGAACACAGCCAGCTTTATTTTCCTTCAGCCCAGGCCGTAGGGAAGCTACTCATACCCAAATCCACCTCTGATGTGAACACAGTGTCACACACAGCCAAATCCTCAGCACATAACTGCTGTCAGACAACCAACACCCAGCAGAGCATGGGCACATGGAAGGCACCAGGATAGGATTGGGGAGCATAAGGGCAATAAGCAACTGAAATCTGACATCCAAATACAGAACATAACAGTAGCAACAGTGGTCTTTCTAATATATATATCTGTCCTGAGCCAACCCCTCTATGGGACTGCAATGGGTTAGGACAGATACTGGAGGGCTTGAAGGAAAAGGAAGATGTTTTAAGGAGAAAAAGCAGTGAGGTGGAATGGATGTGGTGAACTGGTGAGCAGAAAATCACCCTTAGGCCTTCAAAAAGCCTGTTCTACTTCCACCTAAGCTCATCTTACACAGGGTGCTGCGCTCTTATCCATCTCAAGTCTTTCCTTAGATAGCTCATGTGACTGAAAGCACAGAATACACACAAAAATTAAGAGTTGCTCACGATGTTTAGCTACATCACCTTCTTATTCAACAATTACTTTATTTCATTACATCAGTGTCCAGGTCCTGTCACACTGACCTCATCCGTCAGTGTCACGCTGTGCCCTTCCCTGACATTGGAAACAGAAAGTAAAGTGTACAGCACCAATAAAACACATTAAACTGACGTCAGCAGGCAAGATTGGAGCGTTAGTGGTGTCAAAGTCCTGGAAACACATTCATGATGCCACTGCAGGGACATCACCCAAAGCCCCCTTCAACACCTGTTCCCATCCTTGCAAATTAAATGCTGTCCTTACTTGTGGTGCTGGTGGGTTTTGGTAATTCAGTTCCATTCGGTGGTAAAGCTCGCACGAACAGAAAGCTAACACAGAGCAGCAGGCACGGACAGGGTTGTTCCATCCTGGATCTGAAAGAAAACAAAAGCACACGATAAATGTTGAGGTCAAATTGCTGCTCATTTTTACTTTGTTTCAGAACCACAATTAAAAGGAAACAAATCATTGCTGACTTTGCCCCCTGAGTTGATGTATGTCAACTTATGGCTTTTCCAACCTTAATGACCGTATGATTCCATCAGCAGATCGGACACCTTACACCCCTCACAGCACATCTGGTACCAGGGCTTTATGGATACATGTGCTGTGCCAGACAACTTGCATCTGTTCTCTTGGATGCAATGAAGTGCAACTTGGTTACACACTTAGGGCCCCCAGATTGGTCAGAAATAAATCTATCTACACGACAACGCAATCTGGGATCTCCTCTTTGTCTGAAACCATGATTAAGTGTTCTGCATTGTTGCTTGCTGGAGGAGGAAGGATCAAAGCTGACAGCAAATATAGCAGCAGATGTAAGGGACTGAGATGCGTGTGTCCGGGCACTGGGCTCTGCAGAGCACCCTGGACCTCTTGTTGCACTGCAGTGGATGAGGAGGTCAGCAAGTTGCAGGAATACATAACAATATGGAGCACTGCTGGACCATGCACAACAGAAGCCTCTTGCTGATAAAATCAGAAAGGAAGAAATAGGGAAGCGAGGTGCTCGCTGCCATTAGCACAAGGCTTCCAGGCAGCCCAAGGCTGTCAAGGCACAAAGCTGCCTCCTGCCTGCAAAAAGGAACAAGGGCTGCTTTGGGAACTGCACTTTTGTTTGCTGATGTGCCTCTACACCCAGTCCTTACTTCATGGATATTCAGCTCAGGCGCTTCAGAATCACATTTTTGTATTACAGGATTATGAGCTATTCCTGATGAGCTGAAGCTTCAGAAAGGCGGAAATCTGCCAGCAGCTCCTGCAACAATCACAATTCTCACAGCCTGTACTGTTATAGAAACAGGATTCTAGGTCCCACTCAATAGCATGACAAAAAAGTATAATCACTGTAAAACTGCACAGCAAACACAAACCCTTCATGCTTAACATGAAGATGCCACCCTAACATCAGTCTGGCTCAGAACCCTGCAAGGACACAGAGCACTGCCCAGCACTCAGTCCAACTCAAGGCACCAGGAGCTCAGTGGGTTCTGCCCACAGTTACTGTCTGTTCCACAAAGCCCCAGGCCAGGCCAGTGCTTTGGAGGGCAGAGCACCCACCTGGGGCAGCACCCAGCTACAACTTCAATTCCATACTCACCGTGTGACTTCACTCCTGGTTGGACTTTATTGCTCCATTATGTCATAATGCTGATAAGGGAGTCTGAGCGCTTAGAGCACGGTAAGGATGATTATTCATTGGATTGCATATTATAATAACCTGACAAAGAAGTGCACCTTCCCAGCACAGATGCATATTTACTCTGAGAACCACACCTGAGAGATCGGCACAGAACAGATGAAGGGCTCGCTAAATGGCAGGGTATTCCAAGTGAAGAACAGAGGACTTGCTTTGAAACCCATCACCAGGGATTTGAAGGCAAGGGATGTCCTCCTTGTTTGGGGCATCTTCAAACAACGCTGCTTAACCTGCTGGTTACACCTTAAGCACCAAAGGACAGTTTGATAGCAGGCTGCCTCAAAACTGAAAGCAACATCTGGCTGCCAGCAGCAGCTCGTGCAGATCCCAGCAGAGGGGGCAGGATATATAACACTGGAAATACAAAGAAATGCCTTTAGATACATAAATACAATAACATCTCTACAGTGCGCACACACAGGCACACAGCTCCTCACACAGGCAGTGCTTGCTAAGTTCTGCATGAGCCGATGGGGCCGGATCCTCTCTCTTGCTGTAAATAACACCCGGAAGCAAAAAAGCACAATTAAAGACTGCACTATGAACCAAAATTAGCAACCTGAGCTACTCAGAACGCCTTCAATTTCCCTCCCAGCCCTCACTTCACATGACTAAGCTCATTTCTGAAGTGCCAAATGAAGCTGTGATGGATCAGCATCCAGCACAGCACAGCAAGGCTCTGCCACAGCCCCAGTGCTGAGGGAGCACACAGCCACACTCCCTCCCTCTGCTGCTCCTCAGTGCCAGCTTACAAACAATTTCACCCTAAAAGCCCATCTGTTCTAGGACGGGGCTGCCTAGAGCACACTCATCATCATTTGTGTTGTATATAATATATAAATACAGGTATTGCTACAGAGCTCTTCAGAAATAGCACAAGAATGGAGGGAATAAATACCTAACATGTCGTATCAGATATAATACAACTGCTCACAAAATCACATATGACCATAACAACTCCTGATGTGTATAGAATAGGTGCAATAAAGGGCTTTTAAAGCAGACTGAAAGAATCAGATTAAAGACTACAAATTAAAGTAAAGCCCTAAGTGTGGAAGTTATGATATATTCAAGCCATTTATTACCTTCATGGTAATAATTAATACATGAGGTATCACTAATCAGCATGAAGTCAGCAAACAGTTACAGCCTATAAGACAGTGCCATACGATGACACAGCAGCTAACACAGTTTGTAGCTGTGACACTTACAGCTGTGATAAGCATTTATGCTGTCTCCCAAAGCTCTAAAACTATCCCAAGCTGGAAGGGACCCATAAGGAGCACCAAGTCCAACTCCTGGCTCCACACAAGAGCACCCAACCATTAAACCATACACCTGCTGACCCAACGTTAACACAGTGATATCACCTTGCTTACCTGATAGACAAACAAGTGTTTAACAGCCTCCAGCAAATAAAACTCCTGTAGATCCCCCCATTATAAGGAATCAACCAACCAAGCAAAACAAAAAGCTCACCATACCCATGTCAACTAAGGATCCTCTAATAGTTCTTCAATATTCGCACCCATTAAGTCACAAACAGAGGTTTTAAACACAAAGGAGGAAGTTTGAGCAACTCCTATCTCAGACTAAGTGTAAAGTCCCACAATTTCAGTGCAATTAACGCAATGAGTCATTTCTTATATAGGTTTGCAAGAGGATTAGAATCTAAATATAACTGTGCTAGCTGCGAAAGGGTTGAATAGTACAGCTGCAAAAGGTTGAATAGTACAGCTGAGCTTCTCTGCAGGAGATCCATGGCAGATCACCTCTGACACTCATGACAAGTGCATCAGAATCCCAGCAGCACCACACAGCCCTCAGCTCTGCAGCTCAGCCCTTCACCTGTCTGGTTTTCCATATAGGGTTAATTGCTGCTCTCAAAGCACGGTGCCATCAGGCTATTATTCCCTGTCTTGCTTCTGAGAAAGCAAATGCCTGAGGCCAGGCTGAAAACCCCACTACAGCACCTATGGGAGCTGCAGGACTGATTGCCACACTGCACATCATGGTGTTTCGTGAGGCTGCAACGTCAGCTCTGCAAAAACAGAAGTCTCTCAGAAACCAGAAACTTCACGAGAAGTCTCTTCTTCTCACTTCAGAAATAGGGAGAAATGCTGTTCCTCTCCTGAGCTGGAATTCACAGTCCTTCCCTCTAAGCAGCAATTCAGCACAGATGCTCCATACAGCAGCAATAACTCCATACCAGGCCATGCTCTCCTGCATTACAGCTGCAGACAGAGGCAGAGAGGCAGGGGCTGGGTAGTCAACTAGCAGGTCCGTCCATGCCATCACTGCATCCCCTGTGCACACCCCAGCAGCCACCCAGGACTGAACTAAGCAGCACACTGGGTTCATACAGAAATGCCTTACCAAGAGCAACTTTATATACAGAAAAGCCAAGAGGCAGCCCTCCCTTGTCCTGTGTTTGCTTGCAAAAGGAGCATTCTATCAGCATTTTGATGAATATTTCAATAACCTCAGCTTTTGGAGTGGACAGAGAGGAGTGAACCTACCCAAAGACAGCGTGGGAGGAAAGGTCGGGTCTTATTTTTAACAGAGAAGGTTTAGAAAAACCCCTGAGACATCACTTGTGCCATCATTCCCCCTGCTACCAATAGAAGTTCTCCACCCTTTAGAGGCCAAACCCTAAGAGACCAGTTCAAGTGTTGGGACAGATACTCAACAAGGCACAAACCATAGGCAGATAAATGAGTTTTCAAGTGAAAACCCCAGGCAGGCCGAGGGTGAGGAGCAGCCATAACCCTGGCCAACAGTGCCATTGGTACCAGAATAGCCTGGTACCAGAGCGGGGCCCTACCATGGAGTTCTGAATTGACATTCAGAAAATGCAACAGTAATGAAAAGTACTGAAAGCAAAAGAAGAAGCACTGGATTATTTCAAACAGTAGATGCTGTCTACCATTAGGTCCACGCCATGGCCATTTCACAGCCCTATTTCATATCCAAATGCATGTCTCCTGCTGCATCAATATTCACTATCTATCCTTCTGGGTCTAAATTTAGATAAATAAAGATCTCTGCAGCAAGGCTCTGATTTGAATATTCACTGTTTTACCTGCAAAGCTCACAAGAGGAGTAAGCTCATGAGCACACAGAGACGGAGAAGGAAAGGAGACCACTCCAGCAGAACAGGCCCATCAGAGCACCAAGCAAACAGGCAACATCGGCCAGCAAAGGCTGATGTCTGTATAAAATCTTACAAGCACAAATACTGCAGGATAAACACTCTGACCCACTTTAAACTCTCACTAATACCTCCAATAACACTAAGCAGTTGCTACCCACAGCCCAAATTCATTGTGCTTTATTAAATACACATACAGACCCTTTGCAACAAGCACCAAAAATTCTGCATTATCCATTTCTGCAGCTTCTAGTATCTCTTTCTTCCCCATAGGCTTGTACAGGAGCTTGAAGTGACAAATTAGGGTCACCTTTCCCCACGCATTGTCAGCAAATCAATTTGCAATGCCTTTCAGACGGAGTTCATCCATAAATTAGGCAGTGTGCAATTGATTCACAGAAGAAACCCCGGAGCAGCGGAGTGAAACACCAATAAAATCTTACAATTAACTTGAGAAGTTGCCTTTTGTTCCATCCCAGTGGCCCTTTTATTCTTCAGATGCAGAAAACATATCATCATACAGACGCTCCCTTGTACCAGATCCATATGAATATTTAAAATCAGTCCTTGAGAACCGAAACTAATTACATACAATGGGAAACGGGTAGAGGAGAATTATATGCAGCGCAATGGTCAGATGAAACCCTTGTGTTTCAACAGCAAAGCGTTTTATTTTGGAGGAAAGGAGAGGAGGAAGAAAGAAAACAACCCACAAAAGCAGAAGTGTTTGCTCAGATGCAGGAAGGTCCCCCAGTGCAGGATGCAGCACTCACTGCTCAGACCCGAACTCCAACACTCCCCAGCAGCACTGTCTGCCAAATGAGATGCATAAGGAACAGTGACAAAGCCAATGGAGCAGGCTGTGCCAGATGTTGAACTTGTGATACAGACAGTTCCACCTAACACCTGTTTTGTGACTGCTGTCATACCTTAACAAGGCAGCAGCGTGCACAGGGATTCAGCCAACAGCTGCTGCTGTAGTTAGGTGCTGGCTGGGCATGTAGACAACCTGCTCCTCCAATTGTTTACATGAAAGACACAGCTGTAATGGGACAGACAGCTGCAATGGGGGCAGGTTGTAGCTTGGGGTCCTTCAGCTCCCACGTTTTAAGTCACAGCAATGGCTGGGCTGCTCCCTTGGCACTGGGGCAGCTGCAGGCAGCATTGAGCACTTCTCTTTCCCTGCACCGTTCCCTAAGTTAGCAGATGTATTTACTTTATGTAGCTTAATTTATAACAAACAGCAGCATCCTTGATTTAAAAATCAGGCTTTGGGACATTAAACACATCTGAATTTCTCATCCGTTACTAAGTCCTTTGCCTGCTAATAGGCCATTTCTCCCAGAGAGATCATCCCCAATGCAAATATCTAGGGATGCTCAAGTCCTCTACAGACTGGAGCCTCAAAAACAAACAGAACCACACATCTACAATTTAAACTAGCAAGTCTCTGAGATGCTTGAAACGTTAAACCCACGACCCAAGCCTGCAGCTTAGTCTGTGTGCTGCACTCAGGGATAATAAGCACTGCAGTGCAGGAATCACTTCTCAGGGCAAGTGAAGGTTTCCTGGGAAGGAAGGACTTTGCTCTAGTACTAAAAAGAAGAATCTGTATGATAAAAGAGGATCAAGAAATAAAAGTTAACTCGAGAGCAAAATAGAGTGGGAAAGCCACCAGGCAGACAGGGGCAGCAGCTCTGCAGTGCTGCAGCAGAAGGGTCCGGTGCTGCAGGAGCTTCTCCTCCTTCCTGCCTTATCACCAGTGATGCAAAGCCCCAGTGCTGTGCCACATTAACCCCTCCAGCCCCCCAGGTTGAGAAACACCCAGGGCAATGCTGATGCAACACTTCCCCTCTTCTAGACACACGGCTATGCAAGGAGATGGCAAAGAACTGCAATGCATCAATGGGATTTCTCTGTTTATGTAGGTAACCCAGATGCAAAGTTTAAGTAAGCATCACCACAACGTTTCAATAGGTTGTGCAATGCTTCAGCAAAATGCTGTGACCCTGCTTCCTGCACAGATGCACCCATGCCACAAAGCACACTGCTCACTAATTGCCCTTAGAAGACTCAGAGAGCAGCGGGGGCAGGAGCAGCTTTCTGTCCTGTTAGCAAAGAGTCTGCATGATAGAGCCATGACTTAGGATGACAGCAAATACGACCCCAAAGCTGCTTCCCTAGTGATTCAGAAACGTGCTTCAGCCACATCTATTTGTGCTGCTGCTCACAAGGAGGGATGCAGGACATCCAGCAAGCTTGCTTGCAGGACCAATCTGACCACTGGGCTGTTCCAGATGCAGGATGTCACTGCATAGCAATGCTTCTGCCCCAGGAGCACCCGAGAGCCACACAGACAACTCTTCCCCCATAACTTCTACCTAATTTCAGCTGGATTCCAATTTTTTCTTCCAAGTAGAAACATAAATTACATTACTGGAACATTATTAAACTTCTCATTTCTTAACCTCTTCTGAACGACAATAATTCACTCTGAAAACAGAAACGACTTCCATCCAGGCTCACATCTGCCTAGACGTGCAAGTGGAGAGGAGCTCCCACAGCACGAAGCACAGACAACTGGTTACTCCAAGCATCTTCCAGGTGCTCCCGTCCTTGCCTCTTGAACAGCCAGATTTACACCTGTCCTTAATAACAGCTTGCAGCAAACAGCATGTGGGTCACCATCGGACCCAAAGCAGCTTCCCATACATCCCCACCTTCCATCCATCCAAAAACACAGCAGCAGCATCTGAGCATCCCACACACCACCTCCACCTCTTATCTGCAAGAACTTCAGCAGGCAGTAATTAATCAGAGACAAAGCAGAGCAGTAAAACACAAGCTACGCAGTGTGCTGTGAGTACTGGAGAACCACCTGAAGTTTATGATTTATTATGCAAGTAAACAGGAAGCTTTCCTTAAATAACTGCTGTCAACTGCCCTGTTTTTACTTTTTCTCCTTAAAGTGAAAGGACAAAATGTATGTTCCCAGATATACGCCTCTGCTCCGCTAACATCTGTACAATGATGGATTAACTCCCACACTATTAGAGATAGAAGTACACTTCTCCTTTACGTGCCCCCCAAGAATGCTGCCTATGTGCTCTGTGGTACCTACCAGGGTGCACGTCTGTAGCCTCTTTAGCATGCCAGAGATGCAACTTGCAATAGTGAGAAAGCCAGGAAATTCTATATACTCTTCACAGTATATAGAATTATCAATTGCACTTGTTAGCAAGAAAAAAATGATCTAAATTTGCTGATCTGGCACTTCGGAGCCTTAAAAAAAACATTTGAACTGATTCACACAGATAACGTTCTCCTCTGAAATATAGAAGTGGTGAAAATGAGGTAAAAGTCTGACAGAGCACTCCTTAAATTGGTTCTGTACCCACATGCCGCTACCCGCACGCTAACAGAAAAGACAATGATAAATTGCAAGAGAATTAAAGGCGATAAAAAACTGTGTAATAAAGGAAGTCCGTGCAAATTTTATCAGGTGCTATAACCCCTAAAATCACCACAGCCCTCCTGAGGCCGAGCACTGCGATGAAGAAGGCTTTGATTTAAAGGCTTCCCTGTAACGCAATAGCTCTGGGATAAACACGTATGTAGGTCAGGGCTTCCCCGTGCTCTCCAACACACGTTGCTCATCCCAACTGCACCAATATCTCTGTAAGAGCTGCTGCAGCTTCTGGGACATCACCCACAGACACTTCATTCACTTCACTGTTGTTGTTGGTCTAAAGATTTCTATCAGGATTTTTCTGTCTTTGGTGCCACATAGAGAGTGGTCTGTAATACAGAAATAAGTTTCCTGGTCAACTGTGGTGTTGATTACGAACTAATAACAAGGCAACTTCTGCAGCAAGATTCTTTTGGTAAACCTTAAGGAAAAATCATCAAGACTGCTTAGAAATATATATAGAAACGAGCACATATTTATGGGATTTCACAAACAAAATCTGCAGCATTAGGCGCCTGCAGCTTCAGGGCTGCGCAAGTCCCACATTGCACTGCTTTAGCGAAAGCAGGCTGCGTCCTCATAAATATGCAAGATAACTGCAGAGCCTTCCCAAGACTTCAGTTGTCTGCAGAGTCTGAGAAAACAACCTGGTTCAGGCTTTCTTCCAAAAACCTTGTTTTGTACGCTACGCTGACTTTTACCCATTTAATGTTTCCTATTGCCATGACAGCGCGCTGTACGACGCATCCATAAAGGACAAAACTGTGTCAAGAGATGCAAATCGTCTGAAAAGCACATATCTATGAAGGAAAAGGTGAGGAAGAGCAATTACAAGCACCGACAGCATGGCCAGCCTATAGGTACCTTCACATTTACCTTCATCTTCATGTGACTGCAATCCCGCAATGCTGCCGGACCAACCCATCCAAGAGATTTAAATAGCAATAACAGTAAAAACAAAGGTGCTCCTGGGGGGGGGGCTTGAAGGTCTGCTGTGCAACAGCTGCTGCTGCAGCCTATTACTGCTATCCTCCTGCAGCTCCCACTCCCAGCTCCATCACAGACACAGAGCACTGCACGCACCCCTTCTGCTGGCAGGCATTAAACACTGCTAAAGATCCTGATTTGATTTATGCAAAAGGAGCACAATGAGCATTTGCATACGCACGTGGCCAAATTTTAAGTGACAGCCATTTCTGCAAGTGCTGCTGCTTATAGAAAGCTATGGGTAAAACACTAACGCTCAACGCGGGACTGAAGCCAAGCTTGCAGGATGCTGGCCATGCAAAGGCTGAACTCCAAAAGAGAGGTACAGCTGCAGAGCTGGGTAGATAGGGGCATGTCCCCACCCTTGTTCAGGCCACCTCACTGCCCATGAAGCCTCAGTTCATCCTCACAACCTTTCAGTAGTGCAGAACAGTGTTAAGTACATAAAACGTATTCACAGCCTCCACAGCCACAAATTAGTTCCATCGCTGCCTACGCACTCCGCAGTCACATTCACCACTTCAGAAACACGAACACAAATCGAGCTTTTCTTGCCCCAAAAGCGAGAAGAGAATTATAAATCAAATATCACCACTATAGTTAGAAAATAAGCTCTCTCTCCACTGTGGTTATAATTACGGAAGTGTCAAAACAGCTTGAGCTTCCTGGGATAAATAAGTATTATCTGCAGCAAAAACATTTAAGCAAGGCATATTCTCACCTACATTAACAGCTGGTGCAGGTCAAAAAAGCCCCTCCCATGAAAAGCCTGTGTAAGCACACGGCATCAGCCCCAGCTCTCACCCCTGGGCTGCTCCTCCAGCGTCCCGGCACACTCCTGAACCCAGCCATTTCATACCATCACAGAACCCTTCAGTTAGAAAAGCCCCCTGAGATCCCTAACCCACTCCCCCACCACGCCCAATGCCCATGTCCATAAATGGAACCAAGGGGTCATTAGGGTTGGAAAGACCTCTCAGATCCCTCAGCCCACCCTCACCATGCCCACATCCCTCAGTGCCACATCTCCACTGCTCTTGATCACCTCCAGGGATGGCAATCCCACCACCTCCAGGGACCGCAACCCCACCACCTCCCAGCTCCCCACGCTGCCAGCCCCAGTGAATCCAGAGAACTGTGTGTGTGTGTGTGTGATGGCCCCATTCGATCTGACAGGTTTACAGTTGACTTTTTATTTTCCTTCCTGGGTATTTACATCCTGTTGGCTCCGAATGCTGAGCAGTAAGATGTGCATAACTATCCCCTCAAGGGAGGCCCAGACCCTTCTGGATGCACACCTGTGATGTGCAGTGTGCAATTTTCCCCTTTAATCAGAATGACAGCGATCAGAGATAACTGCCAGCATCTCTGCTAAGCCACCGTTCCAAGCAACATTCATCACTTTCCGTACTTGACTATTTATCAAAAGGATTCGTAGCTCAAACACACCAACAAAAATCGATCCCAAAGAAATTAAACAGAATCCCAAATGTAACAGCTGCGAAATGTAGAGCACTAAAGATGTGAATCTCAACGTAAGTTACCCAGGAAAAAGCAGGATGCTTACATGTCATACATGGATCTCACAGCACAGATCTGTGGCTCAGTTCTTCACAAAAATGAAAACTACACACAAAACAAGCAGCGTTTATATACAAACAACTGTCAAAGAACACAAGCCGTGAGGCAGGAACAGTCAGTTCTGAGATCTTCAGGTCTTTTCCTTCTCTTTACATACTCCTACCACCTCTCATTCCTTTAATCAACATGAAACACACTGCTCATCTGAAAGCAAGCGGGTCCTTATTTGGCAGTAAGGGAGGCATCACCCATACCAGAATGCATGGCACCAAGGCAATCCATCAGGCAGTGCTCAGAGCAGAGCAGGAGGCTTGGCATCCTCTAATACAGTCACCTTCATTGTGACCACACGTAAACTTTTCAGCTATTTTTATTGTGACTTGAGGAAACTGGCAGATGTCTTCATTTTGGAACGTTATCTGCTGGAATGCAATTAGACATACCCCAAAGCAGGCATTGCCTATGTGCAACAGGTCCTTAATGGAAGTCTTTGCTTATGGCAATGGAAATGGTAAGCCTGTAATACTTTCTGCTCTGCTCTTGTTAACCAAGGGATTACAATCCATTCACATCGCTGTTTTCCCAGCCACTTAAGCTCAAACAGCCGATTCACATTTATTGAAATTCCTCAAGCCAACTCAGCAAAGCCCTTCAAATTCAACTCCACAGCATTTAAAATAGCTTTAAGTATTAGTTGGGGCTGTTTTAGCTGCGTGTTTAATATAGGCTCGTCCGTAATACTATAATCCACAATACTTAGGAGGACTTAGTGGCGAATTCACAGAGCATTCCCTGATATGTCCAAAAAGATCTAAAAATGTTCCATTTTGATGTCAACTCGGGAGCTGTTCTTTGGAACAAAAACAATACTTCAAACACTCGAGTGAAGTTTGAAACATACCGCTAACACACTCGTTAAACGCCCTTGGAGCCCTGAGCAGATGCAGCACAACCCAAGATCACAGCAATCATGAGGCAGCTCTCCTTTACAAGTGCAGACAGAGGTTCTCTATGCATTAACACAGGAATGCATACAGCAACACCAGGTAGGGTCCTTCTTCTAATATCACAGTAGTGATGAGAGTATTTAAAATAACATATTTGACTGAAATGATGTATAGATAATACTTGGCCTATCTGCACAGTTAGAAAAGCCAGGAAGGAAATGGAGCTAACCTAACCAAGCGCAATATTTTTTCCCTGCATAAACAGAGGAAAGCTATTGCAGCCCTCAAACGTCAATAGTGGGAGGAAAGGAGGAGAGATCAGCAAATCATTGCAAACTCCAAGTTCTCCACCCTAGGGAAGACAGACGTATTGGACCAAAATACATCTCCCAGAACAAACAATTCCAGGATTGCAGTTAGAAGACGTTATTACGCCTTTTCCAAATAAAGAGTGTTCATTATTTCCCTGAATTCTTGGTTAATCTTGGAAATTGGATTTACACACTACTGTATATGACGTAGAAGGTAAAAATATTTCGGTAAACTCCCTCCAACTTAAAAGATCCTATGAGAAAAGAAGTTTTCCCATAGATGAGCATCCACACCTACAACTTAAATCCGGCTCATATTCACTTCTAGATACCTTAAGCATGAGCAGAACAGTACACAGAATCACAGAATGGCTTGGGTTGGAAGGGATCTCAAGGATCATCAAGCTCCAACCTCCCCACCACATGCAGGGCCACCAACCTTCATATCTAATACCAGACCAGGCTGCCCAGGGCCACATTCAACCTGGCCTTGACCACCTCTAGGGATGGGGCATCCACAGCCTCTCAGGACAGCAGGTCTTGGAATCAGATATAAAGGGAATTGGGAAAGGGTAACAGTCCTTCATTGTAGGTGTGAAGTTTGGTACCGCTGTACTTAGGAAATTTTTAATCTGGAAATTTTTGCCTCCTTTAAGAGCCTCAATATTGACAGACTTAGGGTTTCAAGTAAAAACACTCCAGTATTCTGCATAAAGCCAGAGATCAATTCAAACACCAGCAACTCAGAGAAGCAGTGCTATGACTTGAAGAAAAATAAAAATCACTTTAAAAAGAGTAAAATATCCAAATTAAAATACATAAGACTTAATTTGTAATAGATCACAGAATTGTAGGGGTTGGAAGGGACCTCTAGAGATTATCGAGTCCAACCCCCCTTAGATAAGTCAAACAGAGTCTTCATACATCACAGCCTGCAGACCCACTGCCACAGCCAGCAGCCTGAATACAGCCAACTCAATGAGAACTGTGCATGGAAAAATCACTCACCTTCCCTTCAACCAGCGCTTAATAAGGCAGCAGTCTCAAACCAGATCAAGGAGAAAAGCAGCACTGGATGCCAACCAGAGCCACTGACCGCATGCACACCTGGCTCCCTGCAGGTGGAGACTGACGAGCCAACCCAGCTTTTAATTAGAAATGGGAAGCCTGCTTTGAAATTCTACATTTTGCACTTAGTGCTTCAGCGAAAGCGAAGTAAAACAGGCGCTATTAAAGCGCCATATGTAATATCATATGGTATTTTCTTAAATAGTTCGGTTTCTTAGCTAAAGAGGACATGAAATGTAAATTCAGTGCAAAACATGCTCTGCCTTAACAGCACGCTGCTTGCCTAATTATCAAATTTACATTTTTATTTACATCTTTTTAAAGGTTTTTTCTCGATAGTTTTAATAATTCAGTAACTTCCTGACAGATTACTAATTTTATACAGATTCTATGCGTAAAGAACCAGAGTGAACCGATGCCCTGAGGAACAGCAGAGGAGCTCAGTATTAAGAACACATTTCTCACTTCAGATCAATGTACAATGGGTCAATGTACAGAACTGAAGATTGGAGCAGAACTCTTATACCTTCTCATCCTGAACTTCTCAGCTTTGTGAAGTGTGGACACTGTCATTGGGTATTAGTGACTTTCAGATATTAATTACATATTACTAATAATTCTTGGCTGTTGCTAGACTTGAGCTTTCTGGCTCCCCAACAAGGGCCCATATTTCCCTTGGTTGCCATAGAGCTCTGGAAGACACAGCTGGGCCGTGGCACAAACCCATTGCTCCAAGGCAGCAGCTGTCCCACAGCAGCAAGCCATGCTCCGGGCAGCAGCAATGCTGAGCAGCAGCTTCTGACCTTGCAGCACAGAGCAGAGCTCTCACCAGATAGGAACAACCTCATAAACCTCCAAACAGATGAAACTAAAACACCTTTATTTGTTAGCCTTTAGTTTCCTACATGTAAGGATGCTTCATCCCCTGTGGAAGAGGGGTAGAATGTCGTCTGATTCACTGCCACATTTCGATGCTCTTTAATGGCAACACCAAGCAATAGCAGCAGAGTGCAGGTACCAAAGGTCACATCACTGCATCCCCACCACAATGTGTCCCAAGTGCCCAAATGTGTGTGTTGAAGCACATAAACCAAAAGAATCCAAAATGAAAAATAACAGTTTTAAAAAGCAATGAAAAGCCCCCAACAAGCTGCATTCTCGTTTTGTTCTTTCCCTTTCATAACAATGCAAAGCCATACGATAGCAACAGAGTAATCCGGAGAATAATTAACTGTCTTAAACCTGATTACATATTCCTAATGAGCTGTTTTGCACATGCAGCTCTTTGCAGCAACATGTCCCTTCCATCAATCTGCCACCCAACAGCCAAACGGACAGCAAACACCCTTTGGATACGAATGCGATGGGAGCCGAGCAGACAGACAAAGAATAAAAATGAAGAAAGCTGCTTCCCTCCCATTACTGCTCATACTTCAGAGAAAAACAGGGGTCAAAGCAATTTAGCTGAAGCTGCACATTGTGGTTACCCAGCAAACCTCACATTGGCAGTGTGATGAGAAGAGCGAAGATTTCCAACAGGAATCCCAACTGAATGAGGTATTAATGCAGAAAAAGCGATAATCAAACTTCAAAGCTTTTCAAAACATACTTTTTTCTTGAGTTCAGAGCAACCAGAAGCATTTCAGTGATGGTGCACAAGGCACAGACGACGGGAGCTGACCATCTGCTGGAGGATGTTCCCTTTCCACCCAAACAGGAACGGTGCTGCCAGTACCTGCTGAGACAGACACCCAACTGACCTCCGAGTCACGGGGTGTAACATATGGCAATGGAGGAAAAGCCATAAAAACATCACAAAAGCCATGAAAGGAGCTAAAGGAAAAGGAATCACCAGCACGGAAACAAAGCAAATGCTGAATCAGCCCAAGGGAAGGCTCCGGGGCCGCTGCCCCACTGCCAGCACACAGCAGCCAGCTGGAAATCATTGAGGTTTCCACCTGCAAGCCAAGCTGACAGCAAACGCATGCTCCAACACTGCCAGCCCTGACAGTTAAAGCCCAATGAGCTATTTTCTAATAGCTGAAATATCTCTGCTCGCTGCTTTTAGCCTTCACAGGAAGCTCTTGCTTTCCACAGTTCATGACACTTCTTCCTTCCTTTTGCTACAGTCCCTTTTTTGCCTGACCAGATTGCTCTGAACAACCACCGCCTCGCTGGTTTCAAATTAGGTTTGAAGAGACTGAGCTAAAACTACAGCATAGCATTCAATTAACAGATAAATTCTAACAGTAATTTTCAAGCAGTGAAGTAAAGATGAAAGCATTGCTTCAAATGGAAGGAAGAGGAACTGGCAGATACGTGGTAACTGAGAAAACATGATGAGAAATAAATCAAGAGGTGATGAGGTGTCTCCTCCAAAGCAGAAGTGGAGGCTTGCAGTCAGGATGGCAAAGCTTTCCGGAACACCAACTGCAATGCACTGGGATTTGATACCCCACTGATCCTGCAATTGCAGGGCTGGAAGTGACCTCAAGAGAAACCTGTAATTCCTTCAGGCTTTACTGCTGATATGATATAGAATCATAATCATAGAATCACAGAATGGCCTGGGTTGATAAGGACCACAGTGCACACCCACTTCAACCCCCTGCTATGTGCAGGGTCGCCAGCCACCAGCCCAGGCTGCCCAGAGCCACATCCAGCCTGGCCTTGAATGCCTGCAGGGATGGGGCATCCACATGTAGTGGGGATTTAAGCCCCTGACAAGGCACTGAACATCCACCCCCAGTCAGCACTCCGATTTTTATACATTCCTTTCAAGAAGTGATACTTTTAAAAGCTGTTACGTTCAAACACTCTTACTAAGGAACAGAAGAAAAGGACTTGTCCATGATTAACAGTACAATAACTGTAATAATACAGAACGTTCTCCTGGGATACATTTATCACAAGTGCTTCTCTTAGTACTTACAGCAGAATTTGCAATAGCTCACAAAAACATGGCTTTGGAAGGATTTCTTAAAGCACTTATTTCTCTTCCTTACACTCCAAGATAACGAAATGCTTTTCTTTAAGGAAGGGGATAAAACAAAAGTCACTGTGCTCTCCCATCAATCCTTGACAGCTGTCTATAAAAGACAGCACATGCAGAACATCCCAACTGCAGTCCTGGTTGGAACCCTCTCAATGTGTAATGCACAGCAAGTCGGAGATACGACCATTATGTTCTGAGATGTTGGGCTATTTCATCCAAAAATACATTTTGGTGGAAAACGCCTGCTGGTCAAATCTGGGTCGTTACTATGGGGATAACAGTTTGGACTGAAACTGTATCCCGGACCTACGATCAAATAGAGTTGTATTTCTAATCTGGAAATAAAATAGTTTATTCGTTTAAAAATAAGAACCCAGCACTGGGACAGGACAATCAGTTCCCAGACTGCAAGCTTCATTTCCACAAACACAGGAGCAGAAAACAGCAAGAGCAGCACCTGCAACTTTGCATGGGGGAATTGGGAGGTGGGCACATCCCCCCTTTCATAGAATCATAGAATGGCCTGGGGCTGGAAGGGACCTCAAGGACCATCAAGCTCCAACCCCACCCCACCACAGGCAGGGCCACCAACCTCCACATTTAATCCTATACCAGGCTGCACACAGAGCACCATCCAACCCGGCCTTGAATACCTCCAGGGATGGGGAATCCACAGCCTCTCAGGGCAGCTGTTCCAGCACCTCACCATTCTCCTACCAAAGAACTTCCCCCCAACATCCAACCTAAATCTTCCCTCATTCAACTTAAAACCACATCTCCTTGGCAGCACCCGTTGAAAAACCCACTGCTTTCTGAAGGACAGGAATTATTTATATTTATTTTTTTAAGATTCCTTTCTTTTTTGCCCTAACGTTTATTATGGCAATCCATGAAGAAAGAAGCTGGCCCATGTGCCCACCCAAACCATCTGCTGGGCACAGAACCACCCCACACACTCAAGGCTCATGGGCCATCTCCTCCCTACATATTCAGCTCCCTTATTTCACGTGGCCCATTAAATAGAGCATGGTGAAGAACGTGATGCTTTCACAGCAAGCCTCATTTGATAAGAATTTAGATGGGTTTATATGTATCAGAATAGTGTGCTCCCGTTACTTCTGACATAAAAATAGAGACTGCCAGGATGACACAGCTAATTAAACAGCTACTTTTTAATAAGGCAACTATAAAACCTGCAGATGAGATGAGATTCCCTTAGACTACAGAAGCACTTAATTGACATCTGTCAGATACAGAACCACCCCAGAATTACTGAAATGCCACTCCCAGCTTCAGAGATGAAACAACAGCGGCCGACCTTTCTTCTTTTTATAACACTTTCTGATGAAACAAGTTTAAAACAGCATGTCAGAAGCCTTCAATATGAAAGCAGTACCATTTACACACACTCTGGCACTAATATTTTACTTGGATTTTTTTTTACTTTTAATTTTCATCTTGCATTTTGAGTCATTTATTACACCGCTGTAACAAATGGGTGGCCAACAACATCTCCCGTACTTCCCTTCTGAAGCCCCAGAGGGGGCACAAATCTAATCTACATACACATACAAACTGATTTTATACATTACAACTGATTTCTTTTTAATCTTCCTTTTATTTACCTGTTTTGCAGCCAACTCAGAACCGCTCGAGATCCACCACTGCTGCCCCACGGGACCCATTTTGCCAGCTCTCCTAATGCCAATGTGCGTGAAGTTCTTATCTCCAAATAAACCAGCCAAAGGAAGGACGAGCTTTTTTATAGGCAGCACGCTCTTGTAGTCCCACCCTGGCCTTGGAAATTTGGTTACTGAATATTTGGCTTGCAGCTGTAGCATGTGATAACTGCTCATCCCAGGGATTCAATGGAACAACCCAAAAGGCTGTGGCCATGCTAAACCATTAACATTTTCCCCCTGTGACTGGAAAAGGGAATTCCAGGCAGATTGAACACTGCCTAAAGGTACAACAGACTGAAATCCCCTTTTTTTTTGCAGAGCAGCCCTACTGAGAGCCTGGGAATGAGCACACACAGTTCTACACTGGGAAACAATGAGCTGGACTAGATGACCCATATGGATCCTCTCCACTTGGGATGTCCTCTGATACCCCTAATCCAATCAAGGGCATCTACTTGTGTCAGAAGGAAAGGAAATATTCGATATCAAGTCCTCACCACATCCCACCCTCTTTACACAGAGAAAGGAAGGGGAAGCTGCAGAATCATTCCCAACTCCTCTTCCCTGTACCACTGCCTAGTGCTACAGGGGAAACCTGGCTTGTAGAACCAGGACACAACTCCCTCACGCTGGGTTAGCAACTGCTCACACTGCTCGTGTGTCCCCTTCCTTCCCCTCCAATAATAATAATAATAATAATAATAATAATAATAATAATAATAATAATAATAATAATAATAATAATAATAATAATAATAATAATAATAATAATAATGAATTGGGGTTCTCTGCATGCCTGAGACACAACCACCAGCCTGTCCCTATTTCACACACTCTTCAACAGCAAATTATTACACACACAGCACTCCGCAGTGACGGAACCAGGCTACATTTATGAGCAGCTCTGCAGATGTGTCTGAAGCGCATCCCTTTCTTCCCTATCACATTAGACATTCAGCACAGCAACCTGCCCCGTGGCATGCATATTTTGCGCTTATGATCGTATTTTCCAGCTGAAGTCATTAATGTACAACTTAATGCAAGTTAGCCGTCTCGTAAGACATATCTTACCCTTATCAGAAGTAGCACCAGGGCAATTCTCTAAAGAAATCACACACTAAATTCTTCTCCCTTATACTCAGATACATCACATATGTTTCCTGCAAGGTGGCCAAAGAGCCATGGTTACTGTACGGGGAACAGAGACAGAACAATCAGGTTGTAACTCACTTCCAGCTGGTTTTGTGCCCGTTTCACCTTTGTATTTTTTATTCCATACCATAGGAATAAGCAATGTGAAGATTTAAAATAATATTTTAAAACATCTATAAAACAAATTACCAAGAAACGCAATCAAAGCTAAACTTGGGTCAATTTCTGAACGCTTCCCATTCTTGCCTTGTTATTTCTACTCTTACAAAACCCAACATACACAGTCAAAAGGCAGTGGCTTCCAAGGGACCTTTGTGCCACAGGCTGAATAGGTCAACTCAGAAGGAAAGAGAAAGCATATCTGTGGGAAAGCGTATCAAGTTATAAACGTCCTATGAAACAGAACCCTACCATGTTTGAAAACAAAGTTTCAGGCACCCCCAAAACTGCCATGAAAGCTTTGAAACTGCACAGAAGCATGCATGAAGCAGTAAGCCCAACTCCCCATTTCTCTGGGTCTCATGGACACCATGCCTTGGTCAGGTCACTGATCCAAAAGTCCTGCTGCTCATTGCAGATTCAACAGCAAAGTGGTGCTGTCCCTGGCAATGCAGGTCTGACCACAGCAGGGCTGACAGAGCTACACAAAATCCTGAGCTACGCTCAAGAGTTCTGTTCTATGACAAATCCTCACTGTTTCAATGATTGACCTCCCATAACTTTGCTCTCTCTCACAAGCACAGATACAAAAAGAGCTTTGATTCCTCCCAGGAACCAACCGAAGGCATCAACTAAAAACAAAAACAGATCGGGTTAAGCATCTTCCTTCAAAAAAAATAATAATATTCCTATTCCACAGTACGCTAATTAATAAAACAGAACCAATATTTTCATATCAAGATGAAGAACCATTCATTTTCAGCGTTTTTCTAAAGAGCAGATCAATTTAAGATGCAATTACCACCAGTGCAATTATCTGGCAATTTGCTCGCTAAATGACTTCCCAACACGCGTTACCTCGATAAGGCAATGCCTCCTTTCAAGTGACTTTGAGCTGCTGAAAGATGAGCCCGCGGGGAACGTCTTCCAAAGAAAGTACGTCTTGATTCTTCAACAACAAAGCAGAACTTCCCACTTCAAGGAGTAACATACAGGCACACAAAATGTACGGATCAGCGGGATGGGATTTTTTCATCCTTATTGCATAAGCAGCAATAACTATGAATGCTGCAATGGAAAATACATCAAAAGGATCTTCTTAGAATCCAATTATGCCCAATGCAAGCTGGTAAAACACCCAGAACGTGACCTGTACACCCAACCAGCCGCCTCCAATCTGACCAGGTAGAAAAGAGCTCACAGACATTCTGCAATCTCTATGACCCTGAAACAGGATGCAGAGAACTTGACCCTCAGGAGAAAGCCTGGAAGAACTAAAGCTTTGAGCCCTCCTGGACCCCAAAAAGCAGCAGCTCTCGGCTCAGATCTGGAGGCCAACTCACAGCGCCCAGGGCTCAGCATAGCACTGAACATAATTATCTGCCTATCTTCACGTAGTTTCCCAATCTCCTCTTTCTATTAATACTGAAACCCACATAAAATCGTGCTGACACTTGAAGCTTGCAGAGCTTCCTCCTGTTCTGCAGAGGGGAACCCTTTTCTGCTTCAACCGAAGAAAGTCATTAATGATCCACAACTTTTAACAGACTGTGACTTTTAATTAGTGCATCCTCATTCAGATATGCAAAATACAGTACATCTACTTTTGTGGTTTCAGAAACGTAAGGCAAAACATACCAGCTTAACCAAAGCCAACCACCTCTCTTTCAATACAGAAAATCCTAAACAGAGCAGAATTACTGTTAGCTACAATATATGTATCTTACCTCATTTACAAACTGGTCTGGGTTTAAAGGGGGCTGGAAAAGCACTATTTTATAAATACAAATAGTGTCAAATGGCATTGATCAAGATGAGCTCTTCCCAGAGAACAGGGGGGGGTGACTGACCAGTATCCTCACGTGTTATCTTTCTATCACAGATTTACTTCTGCATTTCTTTAATTATTGTAAACTACAGACTGCCACGATGCCTTCAGCAAATAATTATCAGGTTTGCATTACAGGAAGACCCCCTTTCCGGGGCTAAACAGTGCTCCCATTTTGCCCTCCAGACTGCTATAAGATGGATATATTTTGATCATTACATAGACACAAAATCTTGCTTTCCTCTGAATTGGTAGAACTGGTTTTGATTTCCAGAAGTATACCAGCTGACAGCACAGCTTAAAATAGGAGCACGGCAGTACATCCAATCCATGAAAATTAATTTAAAATCATGTATTTCTATATGCAGCAAACGTTTTAAAGCCGTGCATTCCCACAGAACAGCACGCACATCTGCAGTGATAAGATGAACTGCTCCATCAGTACAAACTCTGCACATAAATGATAAACACTCTCTTGAAGTGGTCACAATTATCAGCAATAGCAGACCTCAGTGGGACAGGCACTGGTGGCATTCCAACCAAGGGATGCTGAAGCCTGGCAGGAGCCCTGCTCCACGCTGCACCCACTCTCACATGGGATTTTCCTCCCACCATACAACCAGCTGCAATTTCTCTTGCCCCTGCACTGGACAAGCTTGGCTTCTTTCACTGCTGCCCTATAGGCACCTGAAGGCACCTCAGGCCAACCCTGCAGCCACCCATCTCTTCTCCAGCCTTTCCTCTGTGTCCTCACACTTAGCATTAGCCAACACCAGGAGGTTCTCCAAGACTCTCCATGCCCTGCACAGCATCCCTGCCCTCCCAGCCAGCCCATCTACCAACCTGCTGAGCTTTCACTTCACCCCATCAGCCAGGTCACCCACAGGGAGGCTGCATGTAAACCCACAGCTGACTATCACACAGCAGAAAGTGACATATACAGAACTTTGCTTTCCTGTTTGTTCAGATTAAGTGAGGAACAGCTGCTGTGCAAGTGTGATTTCAGCACTTGCTCTCTGCTAGAATGGCAGCAGTCATTTCATTCTGATTCCATGTGGCTGCAGTGATAAGAAGATGCTATCACACAAAAGCCTGAATGATCCCCTGGAAGGCCTGGCCTAATCCAAACATGCAGAGCATACCAAGTTCTACTACCTGCCTTCCATGAGCTTCCACAGATGTTAACTTATTTGGTAGTTTTCTTCATGACAGAATAAATAGTTTTTCTAAGGGTCCCAGCCAACATAAACAGGAAAAAGCTCTGCGTTCAAAGGTCAGGCTGTGCATGACTTCTGTGTTTTTGATGTACAGAGGATGTTTGTGAGGATGTTTTGGATGTATACAGAATACAAAATCAGGAGGATGTTAACTAACATCCAACTCATCTTAAAAAGCCAGCAGAACTGTTTCTTGACGAATATGCAATGCTTTAAGAGCAGCATTTACCTTAGCAGACCTCAATCGCCAGCATTTGGACCATTTGCCACAAGCACTCAAGAAAGACAAACTCACAAATGTCACTGCATCTCAATGCAGTCAGAGCACAAGCAGCTCAACCAAGGCGTCTGCTGACAGCTGTGCAAGCACACCTATCCCAACGTGCTGCTTCCTCTCCCTGCGCTTCTGGATGTGGTAACAGGGCTCTCCACCCCCTCTTCCTCTGTCTCCCAAAAATAGGTTTGCATTGGCCCCCCAGAGGCTTCCCCTAAGCACACCAACCCACGTGAAATCAATTAATTAACTGCTAGCCCTGAAAGCAAAATACAAGTGCTTTTAAAACTGACCACAAAAGCTGACCGTGTCAGACAATAGCTGATTTCTGTGGCCAAGTCTTTCTCAGACAGAGATAGAATGATTTCCAAGGTGAAACAGCTCATTAAGGTTGGCTCTGTGGGATGCTGATAAAGCTGACCTCTTGGTCTGTGCACTGTACTGCCATTTCATAGGATCACAGAATGGCCTGGGTTGTAAAGGCCCACAGTGCTCATCCAGTTCCAACCCCCTGCTGTGTGCAGGGTCACCAACCAGCAGCCCAGGCTGCCCAGAGCCACATCCAGCCTGGCCTTGAATGCAGGGATGGGGCATCCACAGCCTCCTTGGGCAACCTGTTCCAGTGCATCACCACCCTCTGGGTGAATTCTGTCTACACCTTTCATCCTGAAGCAGCACATGAGGGCGTTACAGTTCATCTCTTCATTCCAGCCTCTAGCCCTGTGACCTCCCTGCAGCCAAAGCAAGAAGGGCTCATTCTAATTTCAAACAGAGCAACAATCTGCATATTTACGTAACTCCATTCAGTCTTTTCTCTAACATCTGTGCCTCAGTGGAACAATGAAACATAGTAGATGCAATACAGATGGCAGGCAAAGTCCTTTAAAATACACAATTCACATGGTTTCGCCCTAAATGCATAAGCTGGCACGAAGTCCATCACCTCAACATCCCCAAGTGCCACAAGGAATCACCCTGCAGCATGTTTCTTGGCCTCAGATGAATGCAATCCCAAAGAAGTCATTTATTATAATCTGTTTACAATGCAACAGAGAGCGGCAGTTTCACAAGACGGCCACAACCACCTTTCGCAATACAGCCCCATGTCTAACTCAAGGTTAAAACAAGTCAACCAAACACAAGAAAAAGAAAAAGGAAGGATTTTTTTTGCCATTACTTGACAGCTTTCTTATTGCCTAACCTATGCTTGTAGGAGCCCAAGGAACCTCAGGCCCACCTTAGTGAGCTGTTTCATCTCAGAAATCAGCCAATCCTCGCCTAAAAGAAAAGACTCAACCCCCAGAAATTGGCTGTCCCATAAAAAAAAGAGGGGGAACAGGACTCAAACCTGCCCTCGGGAAGCAGGTATGCTGTCTTCGTCACTGCTTTCCCATATAGAAGACTTCACACCTTCAGTCGCTTGTATTGACCAGCTCTACCAGAAAACATGACCAATGGATGGAGAAGAGGTTTGGGAAATAATGGTGGACAAAACACAAACAACAACAAAAAGCCCATAATTATTGAATCACTCAACTGTTAAGAAGGGAAATCCTGGAAGCCAAAGTGCTCTGGTCACTGGGATCACTCCATCCTCAACATGCAACTGCAGCCTCCACCAGCAGTGCCTGGGATTGTACTATAGGCAGCAAATGGGCACTTGCATCAGACTCTTAATGCTACCCACCAAATAGTGTTTGGGAGCTCGGAATGCTGGTGTAGCTTAAGCAAAAGAGAAAAACCCCCTCAAAGTGCTGAGCGCAGCCCTGTCCTCGCCTGCCAGATCCTGGGAAAGTTGCTCATGAATAACTCCTCCATGCAGACGAACACTGCTGTATTCATTTAGAAAACAAAAAATGCTTTATATGAAAATATGCTGCTCACAATTTGGGTGTAATATCCTCGAACAACAGCGTAATGTTAAAAGTGACATTTTGCTTACCCTAATTTGAGCAGTGAAGTTTCCCACTCTCTACAAACCAGCAGCATTCTCCAGTATTCTTCTACCATAGGAGACTCATTTCTTCAAGACCCAATTTTATTATAAAGACATCCACATCGCTTTTACTGACTTTCTGCTATTTTTCCACTTTAATCACTGCGTCTCAAAGTCCTCGTACAGTCAGAGAATGTGTACAACCACATTGAGCAACGCATCACAAACTTCTGCCTCCAGCAAACTGCAGTTCCACTATGAAATGTCACCATGTTCACTTAGAGCTGCCTGAACTCAGCAACACAAAAAGAAGCCCCACTATCTCTGCCATCACAGCCTTCCAAAACACAATGAGCAAACCCAAGACAAGCTCTTGGTTTCCATGAAGATCCCACAGGTGCCTCATGCTTCTGCCAGTTCCCAGTTTAATATAGTGCTTCACTGCATTTTGTTTGGGATTCTCTGTATCAGATGCAGATTTCATTTTTATTTTTATTTTAAATAAGGTATTTTCATGACTTTTTTTCCCTCCAACTTAGTGAGGCTACTAAAATTGAGCCATTTAAATACATGATTTGTATATATAGATAAGACATATATATGGATATATATATATATATATGGATATAGATAAATTATTATTGATGATTATAGATAAAATACTTCACAGAAGGTCAATGCTTGCATTTTGGACAGCAGTGCTATAAAGCTTGTGCTATAAAGGTGAACTGAGGCTTTAAAAATACTAAGAGGAAAAAGGAAAGTAAAACTCATTTTCATCCTTCAACATGGAACCTCGGCACCGCATGAATATGCATTTTGCATTTTCTGTATATAATCACAAGTTTGTGAGGTGCGTTGGGACTTTTGAAGAAGGCACAGAATAAATGAAAATCACTTTAATTAAAAGCAAATTAAAGGGCCTCCTAATCCAAGCAGCAGCACCAAATCCACAGAGACTTCTTGAAGAATATAGATCCTTGAAACTGCATTGCTTATAACCCTCCCTAATTCCAGTCTCCTTCCCTCACTTCCCCCTAAAGAGGCTCTGAATCTGTAGGAGATCAGGTTTATTATGAAAATTCTGCTCTAGTTTCTAAAAAAAGGTTTTGCTCTACTTTCTGAGTGGCCAGAAGCATCAGAATCCACACGGAGCAAATAAAAACAAAGACGTTTTTCCCAGTACAAGGGGAAAAAAAAGAGACACGATCTTATTTTATACTTCCAAAAAGTCATTTCAGCACTGATTTTAAAAGACGGGGTTCTCTTCTTTGAGAGAAAGCTCTTTAAGTACACCTCAAAAACAAACCAAACAAGCCATATGCTAATATGCTATCACAGCAATGGCCTCATGCTAGAAATCACAAGGTAGAAGAATGTGCAGATACAAAGTAGATATCATAATGGTACACTCATTTGCTACTCCTAGAGCAGGAAGGCATTACCCATTAAGCAGAACCATAGAATCACGAAGGCTGGAAAAGTCCTCCAAGATCCAACCATCTTCCTACCATCCATGTTCGCCACTAAATCACATCCCTGCTCTTGCTGGCAGGACTATTTCTGACACAAGCCAGGATGCCATGGGCCTTCTTGGCCACCTGGGCACACTGCTGGCTCATGTTCAACCAATGACCCCAGGTCCATTTCCCCTACACAGCCTTCCACCCACTCTGCCCTAAGGCTGTAGCGTTGCTTGAGGTTACTGCAGCCAAAGTGCTTCTTTTGTGCTGTATTGCATTTCTAGCATATATCAGGGAAGTTGAAGTCCCCCATGAGAACAAGGGCTGGTGATCACGCTGCCTCTACCAGCTGCTCATAGAACATCTCATCTGTCTCTTCATCCTGGTTAGGTAGTCTGTAACAGACCCACATCAGGATGTCTGCCTTGTTGGCCCTCCCCCAATCCCTACCCATCAGGATTCAATGTTATCAACTCCAGCTACAAGCTCAATAACATCAAAACACTTTCTAACATAAAGCCACACCACCGCTCCTCCTTCCTTGCCCATCTTTTCTGAAACCATCCAATGCAGCACTCCAGTCATGGGAACAACCCCACCATGTTTCTGTAATGGCAATTAATTCATAGCTTCCCTGCTACACAACAGCCTCCAGCTCCTCCTGTTTGTTGCCCATGTTGAGTGCACTGGTGTAGATGCACTTCAGCTGAGCCCCTTGCCTCATCCCAACCCCATCATCAGTCCTCTAGGCTCATTTCTAGCAGGTCTGGTTTACCCCCTTCCCACCTCATATCCAGTTTAAAGCCCTCTCCACAAGCCCTACCAGTTCCCGGGCTAGGATCCATTTCCCCCTGTGAGGCAGGTGAGACCCATCAGCATCCATCAAACCAAGTGCTCAGTAAACTGCCCCACCATCAAATAAAAACCCAACTCTTGCAATTGCACCAGCCTCTCAGCCATGCGTTTAGGAGCAGGAGAACCCATCTCATAACTCTCACAGGTCTCTGGCTCACCCCTACTTTAAATAAATAAAAGAATGTATTTATAAATGCCACTGAAAAGGAAGGGAAATCTAAAGCCAGTGATAATTATCTTCATTCCCATCTGAAAGGCACTTTACACATATTTGTGTCTTTAAGCTATTAAATGCCTCCATTAAGAGAGAAGTATAAATACATCCCAACCTTAAGGGGAAAAAAAACCCTTAGAAACTAATGAAGAAGAACAAAACAAAACAAAAAGAAAAGGAAGTGGGCAAAATGCCTGGAGAAACACTTCTTTGATTCTGACACATGGGAATAAATGGCAGAGATATTCAGCTAACCCTTCTGAATCAAAACATCTCCCATCTCGTGTGCAAATTTCAACAGCTGAGAAAGCATCCTACTCAATCTCCCCAACCTGGTGTCAGCATGTTTTATGTAAATACCAGCTAACGAGGGGTGTGTGTTTGAGGGAAACATTTTCGGGTTCTATTTAGCAAGTTTGGGGTTTACTCCAATTGGAGGAAAAATGGGGATGCTGAAGATCACAACAGGACGCAGGACACAGAGGACACAGGACATTTTCCACACTGTTTTTAAACAGACCAGAAGATTTACTTGCTATCGAAGAGTTTTAAGCAGTTATTTAGGAAATGAACAGGAGGAAAGGCTTGATGACTAAGCCCCACATCAATATGCAGCAATGTATGTCTTGGAAAACAGCTTTGTCCAGAAATAACGCTAGTGTTTGAGAACAGAATGGATCGCTATGATGATGATAACATCCCCACGGGACAACCAGAGAAGTGCCAAATGAAGCTAAACAAGAGCACGCTCTCAAACATGGCAATCAATAAGAAACAACCAACTGAAGCCATAGGTTTGGGTTATTAAGCACCACCAGCTCCAAGGGCAGGATGGGCAGCACCTCAGATCACTGCCAGGGAAGGGGCAGCTCCTGCACAGCCATCCCTGCTTCTAAAGACACACAGCTCCCCAGCACGTGTTCCACACTGACGTGCCAATGAGGCTATTACTCTTATTGCTCAGTTCCTCTGCTTTTCCCTTTGCGTGGCATCCTTAAGACGTGACCACCAGCTGCGATGCAGCCATCTAAGCAGCATACGGTCACAGGGGATCTGCTTTCCCAAGCTATGCTGAAAGGAAGCCCAGCTCACAGCACTGGGAAAACAAGCATGCAGCATGTAAATGAATGCAGAAAGCGTGACAAACAAATGTCCAAGGCCACATGTGAAAAAGGAGGCTTGAAGAGTATTGGGTAATAGTACAGTGCTTCTGGGTATCACAGTGGGGTTCAGGCGATGCGATTCATTTTCTGGGTTCACCAACTCATTTTTATTTCTGAATTTATTTTTACTCTGTAGATCTATTAAACCACCAAGTGCTTCATAGTGTGGGTACACACACGAGCTTCAGTTTGGACAGAAAACAAGAGAGAACCATCGCAACCACTCCACAGCACTTCACTGCTTGTGTTGGCACTGCTCTGTGCTGTAAAACCAACCAAGAAACCATCCAGGTTACAAAGAAGGACGATACGAAAGCAGGATCCTTCCAGAAGGAAGCACTTCCCTGATGTGACTCACAGCCCAGAAACAACAACGTTATACATCACAGTGAGTGGCAGCTCAGGGGCATCCATCAGAAGTCGGGGATGGGCAGAAACCTATTCACAAACCTACGCTCAAAGATGACATTCATAGAACCACAACATATTTCATTCAAAATGACAGAACAGGAATATTCTTAATTCATTGACTTCAGCCTTTGTTTGCCTTCTGTATTTAGTTTATAACTTTTCCTGTCCAAAAACTCCTTCACATAACAGCTTCCTGGAGGCAAAAGCAAAGACAAACAGACCGGACTCCTCTGCGGGAAGCAAACCCCCAGCTGAGCTGTGCAAACAGCCTCCACTCGCAGGTCCTGCAGTCACCTGCAAGTGGTGCTCAGGTAGATGCTGAATCACTGCTGCAGAGTACAGTACAATAACTGTATTGGCAGCAGAAGAAACCCACATGCTAACAGAGACCCATCCCAAAGCACTGCTGCTCCTGGAAGCAGAGCAATGCTGCCAGATCACTGATAGGAGTTAACAACTTACTTCCTTCCATTCCCTCTTCCACCGCCTGTTTAATTCGACTCCACTTCACCAACTTGACAAATTGCACTAAATATTGTCTAAAGAACGTGTTAGTTCCACTGGAGTGCCTCAGAAACACTATTCCAAGTGAGACAGCACAAGCCAAGGGATGAGGATTTCTATTTTTCTTCTCCTCTGAAATCCAGATAAGTGCAACAGTGCAACACAGAGTCTGCAGAGCTCCTGCTGCTGAAGCACTGCCCTCAGGGAGCATTTTGTGTTTGCATTCATACAAAGTTTCCCCTGCTCTGGGCAGCATGGGCTGCTGGTTGGATACCCTGCACATAGCAAGGGGTTGGAACTGGATGAGCATTGTGGGCCTTTGCAACCCAGGCCATTCTATGATTGCATTATTTAAACATGCTGGATAGGTCCTACAGGGACCTGACCTTTTTGCTTGGCTGCTGCCATCCCAAGGCCTTCTTGCAGAAGCTCAGAACTGCTATTTGCTTCACACAGGTGATGAAAAACAAAAGACTGGTATACAATTCATTTACTTGAGTTCTTTTTCCATAGAGTTAACCAAAAAGCAACAGCAAACACCGTTCCTCCTTAAGCATTATCACCAGTTCCAGAAGCAGGTCAGATGTTCATGTTTCAAGCTTGGACAAACAAGTAGAAATCCAGATGCAAAGCAAAAACTACCAGTGGGAGAGCAAAATGAAAACAGATAAACCTCCTTTCAACAACAAGAGATTGCATATGGAGCCTCGCTGCTCTGCAAACTTTACAGGATGGAGTTATACAGCTCCAAGCCAAAACACATAATAAATACACACATGGGACCTCTGGGACTTGCTCATGGCTGAGGACAATGATGGGTACTCTTGACTTGTCCAGAGTCCCATAGCTTTCACTGTGTACACTATACACATTTCTTCAGAGTGAAGTCTACAGGACTGGTTTTTTGTTTGACCGCTTAAGTCAAGAGGCCTTGTAACTGCATGGCTCTCCAAGGCTTCTATCAACACACCAATGTATGAGTAAATACATCATATGCATCAGATGCTTCTGAACTTTCCTTGTTCGAGGAGGGTGGGGGTTAGAAATGACAGATAAGAAGATTCTACACAGGCTCTCCTGCTCCTCATCTCCTTCACTCCTTAAGCAGCAGACCAACACATCCAACCACTGGCAGAAGCCATCTACCCCAAACAAACCATAGGGATGAAAAGAGAATAACCCTCAGAACAGCACCCCAGAGCCTTCAAACTGAAATGATGGCACAAAAGCTGAGGACAATTAGCAAGTCAAACCCCCCTAATCATTACAGTTTTTTTTATGTCCTTTGGAGATGTTCCACAAAACATCCAAGTCCCCTTTCTGATAGCAGTGAGTACACCTGAGTGTTAACAAAATGCAGCAGCAGCGAGTTTCCTTTCTCTCTCTCATTCTTCCTGCACTTACTGCCAAGGCCAGGACCTTTCTGCAGCTCTCACACAAAGCCTATGCTTGCCAACAAGATTGCTTCAGCTACGTGGCAAATTATGCATGCGACCATGAGAAAGGATGTCGTCATTTCCTATGTGACAACCATCCTTGTCCTTCTGGCACTTGAGCTATGTACACATACCTTGGTTACCACACTGTGCTTCACTCCAAACTGAAGGAAGCTCCTGCACGAGCTGACCTTGTAGGGCTGCAACACCAACAGCAAGGTAGCAAGAAGCAACACATTCCATATAGTATTATCCAAGGGTGGAAGGAGAAACAGTCTGGATGCAATGGGCCACAAGGCAGTGCCAATGCAATGCAAAACTATCAAGCCTCCTCATTCATTCAGAGGCAAGTGAAAGACTTGAAACTGGTTATGAAAAGCTTTATCTTATCTGCTCTTATCAGGACACTCTGAACGAGGTTTATCATCTAATGCCATACTCCTGTAATGCCATTTATTTGCAGAGCTTATTTTCCCTTCTCACTTTCTGTTTTACCTTCTGACAGGACATTAAATCAGCATTAGTTGCTTTGATCCACGTTCAGAACTAAGCTCTCGTCTGGAATTTTCCTTTCCTGCTCAGGATATCGGGTCAGAAATAGTAAAAGCTCTTTCCAAAATAAAATGCAGTGCTGAAGTCCCAGAGGGCCAACACCAATATCCCCCCCCATTGTCCTGACTCCGTGTGCTTGGAAACAAAGAACACAAATGATTCTGGCACTCAATAAACTTTATAAGCAGGCAATGTCTCACATGTCCATTACTACTGCGGGAAGACACAACAACACAAACCTCTCCCATACCTGCTGGCACACCTTGGAAAACAAGCAGACCAAAACCAACTGCAGCTACCAGGCAATGCAGAAGCAAAAGGGGCTGTGGGGATTCAGTGCAGAGAAATCTCTCGTTTGGGGTCCAGCAGCTCTGGGGAATCACTGCCACAAAAAACATCCTTGCCCAATCACTTTGTTTAGCCATAGTTAAATAGACTTGAGGCCCTTCCTCAAGTCTATTTAACTAAGCACATCCCTGCCCTGCTGCCTGGCTGCAGCAGGATGAAGCAAAGTGCTGCCACACATGGCCATTTTCCTCCTGCTTTGTTGTTTCTGACCCAGAGGAAGATCCCAGGCTCTATGTGCACAGCCTGCTGCCAGCCCCCTGCATGGTGCCCTGAATAGCCCCAGTGTCAGGCTCTGCATGAACAACAGGGTTTTGTGGTCCTGTGATCAGGGCTGAGCACGACGACAGATGTGCTTCCATCACATCTGCTTTAACCAACCCAAATAAACACAACAGTTCTTGGAACAATTCAGCTTTCTTCGCTCTCAAAACCTGCAATCGCAACCATTGCAGCCATAGAGAGCCCCAAAGCAAAGCACCAGCAGGGAACTTTTTCCACATCAATTCTTACATACCGTAAGGATACATTTACATTTGCAAGGTGGTTTCTGGATTCAGGTCTTTCAATGTCAAATGCTAACCAGGAAGGCCCAGCTTGTTGGGTGATGGGTACAATGCTGGGTGGTGCACATACCAAAGTTTATACACTGGGAAATACAAGCTCTTAAAATTCCAGTAGTACTAAAATAGCAACAGAACTACATTCCTGGAGGCTTTATTTTTGCAGCGTTCACAAACAATTTGCCTTTGAAAACACATGAATACATGAAATTAATCTTGGGAAAGCGCAGTAACGAGCAGAGTGTTGAATTCTGATGAATGCTTTAGCAGGAGCACACAGATATAGGAGTGAGAACCTTTCTCCAACCACATTTCCATCCTGATCGTGGCAAAAGCAGCACCCTCAGAACACAACCAATGCAACTCATGCTTCTTGTAAGGAAAGCAGGAGCTCTGCATGCATAAAACACAAACACAAGCCAAACAGAGCTGGGCCAGAGCTGGGCTCTCTCAACTTGCAAGCCCAGGGGGGGCAACAAGGCACAGCTTCTCACTTGTGGGCTGGCTGCCTGTATTGTAGGGGAAACAGCTATCACACCTGTGACTCACTGACTTGGGATCAGTATGGGAGAGCCCCATTCAGCAGCAGGCTGAATGAATAAGTGGAGATCCACCAAATTCCTTGCTTACCCGTGAGCCATACCACAGAATCATAGAAAAGGACCTCAAAGATCATCAGAGGAAGGCAAAAGAAAGCCTAACAGCCAGAGCTGTGCTGTCCCATCCCTGGGGATCCATGGCCATGACTGGGCCCTGGGCAGCCTGAGCCGGGGGAGGGGGACAGAGAGGCTGTAAGGTCCTTTCCAACCTATGCCATTCTTCTACGATTAGATGAAAAAGCAGAGTTTTCTCTTGCTCAGCTACTGCTGGAAGATCCAGTGCCGTGTGCCTTTTATCTCATTTTGCAAGCAGAATAATTCCCACTATAAAAAAACTACAGCCCTCCCACCAGAGGGAATTTCCTAATAGAATCTTCTCTCTGCTTTCAGTATTTCGTAACCAGCTGCTTTAAGTCCCATTTAAATACGAGTGCTCCGAGCAAAACCATTCTCAAAAAACCTGCTGAGAGCCTGAGAACACGGGCAGCACCATGCAGCATCCCTGCACTGCTCCTCTTGAGCCCCCCACCTCTGCTCTAGGAGGACCAGGAGGTCTCCCCACCACCAACAAGGGGGGACAGCCAGGAAAACACCACCTGAACAGCACAGAGTACATGAGGAAAGGAGCTCACTCCTGCAGGTGTGAAAGAGACTGGGAGGTGAAGCTGGAATGAGTAGCAAAGCGTTCAGAAAGAAGCAAGCACAGAATCTGAGTGCCTGGAGCTGCATTCCCAGGATCAATCCCCCCCAGCATCAACATGGGGGCTGGGAGGAGCTGTGAGCAGCTTAGGCTTCTGTTTGGGACCAGGCAGTAGGTTGTGACTGAAAAGCAATTGGGGACAGTGAGCAAAGAAGTTTAACCTGAAATTAATGAGCTTTTGACAACTGCAAACAAAACACTAATGAGGGTCCATTTACACTAATCCCAGTACTTAGCAGGGAAAGCATATATCATTTTAACTTGGTTATACAAAGGCTTTCCTTCTGCTGTTTTGCCACCATCCAGCTTCCAGCAGCAAACTTTGCCCAACTGTACCAAGTGAGCAGAACGTATCACAGCAGATGCATTAATGCTGTTGAATGATCAAATATTTAAGCAACCTCATGTATACGTTCATGGAATGCAGATCTAACCTACAGAACTTGAGAAGTGTGCAAGATACCTGGATGCTCAGTGCCATGAACATGCAGTGCTCACTGCCTGCTGAAATCCAAAGCTCATGGGAGCAGAGCTGCAGTGCCAGCAGCAACTGCAGCACAGAACAACTAGAGAAAGTTGGTTGAAAAGGGAAACGGCCCCTCCAAGAAGCAATTTAAAATGTACCCATGAATGAGTGAGGGCAGCACTGAAGCTGAATAACTACAGCCCTCTGCTAAGCCCACGTATGGAAACCTCAAGAACCACAACAATTAAAACTCATTTGTATTGAAAGAATGAGATTATCGTGATAGTGTAGTTGTAGGTTCCTTTCTGAATTATGTTCCAATGACTCGTACAGCAAGGAAATCCAGGAGGAAACCTCTTAATTCCCAGGTGAATTTTGCATCTCACCCTGCCTCCAGCTGATTTGCAGCTTTGTTTTATGCCTTTCCCTGCTCCTCTTACTGATAATTTCTCCTCTTACCGATAATCATTACTCAGCACTCAAAGAAGAAAATCTATTGTAATATGAATCAAAAAAGTTTGAGTTGGAAGGGACCTCTGAAAGCCATCAGGTCCCACTCCCTGCAGTGAGTGGGGACACCCACAGCTCCATCAGGTGCTCAGAGCTCATTCCCTGACCTTGGGAATCTCTTGGTGCCTCACTGCCATTATTACAAACAACTTTATTCCTTACACCAGGTCTGAATCTCCCCTCTTTTCATTTGAAACCATTCTCCCTTGTCCTATCAGTTTCAAGGACTGAATGTTTGTTGCTGCTGGCATAAAGGGGACAGCCAAGTCCACGGCTGAGTCATGCCACACTTCCCTGTGACAATAAACTTCCACCTGAAGCAGTAACCTACCCCAACAGATTTACTTCCAGTTTTGTTTTGTCCCTTTGCCAGAAGTCACCACTGATACCAGATCTGTGACTGCTGCACTCCAAGCCTTATGTCGGTGCCCAGACCCTTTCACTTCGCTGCTTCAGCAGTGAGCCAACAACAGACAAAAGGCAAAAGGGCATTTTTAGGGCACTGCTGCATCCCCTAATAGCACACAGGGCTTTGCTTCTCTGGTACAAAGCACATCAAACCAGCCCCAAATCAGGCCCTGCGCACAGAGCTCTCTCGCTGTAGGTAATCAGTTGGTGGCTCACTGTGAAAGCAAAACCTCAGCACACTGCAAATCCAATCACAGTCCAAAGGTATCCCCTTCTCCTATCAGCAAGGCAATCTCCCACTCATTCTTCCAGTCCCTGAAGGCACCCATCCTCTGTGGATATCAACACAACACGTTCTGGCAGCCAAAAGGATTCATTAATGGAAATATTACACCTGCACAAAGTAAATGGAAGTAGAAAGCACAATATTGGTCATGTATCTTAAAAATACACCCCACACTTAGAAAACAAATCCTGGACAAATGCTTTAGTAAACTGCTGATGCAGGTTCTCTCCTAATCTCTGCCACAGCAGCATCTCACTGCAGCTCTGACTCACACTATTCTTCCAATCTGTTGTATGCATTTATTTAAACAATACCTACAGCTTAGCAAAGAGTTTGGAATAAGTACAGGCCACTTTAAAAATAATAGTAACCCTCCCAGGATTTGAGACCAGGATAAAATAGTTATTGGAGAGGACAAAGACTACACGCAGATGGAGTGTTTGCAGGGCAATGCAAGAGTGCTGTGAGCAGCGCTGCAGGGAGCCTGCAGGCAGCAGCCGGGTGGTCACAGCCACTTCTCCTTGCGCTGGAATTCTGCTGCATCACATCAGCCACAGCCACATCTGAATCACTCCCTGGGACCACACCGAGCCCACACAGCGAGCATCGCAGGCAGACGCTCAGAAACTCAGCTCCACGCAGAACAGGCCATTAGAACTCTTTAATAATGCATCGGTTTAATTTGTGACACGTTCAATTGTGGGGCACCACGTCATGTTTCTGATTAGTTTTCCTTTATACTGTGTCCAGAGAGCAGTAAAATAAAACCAGGTGCCAAAAGCAGCGGCGATGCTGGGGGCTGGATCTGCTGCAGACCCCCACACGCTGCTCAGGCAGCAACTTGCAAGCAGGTGCTTCCCTGACACACAGCCCAGCATCCAGAGCAGGGCCAGGCCATGCGGTCAGCCCTGAACTCAGCACAACACCCACCTTCTGTTCTAAACAAGCACTGATTTCTTTCCCATCTCCCCATCCGCTCTGAGCGCATCGCTCTTGTAACCCTGACAGAGCTCCCAAGGGCCCTGTGCAGTTTGACTTTATTAATAACACATAACAGGACACGGCACAGCCTCCTCTCCAGGCCCAGCAGTAATGATGGAAGATACATCCCCCACACAACTTCCAGCTGATGTTAAACCCACCCTGAAGATTATTTTGGAAACAGAGCTTCACATGAGGAATAAGGTTTACAAAACATCAGGAACATTCAAAGGGGATACAGCCATAACCCTCCCACACTTCAAGGAGTTCAACAGCTGCCCTGCAGAGCAACTCAAAGGAGGAAGGCGAGGCAGGTGTCTTGCAATCAACAGCAATGGCTTAATGAGCACAGCTCTCACTGTAATGATGCTCAGACCACCCTGTAAGAAAGATGGTGAGAAAACACAACCTCTCCCAGCCCCCCTTCTCCCTTAAAGCACATAAAGGTATCATATAGAAATGGGGAAAAGAAAGTGAGATGCAGACCCAAATGTGCTAAAATAACAGCTGTGCTTCACAGGCTCGGGATAGATTACAACAGCCTAAACATCACAGATGTGCTGATTGAGGTATACAGAGATCTATGGATCTGTTAAAGGTGTCTAGGAAGCTTTTAAACAAGGAATCCAGCGCCTATTTCTTAACTTGGTAAAACACACTGCATGCATTTACTGATACAGCATCTGTTACCCAGAGCGCAGCCAGCACAGATGGCCGGTGCAACAGAACACAGCACCTGTGCTGTTCCTCTATTAACAGGCAAAGACAAAGCAAAGGGAAGGAATCAGGTAGCACAGCCATGGTCCACAGCAACACCAGGAGCCCCAGGTCAGCCCCAGCAGGAACAGTGACCCCGAGGCCATAGTGATGCAAATGGAGCTCCCAGTGACCCCCATGGAGATCTATCCAAGATGACACCGTGAGCTTCCAGCTGAACATCACTCATTTCCATCCAACTTCACCTCCGCATTCATGTTTACGTTCCCCCAAGCTCATCATGCCCATGCAAATAACAGCACTTCCCACCATAGAGCATTTCTCAATCCTCAGCCTTTATCTCCGCTTCCAGCACCTGGGAACGCAGCCGGGCCATCGCTTTCAGCATCACCCCGTTACCAACCGCTATCACGGGAGGAGAGCACACACTCAGAGCCATCAGCTCCCCGTGCTATCACAGCTCTGTCTGTCAGACCAGCAGCACATCTCACCGAAGTTATCCTTGCTGATGAGCGCTCGGGCATTATTTTCTCCCAATTTTAAGCAAAACCCGCAAGCGGGGTGTGGAGTTCCCACCAAGGGCCCGTTCCCACCGAAGCCCCGTGTTATTTTCTGCCATCAGCCCCACGTAAAACACGAAGTTCGCGGCGGCTCAGAACCCACCGAGCAGCCCAAGGGCCGCTACCGGCACGGACGGAGCGCTGCGCTCCGAGCCGCATCCCAACCGCGACCACCGCGCTATGGGGGCTCCGTACGGCCGCTATGGGAGCCCCGCCCCGCTCCCACCCGGCTCCCCGCGACGCCCACCTACTCCCACGGTCGCAGCCCACTCCCCACTTACCACCGATGCTCCTGCCGGCTCTCAGCCCTCCCGCCGGGGCTGCCGGGCCCCGGGCGCCGGACCGCGGGACGCCCTGCCGGTCTCCGGCGCTGGGCAGAGGCGGCGGCCAGGCAGGAAATTTCGCTCCGCCGCCTCCTCCTCCTCCTCCTCCTCCTCCTCTCAGCGGAGCCGCCTGGCGGATGCTGCCCGCATCGGCCGCTCCGATCCGCTCCGCTCACCTGGCGGAGGGCGCTGTCAGCGGGACCGAGGGACCCCAGCACCCAAACCAACGACCCACCTTCATTTCAGCACTCCCCACCATCAGCTGCAAGGCAGGGCTGGGGAAATCAGAATAGAAACATCAGTGAATGTCCGTGTCTCCTGCACAACGTGGTCTCATAATCAACGTCCCTTTGGCACCACGTTGAGTGGGAAGCAGCGATTTCAGCTGTGCAAATGGGCACAGCACCAGGAAGGCGCTGGTTTTAATGAGCCCTTTGGTAGATCGAGTGGTGCGAGTCAGCAATTTGCTCACGAGGAAATGTTTGCAAGAAATGGTGTATTCATTTGAATGGCTGCTTTTATCCAGGCGCTCAAATAGGTGGAATTATGATGGTTTTAAACTGAGACAGGGGAGGTTCAGGTTGGATATTAGGAGGAAGTTTTTCAGCCAGAGGGTGGTGACGCACTGTTCACAGGTTGCCCAAGGAGGCTGTGGATGCCCCATCCCTGCAGGCATTCAAGGCCAGGCTGGATGTGGCTCTGGGCAGCCTGGGCTGCTAGTTGTCATAATAATAATTCTACCTTTTGACCCTGAGGGTTAAAGAAAAATGACAAACATCTGTATGCTTTCTAAGTGTTTTTAACTTCTTATTTTACCCTAATGGGCTGCACTATTTATTTTCCCAAGGGTTTCAAGAAGCAAGCCCAGCCCTGGGCCTGAGCATATGGCAAATCCCATGTGGGCACAGCAAGTGGGGACACTGCTGAGCATCACTTCTCCACTGAGATGAAGTGAGTTCAATCATGAGGCCTTTTGGAATCTGGGTAGCAAATACATGACAATGATATTTGGGAGCAGCACAGCTTGTGCATGAGGATATCAGAGGAAACACCAAACAGTGAAACTGAAGGATGCTCTTACAGCAGGTGAGCATTTTAAAACAGAGTTTCCCATCATATTTGTGTTGATACCAACGCAGTGGCTTTGGGACCTTCCTTCCTTCCTTCCCTTACCAAAGAGAGTGGTGAGGTGCTGGAACAGCTGCCCAGAGAAGCTGTGGATGCCCCATCCCTGGAGGTGTTCAAGGCCAGGTTGGGTGGGGCCCTGGGCAGCCTGGGCTGGTATGAAATGTAGAGGTTGGCAGCTCTGTGTGCTGTGGGGGGGTTGGAGCTTTGTGATCCTTGAGGTCCTGTGTGATTTATGATTCCTCCTTTTTCTCTGTCCAGGTGGAAGCCAACATTCACTGCTTCTGGTGGCTGCTGCTCTGCAGGCTTGAGGGGCAGTGCTTACCGATACCCAGAGCCAAAAGTCAATACCTGTCCAGTGAGGAGATTTAGCCATTTTATATGAAGAAATCCAATCAGTACTTGAAACCTGTTTCTTTTTTCTTGCAGCAGCATTCTGAAAAGGATCGGAGCAATAGAAGAACGAAGCTGTAAGATGCAAGAGCACAAATCCACTGCACAGCAGCGCTGGGAGCAGATACACAAAATGTTGTGATCACATCCAAGTTTCCCAGGCAGCTGTTGCAATAATTTGGCAGTTCAGCTGAGCTCTGGATTTCCATCTCCACCTACAACAAAATTCACTATGCTTTACCTGGTTTCCTTCAGGCAGCCCAAAGGACATCAGCAGATTTGCATTTCCATCCCCACTCAGAACACTGGCTGCAAAGCTACCAGGGAGAAAAAATCAATCTCATTCTTAGTATTCTCTATTACACTTCCAGCAAGTTGTTTCAATTACCTTCTATCCAGCTTAGAAAAGGTAGAGATAATTAGTAATGCACAGCCTCCTCCTGCAATGCTGTGCACACGTGGATGATTATTGACCCCTTTTTGGAGCCAAGAGCAGCTCAAGGACTTTGCCTTTTTAGCTCTCCTCTGTGACTAGATGTGGAAAATGGAAAATAGAAAGGATGTAAAGGCTTTGTGAGATCTGCAAGGGCTCATCGCAACGGTGGGCTCCCAGGAAAACAGCATATACCTGCCAGCCAAGCACGATGCTAAGCTAACTTACCTCCTGGTGTTTTTCTAAGAGAAAGGTTTTAACTAAATATGGGATCTTGTAAACTGCTGGTAACCATTGCTAAATGCAGATAATTTCACCTTGAATTTTCCCTGGCTGCAGGGCATGGGTGAGCACATTGCCTGCAAGCTGCTGCGCTGTGTCTGCATGGCTGGGTTCTTCCTTCCAGAGCATGCGTGCAACACAGGAAGAGAAATCCATGTGAAATGTCATAACCCACCATAGGAGAATGACTTTGGACCAGCTGTGAGGCCATTCAGTGGTCAGTAGCAGCACAGGATGTGGCCTGTCTGAATCAGCAGCAGGCTGGGACGTTCCGTTTGCAAATAAAACTTTCATTATATACATATTTATATATATATATATGTTTGTTTTACAGCAGATCTAGTTGCCTAGAGCAAACTTGTACATAAATATGAGATAAATACATATTCCTCCTTTAAAAATACGAGGCTACGAGTGATTTTATTCCACACCTCTCTGCTGTCTGGGTCCCAGTGAGTTGCTCTGATTATCCATTTTGACTGCTGTGTAAGGACTGCAGCATCACTAGCTGGAGCAGAGCTGGTAAATTACTGATGGAGACACATTTTATCACAGCTGGATGAAACCCATCTCTCCTCTTCTCCCTGAAGCGATGAGGTGTGTTGTGTCAGACCGGATTTCCATTGAGTGCCTGATCTGGAGCAAGGCATGGAAATGCTGCTGTTGCAGAAGGGAGCTTGACACATAGGGCTCCAGTTTAATCATTAGGATTTAGCAGGAGAAACATATTGGACAGTGACGGCTGTGCTCTGGAAATGCTTTTCCAAATACAGGAGATGCGGTGGTTTTTTAGGCAGCTATGGGAAGAAAAGACACAAACAATCGTGCTATCAACAGAGAATGGATTATCTTCAAGGTAACAAGGAAGAAAAGGGCAAATTATGGGCTCGTTTACAGGGCCACTCCTTTGGCCTCAGGAGAGTTTCAACAATTTGAGCCACAAAAATTTGAGCCCAGTCACTGAAAACTGAGAATAATTGAATAAGATCGCTTAGAAAGGAACTACAAATTACACCCTGTAGCTCTCAGTCTCTGCTATTTAGAGGTTTTTCAAGGTACAAATGCTTGGCTCGCTTTATATTGGATTCTCTCAAGTCTGCCAAAGGAGATCCACTGAGCAGCTGCTGAAAAAGTGCTCCCTCAAATTCAGTATCAGGACAAATATTAATATTTCAATGTATATCTTGTAAATGTATTTCACAGTGGGTCAAGTGGCACAGCTGAACCAGGGCAGAAACCTTTTACTGCCTGTACTTCACCCAGTAAAGGGAGAAGCTCTCTGGGAGAGGATCACTGACTCCTCCCCAGCAGCGTGGAACTAAAGGGTGGACAGACATAGCGGTGATCATAAGGAAGTTTATCCATCCTTCTGTGGTTAAAATTTAACTGAAGGTCCGGAAGGGAAATGGAAGGCAGGTCTCCTGTTCCTCATTTGTTTAGAGAGGCTGAAATCTTCCCTTGGGTCTCCAGTGCTTAAAGCATGCATGCATTCAAACTGTCTATGAAGTATATGCAAGGTACATAAACAAAATGTATACATTCATAAAAGCAATGGCATCAAAAATATCTTTTTAATCCCATATAAAATGAAAAGAAACATGAGATTGTATCACACAAAATACCAGCAATACATCTCAGAAATAAGATGCACTGATTTCAAACATGATTTCTACTGTAACATTTCTCCTGCTCAATCGCCCAGGGCAGATTTCCTTCTGTATTGCCTCCTTTACACATTCACCAGCCCACTGAAATGAATCCCTCTTTAAGGTGTTTGTTTCCTCCCTGTAGAGCAGTTAGGCAACCAGCAAATAATGCATATTTCATGTCTGAGCTGAACAAGAGCTGAAGGCTGAAAGCCCCATTGGTGAAGTGCAATCAAAGATCATTACACATCTAAAGCAAGTGATGCTTAGAGAAATTGACTGGAACTTAACAGAGCCCAAACAAGCAAAAAAAGGAGGAAGAGGGAATAGGCATTGTGCGCAAATGTATGGAAGTTAATAAAGATTTATAGCATTTCCTTAGAAAAAAATAACTTTTTGATACTAGATGGAAAGTCTTTAACCCTGAAATGGCTCAGAGTAGCCCAGTCCTGTCACAGACAGCATCAAGAATTTGAGAGGGCCCAAAAGTGGAATGCAGCTGTTAAGAAAGATGGGAGTCAGCAGAGCAAAAGAACACCCATCCATCTTCACTGTGAGAAATCAGAATCTACCACTTGCTTCCAAAGGGGGCTGGGTGTGGAGATAGCAAAAACTGTTTCCAGGCTAAGTACCAACCTTCCAGAAGAAAACACATGAATAGATTCAGAGAGAGATTAGAGTTGGAAACCACCTCTCAGATCCCAAAGCCCAACCCCAGGCCACTCCAGATCCACAGTGCCACATCCCCATGGCTCTGGAACGCCCCCAGGACAGTGACCCCACCACTCCCTGGGCATCCTGTGCCGGTGCAAGAATAACTTTTCCTGATGCCCAAGATGAACCCCCCTTGGTGCTAGTTGAGGCCGTGACCTCTCATCCTATCAGTAGTTACCTGGGAGAAGAGAAACCCAGAAAAGTTAGTCAGGGAGCTTTATTTGGGCTCCAGAATTGCTCAGGAGTCGGGAGGGGAGCCGTGGGAATCTCCTCCTTGGGCACAGCTGCATTAACAGTAAGTTTTGTGCTGGCAGTGGCTGCTCCCTCCCCTCTGTGTCAGGGCTGTGTGGGTACAGCCATGGTAACGCCTCTTCTCCAGATCAAAGTTCAGTTATTTTACGTTTTTATGATTGCTGCTGCCTGCTTAAAGTTTACCAGGATAACTTGAAGCTTGCACACAGAGCAGGTTCCAGGGAGCAAAGGGAGGAACAACCTTATACCCAACAGGGCCGAAGGAAAGAAAACCTGAAACTGTAGAAAATCCACCAGCCAAAATGCCAACCAGACAGAAAACACTGATGTATGGAGGTGCTTTTTTGACCAGCGTTGCATCCTTTGTCATCATTTGTGCCGTTCTGGGAACGCAGGGGTGGATGGACAGCGAGGTCAGCTTCTCTGGAGGAGAGAACTCAACCACTACTGTCAGCCTCACATATGGGCTCTTCCAAGTGACCTGCGCTCAGGTCATCAATGAGGGGCTGCAGATCTCAGATAGCAATTTCCAAGGTAAGGAGCAGTGCATGGTGGTGGGTGACAGCCTGGGTGGCACCAGGAGTACAGGGGTTGACTGTGGGATCTGAGAGGTCTTTCCAACCCTTATGACCCCATGGTTCCATTTAATGACATGGTCAGTGTGCGTGGTATGGGATGGGGTTGGACATGGGGATCCTAGAGGCCTTTTGCAACCTTAATGAAAATTTCCATGAAAATATCTATAAACCATCTCAAGGATTTGAAGTGGTGTGAAATAAGACCCAAGATAGGCAGTCAAATGCTGGAGTGTTGCTACCAATGGCAACTCCTGGTGATCTGTGGCCTCAGCCAATGCCTCCAAAGGAGGAAAGGATACAGGATCAGAATTTGTGTCACACAGATTTTAATTTCCAGAAGCTTTCAGCGACAAACAGGAAAGCAACACTCTATTAGCGTTTCATTAAAAGCATACAAAACTAATTTGGCTTCCTTTAAATTTCATTACATTGAATTAATCATTTGATTTAAAACATTTTGCCTGCCTATGATCAAATTAACATCATTTTTATAGAGATAGGTTCTGAAATCGCTCAAGGGAGAAGGGCAAAACACATAAAGCTAATTTAGACAGAGACGGTGTATATGTATCTGCCAGGCCTGAACTTGAAGGAAAATACTTGTTTCTTTCAAGAGAACCCCATCCCATTCCTAAGTGATATTATTGAACTGAATATCCTCGCTCATTTCTTTTAAACACTCATGTGTGAAGTATGCGTTATGACGTAGCTTGTCACCTTTTATAAGTTCCCCACCAAAGGCACAGGTGACCACACCTTTTCCAGGTGGCTCTTTGGCTCCGCGATTTTAGACTGAGAATCCTAAATAGTACTTCAGCAAAAAGCTGTTGGCTGGTCATAATTTGTTGTTATGTAGCCTTGCTTAATATTTGCTGTTCTTGGTATTTATCCTCAGTGGTAAAATTAAGACCAGAAAGAGAAAAATAATAAAAATGGTTGAAAAGTTACATAGAGAACAATTGAGAGACAAGGGAAAAGAGATGCTACACGGGAAAAAATAAAGGCAAAAAATTAGGGGAAAAAAAGAATAGGGCTTACCTAGCAAGGCCTTGGAGAAAGTTATTACTCAAGTGTGGAAAACTTTAGTATGAGAAAGGAAGCATGAGAAAAAGCAGAACAGCAACAAGAAGTGATGCATACCAAATGCAACCACAGGCTGCATACTGATCTCAGTTCAGCACAACTACCTCTATGCTCAAGGAGCTCTGCTGACATTAAGGGGAGGTTCAGGCTGGATGTTAGGAAATACTACTGGGCTGCCCAGAGAGGTAGTGGAGTCACTGATCCTGGAGGTGTTCAATGAATGTTTGGACATTGTGTTGAGAGATATGGGTTAGAGAGAACTATTGGTGATGGGTGGATGGTTAGACTGGATGATCTTGTAGGTCCTTTTCAGTTCTGGTGATTCTGTGATTAATATTAATATTCATAAAAGCCCAATTGAGCTAAGCCTGGATGCTGCTCTGGAGTACAAGGATTTGCACTCAGTTTCTGGGTTTTAAGCCACAACACTCACACAAGCACACGTGAGAGAGCAGAGAAGGCAGTCAGAAGAAACACTGCTGTCTTTTGGAAGAGTAGGTCAAATAGCTTTGAAACCTGAAGAAGGCTTTCTGTCTTTTGGTAGGCTGTGAGATGTCCCACCACCACCAGCAGACAAACCCTCCCAGGCAGAGCACAGCTGATCTAAACATCCAGACAGTTCCCAGTTCTCTCCCACCTGAACTTAGTATAAAAATCACACCTGAGGCACCCAAATTAGCAATGTGACAGAGCTATACTGTGGAATTCAGTTCACACTGCAATTATTGTGTTGTAATGAAAGAGGTGAGTGCAGCAGCATTCCATGCAGGCAGGCTCTTTTTGACTTCTATAGGGTGCTGCATAAAGCAGGACTCTGCCCATGGGAGCTTGGCAGGGCCAGCAGAAGGTGCAGGCTGGCAGGAGTTTGGGGCATGTTTTGCCTTTGCCTGCAAAGCAATGGATGCAACCAAACCCCAGGACCTGGGCACTGCCAAGCAGCCCTGTGGGATTTCAGTTTTTTGCACAGTCCATATAGGTTTAGTTGTCAGTGTTGTTTGTCTTCCTTCAGATTTAAATCTTTGTGCTCATCATTTAGGAAATGTCATCGGAGTTCTCACATATACACCATTTATAGATGGGTAAATCAAGTTTGCTTCAGGAGCTGCTCGTTGTTTTCAACAGCTGCTGGGAAGATGCTTCCTGAGTGCTCTAAATATGGACATGCCTGCATCCCTCACTAGCTACGTTGGGCACGTCTCCAAGATAAAATGAGCTCATTTAGAATTAATTCTTAGGTTCTATACTAGACATGATTGCCATGTTTTGTATTAAGTAGGATTCTGTGCATTCCTAAAACAGGAGAGATGCTTCACAGACCTGCATACATACTAATTTTAAATTTAAATCACAGAATGGCCTGGGTTGAAAAGAAGCACAATTATCATCCAGTTCCAACCCCCTGCTCTGTGCAGGGTCACCAGCCACCAGACCAGGCTGCACAGGGCCACATCCAGCCTGGCCTTGAATGCCTGCAGGGATGGGGCATCCACAACGTCCTTGGGCAACCAGCTCCTATAGGACCATAGGAAATAGGTTGTCCCAAGACAGTAGGATGCCTCTCATTTGACACTGAGCCTTTGCAAAGACAATATTACCATTCAGATACCACACCATCAAAAGGAAATTCAAAGCCTGAAGATGAAAGACAAACAAATATGGATTCTACAAGCACAAAGTGCATGATGGATAAACTCAACAAAGCAATGAAATATCAGGGCTCATCCAGCGGCTCTGGGGATGCTCAGAATGTGGCCAAACACAGATATTATATCTAACAACTTCAATCCTTAGAGTCTCCATCAGTTGCTTTAAAGATTAACCTCAGAAAGGAGCCACCTTTTCACACAACACAGTGACAACCGTGCTTGTTTCCAAGTCAGACCCACAGAGCAGTGAGCAAGGTGCAGAGGCACACCCAGAGCCCAGCAATGAGCAACCAGCAGCACTCCAGGAAGTCTCTGAAGTTCACTATGAGACAGAGGAATTTATTCATTTTCTACCTTTTAAAATACAGACCAAACACTTGAAAGCTGCTGGCACTTGGTTATTCAGCAAAGTTCCCATCAGCTTCCAGGGCTCTGGTGGGACCCTGTGCCAAGTGGAAAGTTAGGCTGAATTCCTTTTTTCTTCTTTCTTTTTTTTTTTTTAAGTGAACAATTCATTCTGTGTTGTGATGATAGAGCTGTGAAAGCTGCCAGATCAGCTCTGCTTGGAACGGGCCTCAGGGCTGGCGTGGAGCCTTGAGGCCATTCACACACAGCTCTGTAAAAGTTTGGGAAATTCAATCTGACCATACTAGATTTACAGGAAACGGGGTTGAGGAAAAGGAGGTACAGGGAAATCTGAAGGGCTTTTTGGAGGCACAGCCCTGCGCTTTCGCTCTGCACTCAGGCTGTTTTACCCTGATACAGAGGGTACCTCTGTCACATTCAACCAGATCAGCCACTGGGAAGTCCTCTAGTTTGCACAGTCTTGTTTGGAACAACGTCTGCAGCCACAAAAGTTGCATTTTATTTCAAACCTCCTGCAGCTCTGTGCTGCTGCAGGAATGCTTGCAACAGGTGAAGCCTGGCAGAAGTACATCTCCTGAATGGTGGCTTACCATCAGAATGAAGGAGCGCAATGAGAGGGTGCAGCCATCAGCTCTGGAGATCTTCCCAGGGATAAATTTAAGGGATGCTGCCAGAGGGAAATCATACACAGCTGTCTGCTTCTGGCCCAGCCGTGTTTCTCATGGTAGGCAACAGCCAGCAGCAGTAAGGCTGCTTCAGCACACGCACCAGTACAGCTGCACTGCGCTCACCTCCATTTCCTTGAGTGATGCCTCCTGAATGCCTGTCTTTCCTTTTCTTCTAGCAGAACTGCTTAAATTTGCATCTCATTTCCACAACGCATGCTTACCTGCCATTTGTTCAAACCGAAATTAACTTCTACTAAGAATAAAACACTAAACGAGTTGAAAGCTCTCCTTTTAATTTATTTCCAGCAGCTCTTCTTTTTGCTCCGAATGTTTATTTCCTTTTTATGGCTGTTTATTACGGTTTTGTTCTTTTTACTGCTATGATTCCCCCAGTCTACGTGGTAGCTGAACACTGTAGTAATGGCTTTGCATGAAGAGCAGCACAAAGGGAAGTTTCCCTGCAGATGGCCGTCTATCACAACGCCTCTTTGAGCAGAGCATGACAGCGCTGATGTCAGATCTGTTATAGGTTCAGGCAGCCTCAGGCGCATTACAGTTGCCTTCTCAAGCTTTAAATTGAAAGGAGGATACTATGCTTCAGTGTAGCTCTACTGCAATTACACTTTGAGTGTGCTGCATTATCAGCATAGGTACCAAATAACTGGAAGGATGTAGGCAAAACAATAAAACTAATTACAGTCCTGAAGAGACTGACTGCATGTACCAAGGGCATTTGGCCAGCTACAGAAACAGCAACAACCTGCACAGAAGGACTGCAGCAATCTGGAGCTTGCTACCTAACCCAGGTTAGGTTTGTGTGCCAGATGGACTAGTAGGCATAGACTAAGATACCTCCATCCCATTGCAGATTTGGGCTCATATGCTATAGCCAAACCTATTGCTCCTGCTGTATCTCTACAGCTCAGCCAAACCTCTGGTTATTAGCTTTTAATTTCAATTAGCTTGGTGTCAATAACCCTTGATTTGCTGGGCACATTTAAACACCCTGGGCACCTCCTCTTTCCCAGTTGTGGATGCTCTGAGAAGCAGTGGAACAAAAGGCATCAACACAGCCATCATTGTGCTTCTGGTTCTCATCTTGCTGAGCTCCCTCCTGAGCGCCGGCTTTACGTGCACCAACACTGTGAGCAACCCCTACCAGACCTTCCTGGGACCCATCGGAGTCTACACCTGGAACTCTATAAGTGGTGAGTAATGTGCCCACGCTGACTACTTTGTGCTCACCATGCAGATAACTCTGTATTCTCATTAAGAACTACTTATAAAATGAAACAATTGAAAATGTGCTCATAGGACTGAGTTGGAAGGGACCTCTGAAGGCCATCTGGTCCAACCTCCCTGCACACACCAAGGAGAACAGAAAAAACTAACAAATCACGGACTCATTGAATGGTCTGGGTTGAAAAGGGCCACGATGCTCATCCAGTTCCAACCCCCTGCTGTGTGCAGGGTCACCAACCACCAGCCCAGGCTGCCCAGAGCCACATCCAGCCTGGCCTTGAATGCCTGCAGGGATGGGGCATCCACAGCCTCCTTGGGCAACCTGTGAACAGTGCGTCACCACCCTCTGGGTGAATGCAGAATTAAAGCAGAACTGAGAAGTGTCCCTGCTGGATGTGACTACAGAGCAATTCGTAAAGCCTTAAAGGCTCTGTGCCACTGCTTCATGGTATTTACAGCATAACAGTTCCTGTGTTACCTGCCTAGTGAAATAGGCCTCTAAGGTCTCATCAATAGGATGGACTGCAGCTTTGTGTCTGAAACCTGTGTTGAACCAAATACATCTAAAACAACATTAACATCAAAGGGAAGATGGACAGAGGGGTTGAGTCACAGTAAAATGCATTTCATTCTCTAAAAAAGCACTTGCAGAGATCAAAATTAGCTTCAATGTTCCCTAAGAAGAAAGAAATAATAACGGTGGAGATGCTGAGTTTCAGAGCCATGAACTCTGCCAAACAGCTCCTGGGGGGCACAGCCCCCAGTTCCCTGCAGCTGGCTCCTAACACACCTTTCTGCAGTTGCAGGCTGTAAGCCTTAACCCAAAATGGAAGAATTATGGGATTGCCAAACTAAGTATTAATGAGAAAGTAACCCACATGCAGGCTGAGGATCGCAGTTACTTCTGACTGCACTCTAAGAGCTACGACCTAGAAGCTGATTTTGCCACAGGCATTTTTTGATGAAAAATCACGCATCGTTTGTTGTGTGTCTTGAAGGCTCTTAATCTTTGCACCAGATGGTCTGAAATCCCAGTGCCCTCCCTGTTAAATCCCGACCCAATGTCAGCAGGAGCATTGGTAATATGTGATACCTGGAGGGAAGGGTGGGAATGCTTTCACCAATGGACATTTGTTATATCTCTGCTAGCACTACAAAAGCAAAGAAATAAAAGCAGCATTTGGTTAAATGTCAAAGTGGCAGAACTCAACATACATTAAGGAGGCTGTGGGAAACAGACATAGATCCAGTAAGAGATCTCATTTTGGCTCATCGCAGTCATTGAAAAAGCTGGGTAGGAAAGAACCATAGGTTGCTAAGCCCAAGGTCTTGCACGGAGCACTGCCAACACTGAGCCCATAGCAGGTTGCTCAGGGTCTCATCCACTTGTTGCACCATATATCCCATGAATTTGGGGTCATACCAAGTAAGCCACCTGCAAGTCACCTGAGGAATGAACATATTACACGCATCAATACTAAATTCAGTGAAAAAATGACATTCACTGACCTTAGCTAAGGATTGCCAGCATGAATCCATTAATTTTAGCTACCAACAGCACCGGGTTCTTTCATCAGATAGTACAGATGTTTTTTAAACACCCTCAGATTTTAATAACAGAAAAATACTGGATTCATATTTATATGAACACAGGCATTCACACCAACATAGGGAGAATAGCAGTCCTGGAACAGGCTGCCCAGGGAGGTTGTGGATGCCCCGTCCTTGGAGGTGTTCAAGACCAGGTTGGACGGGGCTCTGGGCAACCTGATCTAGTAAAGGTGTATGTTTGGTGGCCCTGCCGGGCAGGGGGGTTGGAACTACATGATCCTTGAGGTCCCTTCCAACCTGGGTCACTCTGTGATTCTGAGAATATTCCTAAGTAGCAACTTACAGAGCTGCTCAATGCAAGTATTTCTAACATAATCCTACAGATCCACCTCTAACAGTTGTGCTTTTCTTTCCCAGGAATCCTCACTCTTTTGGTTATGATACTTTTTCCCATCAACGTAGAAGGCAATGGCATGTCTCGGGAGCTGGCCATCAAATGCATTTCTCTGGAGCTGGGTGACGTCGGATCTAAACACAGGTACTCCTACTCCTACTGGATCCTGCTGCTTAGCATCATTTTCAACATCGTTACTATCGTTATCATCTATTTCTATGACCATGCAAGATATTCTAAGAAGAAGGAACAGGAAAGGCCAATTGAAAACGCATCAAAAGACGTCATTCTGTTTTAAGGACATCGCCAAAATGATGGTCTAAAATAAAATGACTGTTTAATATGGACAATCCCGACCGATCTTTTGTGTTCAGATTGAAGTTATGTGCAGTGCTGCAGCAGCAAGGCAATGGCCCATGCAAGGCAGCAGAGCGGCCCCACATCTACCTTTTTAATTTGCAACATTCTGCTCTGTGCACACAGTCCTGGAGATGAGCACCATGCAGAGCAGCCAGCACTTTCTGCTCCTTCTCTCCTACCTCTGCAGCTACAAGAACAATGTTTTATTGCACAGTTTTCCTTTGCAATAGGACTGTCACAGCCGTACTTGGCATCTGGCCTATGATGCAAGAGATGCTCACACGTGAAGAAAAGCATCTCTAGGAGGAGATGCAATGCAAGAGGCGACTTCTCACTATTTAAGTCAAAAGAATAAAGCTCCGGGATTAAAGCATTATGCTTTTTTACTGCTTTGCTCTTTCAAAGTAACCAAAGAGGAGGATCTTCAGCTTTTATCCAAAAGCATTATGAGGGCAGAGCAGAGAAACACAAAACAGGGATTGTAGGACCTGGGGAATGGGGACAGGTCAGTGCCATGAGAGCCATTATCTGCTCTCTCTGACAAGAACCATGCCTAGAACGGCTTTCCCTGCTGTAAACATTTCAGTTCAAGTATCAGATGTTTTGCACCCACGAGCTGAGCTGGCAGAGAGTCAAACATTTGCCAGTTTTGCTTTGGCTGCAAAATGTTTCACACGGTTTCAGCATGCATCTGTCAGTGCTGCACCACGCCAGCGCCCATCAGGCAGCGCACTTAGGCTGCCATCAGGCACTTGGCTCGAGGAGAAATGAAGTCGGTGGAATAGAGCAATGTCAGAGGTGACTCCTGCTGGGAAAAGGAAAGGATCTGCAACACTTCGGGGCTCCTGTTGTGCAGAGCTGCTGCCTGCAGGGTGCTGGGGCGTGGGAAGGAGCGCTGCTGTCTGCATAGAGCCAGGCAGATCAGGTGTCCATTACCTGAAGAAAAGCTTAATAAGAGGAGATGATGCGGGGGCTGACACTGCACTGTTAGACGGGAAGGAAAAAGAGAGTGCAACACAAGCCAGCCTTGTGTTTTGCTTTTAGGATATAAAGAAGGAATGGGTCTGGCTCTTGCCAGCCAGAATGGGAATGAATGGAGCTGTTTGGCACATTCCTTCTCCTCACAAGAGCAGATTCTGGCACTTACCCTTAGGTTAAGAAGCAAAGGGCAAGCACTGTCAGCACCAAGCTCCCACCTTATCTGAACAGAGTAGCTTTACCCATTCATCACCTGCCAGCAGTGGAGGTGCAGTGCCAGGCCAAGGGAAGGAGTGGGGCAAATCCCAGCCCTGCAGCCAGGGTGATTTGGTAGCAGGTGATCACCTGAGCAGCTCTGTTTCCTGCTTCTCCCAAATCTCTTTTAGTCCCATGTTTCACTTAAAAGTTTCACCCTATGGAGAAGTTCTGCTGCAAAACTGCCAAAAAAGCAGCAGCTTTTTCCTTGGAAAGCACACAAGATCCTTGACATGCAGTAAATTACCAACCACCTTAACAATTAGCAGCAACAGAAAAGAGTTAATAACACACAGTATAACGCCTGATGCTGACATCTCTTAGTGACAGCGTGGTCAGAGCCCTCAGCAGCAGAAAGCAGAGCACAGCACCGCTGTTCAGCACTGCTACCAGCCACAGCACAGCCCATAAAACCAATTCCTGTCCCCCAGGAGCAGTTCTGCTAAAGAACCATCCAGCTTGTGCTATTTAAAACTGCTGCACGTGGGGGAGCTGCAAGAATTAACCACCACCATTCTAAATCAAGAGCCACCGATGCGGTAATGGCTTTTATTACAGAAGTGTCAGCATTGAAAGTCAGTATCAGCCTTTTGGCCATATGGGGCAGAGCTCCAAACCAGCACAGGGAGAGGTGGCAGCGTATCCCCAGAACATCAGCTCTGGTCACACCAATGGGGATAAATGCACAACCTCTGTGTGTCCTCTGCAAATGAGACCTGTGAAGTCTATTTGAGTATAAAGGCAGCTTGGGATCTGTGTGGTGACAGACACTCCTATGAGTAACACTGATGTTCCACAGGGAGCTGAGCTGTGGGCAGCAAATGCTGCTGGAGAACACACTGTGACAGCAGCAGCCGAGCAGTGCCAAAGCAGGGCTCACTGATAACATGCAGAACCCTTCCATATTCTTGCTTTTAGAAGAAAACTCGCCCTTTAGGACTCCTAAAATCTGGGTGAACTGGCTCATCTCTGAGCCCCTCATACCTTTGGAGGGGGCTCAGCCCCTTCCCCTGCTGTGCACCTCGGAAGCCATAAGAGGGCAGCAGTCCCCTTCCCAGCCTTAAAAACTGCTTTTTTTTCTCCCCTCTTCTGTAGAACGAAATAGAAAACCTGGATGAGACTCTGCTTGGCAGAGCTCAGAGGGTTCTCTAATGGCCCCATCCACCACCACATCACCTCCAGCATTGCCAGAGCTCTCCGAGTTGCACCTTCTTGAGCCTTTTCCCAAATCTTAACACAGCTTTCACTCTTTCTGATAGAGAAGGCTGTTAAAACCCCATGACAGAGGTCTGAACTGCTGTGCTTGCACTGGGAAAATCATTTCTGCCCGTTTTATGCAAGCAGTTGGAAAGAACAGGAACTTTCATTGACTTTAGGGAGCTTTGGATCAAGCAGTGAACCAATTAACGTGACAATGGCGTGGAAACTCTCTGTGTTTACCCTGCAAGCTGAAGCTGGTGGGGATCGAAATATCCTCACTAATCTCTTCCTTCCCCCAGCAGCCTCCTCTGAAGAAGAGAGAGAATAGATTAGAGACTCCAGAGCAACAGTTGCTTCAACCTCTATATTCTCCTGGGCACTTGTGCATGTTCTGAAGTGTGTGTGGGGGAGAAAGCAACGGAGCTAATTCCTACATTACAGTCATCTAAACATTAAGCACCTCTTTGTAGATATTATATCTAATACCAGACCAGGCTGCCCAGAGCCCCATCCAACCTGGTCTTGAACACCTCGAGGGATGGGTTATGTGCTACGTTCTGATGGTGTGACTGAGCCCTCAGCCAGCAAGAGGGAACAAAACAGAAACCACACTAAACATGCACTGGGATAAAAGTGCTGCTCAGTAACACCCGTCAAAGCAGAGCAGGCTGGCAAAACACACTTCTCAAGTAACACTTTAATTGGTAAATGTTGCTCGGGTCATAAATTACCATTTTCCTGGCATGACATCCGACCTGCTACATTGCTGTAGAAGCTGATGAGAAGAAAACTGATAATTCATATTCATCCATCTTCATTTGTCTTTTGTGAGCAGTGGAACACCATTAGGGGCCCGGTTTCAGAGCATCAGCCTTTAGTACCTGATACCATCTTGGAGGTGACTCACCTCCATCCTTCCCCTCACCCCTCAGCCCCCACTCTTGGCATCATGCTCCAGTGACCCAAGTTCCTTCAAAATAAGGCATATTTAGTCATAGAATCACAGAATGGCCTGGGTTGAAAAGGGCCACAATGCTCACCCAGTTCCAACCCCCTGCTGTGTGCAGGGTCACCAACCACCAGCCCAGGCTGCCCAGAGCCACATCCAGCCTGGCCTTGAATGGCTGCAGGGATGGGGCATCCACAGCCTCCTTGGGCAACCTGTTCGAACCTATTCCTCCAACAGACGTATTTCACGTAAGAAGAGAGAAATAACAACACAAGGGGACAGCATCCAAAACAAAGCCTAAATGGGTATACATGTTAAGTTTTAAATGCAATTTGCATCCTCTTGTTACCAATGCCACAGTTGTCCCTGCAGATCAAAACCGCTGCATGGTATATTGGATTTTAAAAGAGTCTCTAGCTTTAATATGAGACAATGAATGAAATATGCCCACAGAAATCAAAGGGGCCTGCAAGCAGGTGTGCACTCAAATTATTTCACTGCAGCCAGAGGGTGAATATTTCTAATCTGGAAATTATTTCTATAATTGGAACCAAAGAGGAAGAGTTGCTCCTGGTTAAGTCTAGGAAGCTTTTCTATGATGGAAACCAGGCTGACAGTACTTCTAGGCAGTACATGACTGAGCAGCATGACCAGTGCCAGGGAAGGCTGATAAGAAATGAGATGTAAGAGTCAATCAGTCCTTTATCAGAGCAGAGTGCAGATGGTGAAAGAAATTGAGGTATAAAAGAGCTGCACTGGGTTGCAATGTTTGTTACTCAAAACTCCTTTAATAAAACAAAGAAGTGAGGGAGCAGGGCACTGACTTGCTCTGTAGATACCACTCTTCATCCTCACTATAGAAAGAAGGATGCTGCGAGTCACAGTCCATGGCACAGGCTTGAAAGAGTAAGGCCTGGAGTCCTTACACATGGCTGCATGGTGCAGCCTGGGCAGGGCAGCTGGCATCCTCCTCTTCCTCCTCCTCCTCTTCCCTCCCTGTCAGGTGCTTTGCTGATCAATGGGAGTGAATTTGCCTGAAGGGCCATTGCTGCCCCAAATCCTTTTCGGAGGTGGATATTGAAGCCAGCACATTCCTTTATAGAAACAGCAGGCCAGCCTTAGTTTGAAAGCATAACAAATGGAAGGGCTCCATTTGTCAGTGTCAGGATGGGGCAGCGATCTCTTCCCTGGGAGCAGCAAAAGCCCCCCAGCAGCTCATGATGCTCAACAGAGGGGGATCATACAGAGAGACTCACCATTAAAACAAGAGCCACTTCAAAAAAGTCACTGTGTTCAGAGAGAATATGGCAAAGATACTATTAATATATGATATAATAACATAATAACCTTATATCTCACAGCACTTTTATTGGGCTGTTCACAACACTTCCTGTGTCACTTCCCACACATCCAGCACTTCTGACACCTGTACTGACTACGTTTTCCTACAGACAGGTTACAAAACTGAACAGCCCTAAAATCACTACAGCGTTCACCAATGGATGTATGCTTCAGGTACCTCCCTGCCTACAGGAGTCTGTGATGAATGCAAGAGAAGTGATGTGAAACAAAGAATAAAGAGATCACAGAGGTCACCAAGGTCTGGAGAAGAGGTGAAGGAGCACAGGAAATTATAGAAGGGAGTAGAAGCATGGAGGAATGCCAGAAGGTCAAGACTTGAGGATCCCTGTGGTAAGTGCTGCCCAGCAGAGCTCTGCTTGCAAAAGGATGGATGAAGTATTTTAACTATGCACTGCCAGAGGCTGTAACAAGGATTTGAAGTTTCATTAACCTATAGGCCCTCCTTTTCTTTCTTGCTCCCCAGCCTGTCCTAACTCAAAGGAAGACACCTGCAATGCATTTATGATCACGTGGAAAGCTAGATCATCTCTGCAACGACCAGAAAGCCACATTTTGTGCCAACAGCTATGCTCTGCTGTTGCCTCAGGTATCATGAGGGACATCTGCAGTGCACCCAGGGAAGGTGGCTCCCATGAGTTGCTGTGCACACCCAGTGGCTGCAGCCAGCGCTTGCTCCTTGCAAAGGTCCATGTGATGTTCATATGGAGAAGAGCAGCTCACTTCTTTCCACTGCCCCAATGTATCATCTCCTTTTACATAACTCTCCATCATACCTCAGCTTTTGAGCTCAGCAGGAGGTGGGCTTCCTTGGTCCCAGCCAGGCAGCTCTGTACCAGAAAGAATGGGGATAAATTTTACCTTTTCCCATTCCTGCTCTTGACTCAGATCCTTCAGTTTGCCCAATCTCTGCAGGTGTAGGGGGAAACCACCTGCCTTGGTGAAGTGGGGGATGGTAAGAGCTGAGTCTTTAAGGCAGGAGCAGTGATTCTGGTGCCTCAGTTTCTGGCATGTGAGCCAGAATGAGGGAGATCCTGTGTGGAGCCAGGAGTTGGACATTCTGTGATTGTGGTTGAGACTCTGTTCTGGGTCTAGGCTTGGTCTTTGCATAAGACCTTTCTATTGATGGGACTCAGTAATTTCTTGCTCTTGGACAATTATTGGTTGCCTGAGGAACTTTCTTGGATTTGTACTTATCGAGACAGTTATATTTTTCAACTCCTTACAAATACACATTCATGCTCTGCACTATAATCCAACTTATTAAAATACCCACTGTGTCAGTGTCTGCCATGGACTGCTGAGCGGTCACTGGCAGAAAAAAGCAAACCAGACCTCACATGCTAAACTAGAACCACAAGTACATGCACAGCTGTCTCCCTCCAGCTAAAAAGTCACAAAGGCTTCAGGAAAAAGAGTAAGGCTTCCCATCCTATTCACTCATTGCTGATAAAATTAGAAAATGGGAGCAAATACAAATGGTTGTGGAAAAAAGCAAGACAAGGAAAGCATGCAACTCAGCTGTGTGAAGGAAACTGTTTGAAATATGGGGTTTCTAAACAAATAAGGTTGTTCCTCTGACCTTCAGTGACACCAACGAGCTGCTAATTACTGGGCTGTTAACTCAACCTGGCAAAGGATTAATTAAGTGGGAAACTGACTGGAGAAAGAACTCTGCTAAGGAAGTTAGAAACTGAAGTGGCTTGCAAGAGAAATGTAGATTCTGTAATAGAAGATATGCAGTTCTTTAGGCAGCTGAGATAAGGAAACTTACAAGCTATTTTAAGATTAGGAGTTCAGAATGGAAGAAATCAGTGGGGCTGGAGAAGGCTGCTTCTTGGTCAGGACTCAGCCAGGTTGGCTGTGATTTTGGGAAGCAGATCTCAAGCCAAAAGAGGCAGTTTCTCCTGCCAGCTCAAGGGTTTCTTTGTGCTCTGAGATGAGGGGACACCAAAGCAAGAAGCTGGAAGAAGCTGAGAATAAAGTCTTATTTGGAAGGATTGGGCATGGGTGTTCAAGTTGACATTGAAAAGGAGAAGAGTCCTTTACCCTGAAGCAGAGGAGAGGGTGGGACCACAATAATGTAATGGGGTTACCATAGCTTATGTGGTTAGAGCCTGCCAGGCAAAGATATCCTTCCAAACATCCATCCACTAATGCAACCACTGGACATGAACTGCAAGGACTGGGAACACAATGGGCAGCAACACAGATACTTCTGCTCCGAGATGAAGATTTGGCCCTATCACCTCTTAGTGTTACTCTTTGGCTTTGTGGGTGTTGGGCCTTGTCCTTGACTGATCTCCAAGTGACAAAAATAAAATGTAAGGGCTTCATTGTAGCAGGTAACCTCTTCTCCACTTCCCTGAGATCAGCACTGCTGTTCGGATGCTCCCATGGTGATGAGGAAATAACACCTCAAGCTGGCACAGGTACAGCAGCATTGCATGGCAAAAACAAAGACAGGGGAAACAAGAAAACAAGCAGAGGTTCTTGTAAGAGTTCTGGATGGGGCAGAGGACTAAAAGTCTAAAACACATGGACTTATGGAGCACAGCTCCCAGAACAGAGGTTTCCCTTCCCATTCCTAACATGCATTTCACCTCCTGGTTACCAGGTATGAAATTATACACTCTGTGCAGAAACTCATTTTTCAGCCCATGTGGGAAACGTTTGGACAAATGTATTTTCTGCAAGAAAAGAAAACATTTTAAGAGCCACAAGTATTTCGCCTCAGGTGATTTCCCCTTAATCTTCCCAGTGACTCCTCTCCCAGACGCTTCCCAGCACTGTGAGCTGCACAGCAGCAGCTATTCCCAAGGTATTTAGTTTCTCCCCACAGGTTTTTGCAGCGTTTGATCTGAAAGGCTGCTCTTCTCCTTAAGTGACAGATAATTGAGCAGCATGAGGCTGAGCGAAGCTGCTTCCTCCATAGCAGCTCTTTGTGCCCACAGAGACAGCAGAGGTGAGCGCTTCTTTCCTCCAACCTGGGTGCAAATCTCAGCCACATTAAAAAGAATATTAAGCAATAAAAGTACAGCCCAGTCCAAATCTTTCCTTAGACCAATAGACACAGCAAAGAGCATTGCAAACACACACAGCAAAGTGCTAAGTGTGCAGCACAACACTGACTTCTTGGGACCAGTCCATTTGCATGGGATCATAGCAAGGTGTGGGGGTAAATGTGTGGGAACAAGGTTTGCTTTTGCTGATCAGCCCTGCATGCCACTAACTTTCCAGTGTGCCACAGATATCTGCAGGCTCCTAGGACAAAGGTCAGTTCTCTTAGTACCGGATTCTAAAAGCACTTCTCATACTTGCATTCACTCTGGCTTTAGCTAATCCAGTTCAACATCACATCATGGCTGTGTTAGTTTTATCCCCAAGTGAGAAATGAGAATGATGCTTCTATCACAGCCTGGTAGCATACACAGACCACTGCCTGTTCTCAGCTCCACACCTATCAGATGAACAAACCCAAATCATGTAAGGAGACAGCAACCCTGGAGTGGAAGCTTTATGGAAATAAGAAGATAGGCTTCTAAAATAGGAAATTAAAAATATATAAAGAAAAATCTCTTTTTAACACATTTTCTCATGTTCCTTTCCCCAAATTAGCCTCTGTACCAAAAAACTATCTTCACCTCTTCCAAATTTCACCTTAACAGCTGAATTAAAAGACCAAAAGATTTCTGGGCATTGCTGTGTTCTGATAGTGAGGGAAGGTCCTGATCTCAGTATCACTGCACTCAATTCATGTGGGCCATCAGAAACGCTCTACTTTTTCTAATCAGTCCCAAAGTCCCCAGCACAGGAGACTGTCTGTTTCTAAGGAGATAGGAAAGCCAGAAGACAGTGAAAGTCTCTGCATTGAGGTAAATTAAACAGCTCTTTTATGACAGTCATTTATCAGAGCTTTGATCGACCTGCACCCTATGAGTTACTGCTTGAACTGATCACATCAACAGTAAGAACTGCAAAAACAAAGTAAGGCAGGAGGGAGGGCACAATCTGGGGCACAGACACAGCACGCTATGCAGATAGTGCACTCCATAGCTGAGTGCCTGAAGAGCAGAACTAATACAGAGGTGTTTAAATAGCATTTGGCACAGCCAAACCTGCCAGTGAAGGGCCATTTGGGAAGGATTATTGAGTGCCCAAGGGGCCTTTTGTAGCCTGCTTGCTTTAAACTGCGAGGAGCAAGCACCAGTACTTCCTTACATTGACAGAAGTGCAACTTAATCACAACATCTTATTCTGAAGAGAGCAGGAAACAGAACTGTTTACACTGTGTGATCAATAGGAGCCATGAAATAGTGCTGCGGGACACATTTAATCAAACACTGGGATACGTCAGGCAGGATGGATTGCAGGCTTTACATCATTCTGGAGAACCACAGGGTGAGAAGAGCTGTCAGGATCTCACCTGAAGTCTTCCAGCTCAGCGATGTGTTGGAGGGGCAGAGCTTTGCTTGAGGCTCTGCAGTGGATGGTACCTTGTCTCTTCGCAAGGTTGTCTTTTATCCCGTACAGATGGTGACAACATCTACTTTGACATATTGCTTCCATGATGACAGCAAGTTGGCATTTGCTCAGGGTTTACATTTAAAATAAGCAAGACATAAATTCTGCCTAAGACAACTCACAGGTGCCTTCTTTTAAAATCAGAACAGCAAGGGGGCAAAATATAAGTGTGTCCAAGTATAAGGAGCAATCCATTAAACAGAACCTTACAGCATCTCCACAAGAGATTTTCCAACAATTCCATGCAACTTAAATTGATTTTCCCTTTGACTTTTTTATTGCCATTAAGTTTCAATGTATTTATGCAAAAATGAGAACCAAGAAAACAAGAAATTGATGTGTGTAGTCTATTGGTCTAGACACCAACATGTACTCAGGAGGGCAGCCATGAGTGTGCTCCAAACACAGGAGTTTTGGAATCCTTAGTTTAGGTCACTCAGAAGGGATATAGGCAAAATGAAGCCCTTGGCTTGGGTGGAACAACACTGATCCCAAAACTTAAGACTTAGAAGGATCTATGGAAGCCTACTACTAATACAGGTATTGTTCAAAGCTCTTCCACCAGTTAACAGCACAGAAGCAGCGTTAAGTCAGTTCTATCTCAGCAAAAAAGTAGCCACTGCCCAGCTGTGACCAATCAATAGTAAGAAATGTGATAGAAACTATATTGAGAACACCAGAAAATGCAGCTCCCTCACAAAGAGCAGCTTCTAGCACTGTCTTTCAAACCAGCAGAGCTACCTTTTCCCATCAGTTCTTTCCCACAAGCAGACAGATGACAAATCACCTTCCCTCGCAGTCAGTGGAAATGAAAGGGGCTCAGTACTTTACAGCCAGACTCCAATTGCCCAATGGGTGCTGTATTATACTCTATTTGACTACTCCATACTCACACTGCTCTGATCCTGCCTCCCAAATGTACTTTCTTGAGGAAATAATGCAGTTCTGATTTATTCTTAGGGCAGCAGAAAACTGATGTACTGAATTACTCATGGGTAGGCTGCAGCATTATTAGCATTCATTAAAAGCCCAGAGAACAAATTAAGTTGTCCCCATACAGCAGGAGCAGACCCAGAGCCTGAAATCAAGTCCCAGCCTCATGGTCTGCGTGCATCACTGCAAAACACGTGGGCAGTTCTGCAATGTCCCATCACAGGTTTTTTCTGCTGTAAACTCCCAAGCTAAGAACAGGAGGAGAACATATTTCAGCTTCCTTCTGGAGGCAGCTACAGAAGGACTGCAAGGTTTCTATAGTAATAAATAAAACACAGTAAATTAATTTTTAGGGCCCTGAACTACCGTAACACACCAGGCATTTCATAAGCAACATTAGAACCATAAAACATCCAACAAAAAGCACAGGGAATCAGGGGAACATAAATACTTAACATTTTATCACTGTGCCTTTGCCAAAAAGGTATTAGAGGCTCACAAAGAGAACTTGGCACTCATCTCCAGGTATGTAATCCTCTCCACTGCCACGTGAGCAGTGCTGAGATGCTGCAGCACTCACAGCTGCTTTTCCATCAGACCAAACCTGAGGAGCAATTTTCTCACCTCAGAAGGGATGAGGATGCTCAGGAGGACACTGGGATGACAACACATTTTCCAGAAGTTATGCAATTGCCAAGATTTTGCCACAAATAAATAATTCACCATAAAGCATCAAACTAGAAAATCCACCTCTTTCCGTGCCTGGTCTGAAGGCTGACACAAGCATAACACGCCAGTTATTCTGCACCAAAAACTGCCCATCAGGTGCTCAGAGAAGTGCTTTAACTCATTTTACACCATTCCTCTTATCACTATAATGAGAGTTTTGCAAATACAGGAAAGAAGAATCATAGAATGGCTTGGGTTGGAAGGGACCTCAAGGATCATGAAATCCCAACCACCCCATCACAGGCAGAGCCAACAACTACCATATCTAATACTAGACCAGGCTGCCCAGGACCCCATCGAACCAGGTCTTGAACATCTCCATGGATGGGGCATCCACAGCCTCTCTGGGCAGGTGTTCCATCTCCTCACCACTCTCACAGGAAAGAGCTTCCCTCTGATATCCAACCAAAACCTTCCTTCAACTTAAAACCATTTCCCCTCATCCTGCTATTAATTACCCTTTCAAAGAAGGAAGGCACAAATACAACAGAGCACATGTACTCACCTTCCCCAAAGGTTTTGATTCCCATAGTGAGACCACAGCAACACCACATTCCACAGCAGCATGGTTTAGTTTGGTCATGGAACTCCATCACAAAGAACCCCACTACCATTCCCCAAAGCAGCCAGCCCAGGCTGATTATTAACACTAATTAGTACTTGATTGGCAGCATTGGATTTGAGGGAAACAGAACTGTAGCCACTCTCCTGGCAGGTGGGAGAAGGCTCATCATTAATGGTGGGATGAGCACAGGTTGCAGGGAAAAACAAATTGCATTGAATCACAGCTGGCCCTGAGCTTAGAGCTTACTTTTACACCTGAATCCTAATTCACATTTTTGGGTTTGTAACATTTACTCCAGAGCTCAACCAGCAACAGGAACCTAACAAGTAAAATAAAGCTTTATGAAAGCAGTGGAGGTGACTGTTGTCCAACTTGGTGATCTCAATGCACATCTGTGATGGAACTAGCGATGCTGCAGGTCCTTTATAAGCCTGCCATGCACAGGCAAGTTAAAACAATGTGGATAAAGTCCAAATGAATTTGTCTTTTGAGTTCAATTTATTTAGGAATAAATCTTTGCATCGATGTATGCTGCACAGCAATTGTGCAGGCTCCAGCTGCATTTGCAACTTAGCAACTTTGCAACATGCAACCTAGCATCCTTGTGTAGAATAAGTAAATGCAAATGATACCACGTTCCATCAAGACAGGACATGAACAGAGAGGCAATAATTTACCCTTCAGAGACAGCACAGGCTATTAAGGAAAGCAACATACATGGAAAGGTGGTGCTGAGCTTAATTAACAATGCAAACTCAGGAAGCTAATTTAACTCAAAGTATGGCCATTAGAAGTCTTTGGTGAGTGTAATTTATCCACAGCAATTACTGGTGTGTGCTCATGGAGATAACTCAATGAAGCATTGCTTCATCAGTGGCGATGGGATGCTTTCAAGGGCAGTATTTATTTTAAGACCAGAAGCTGTGCAGAGGGAATGCCTTTACCTCGGTTATCTTTAACCCCCATCCAACTACGAGCACAATTCTGCTGTTGAGATGAACTTGGCCTGAAGCACAGACACAGCTTCCTATTCAGGTAGATCTGAAAATGACTGGACATCGAAGATCCTCTGGGGACAAGGAAAGTTAATTAACAGTGTATTATCTTGAGAGTGTCTTTCCTAAGCCCCGGAGGTGCCAGCTAATGCCATTACTGCCTCATTTATAGTGACAGCCCTCTCGACTCTGCTGTTGCTCCCTTAATTTTGAGGGCAGAAGGAGTCACTTCCTCATTAAATATTTGTATTTTCTTCCGAGTTCCTTTGTTTTCCAATCCCTTTCATTAAGAGGCCTTCATGACACACTTACCCTGTGAAGAATTCAATCCCTGCTGCTGGATAATTTTTCTTCCACCAAAATACATCAAGATGAAAACATTACATTCCTATTGGGACCACCGTAATACCACAGCCACTAATCAGCCTTTAGCTGACTTGCTTTTTTTTTTTTTAATACAGCCAAATGCTTTAGGGATATTCTTCTCATTGCCTCTTCTCCACTCCCAGTGCTAATTTTTCCTCTTTTTTATTCTTTTTTCCCTGTTTTTAGGACACTCATTTTACTCTTCCCTCCCAGTTTCCTCATTCTCGGTTTCACTGGTGCCCACCAGCCACATCTCCTGTGCAAGGCATAACCATCCAGGTCTCTAAAAAGAATGGCATTGCCATAAGCTGTGTGACACAAAAGACCTTGCTCTCAATTGTAGCATCTTGGCACTGCTATGGGTATAACAGCAAGGGAAACTCAGCTGAGAGACTTATGTCAATAAAACATAAATACAACAAAACATACCATGGATTTCAGGAGTTATTCCTCTCTCCTACATCACATCACCTCACTGAGCGAAAGGCGCGAGGAACGAATATAATTTCCACCTGTATTTCTTTATGAGATGAATTAATGAGTTTCTGCTGTCATTTGCGGTGAGAAATATGGAGAGCGCATATTATTTTCAGGATCTCAAGAGTGTGAGAAAACTTCAGAAGCATGAAATATCTCCCCCCTCCTACCCCCCTTAGCAAACCCTTTTGTGCAGTTGTTTTATAGCCAGCAGGAGGAAACTGTTGGAACTTTCTCTGAGAATTGATGACTGCTGGTAAAAGAGATCCTAATGATTTGGGTCACTTTGAATTATAAAAGTCATCACTGTACTTTTGACTGTGAGCTTCTTGCGGAGAGCAACGTTGGAGTCGCCATCCTTGGAGATGTCCAAAGATTGTCTGAACACTGTCCTGGATAAACAGCTCATGGTTGGCAACACTGAACATAGCAGGGTGGTTGGGACTAGATGAGCATTGTGGTCCTTTACAACCCAGGCCATTCTGTGATCCTATGGTTCTTTATGCGGTGCTCATTGTGCAGGATGGTTGGAGGAGATGGCCTCCAGAGGTCCCTTCCAAGTGCACATCACACTAAAGTAAAGGGGGAGGCACCCCAGGATTTTCCCAGAGCCGTGTGATGCAGAGGGCTGAGGCATTTACACTGACTATTCACACATTAGCTGGAGGGAACAGCCCCAGATACCAGCCAAAAAGAGGGCAAAATGTTTATACAAAGTCACTGCCTTCCTTTCAGCACAGAGCAGCGCTTACGTGTAACAGGAGGGAGTGCCAGGGGAGCCCTGCTTTGTGCATCTTAATTATACTCAGTTTCTTCATTATTTCTTTGAAAGCTCTCACTTCCAATTACACATCAAGAGAACGAGTTCTGTGTCCTCCTGGCAAGATGTTGCTAAAACCAAAACCCACCACCTCTCCTGCAAACAAACAAACAAACAAAGCACGCAAACCAGCTTAATTGGGGGAAGGCAGCTTTCCACACACACAGCTAGAACTGTTGATGCAGAGCTGGGCAGCCCCCAGCCATGGCCAGGACCCTGCTGGCTTTGCCGCATTTTCTTCATCAAATATATTCATAGAATATAACTTTGTTGTGACTTTATGAAGGAGAGGAGTTATAAGCTTAAACATCTTGGCAGCATTGGGCAGAAGAGGTCATTTGTACAGCACAGACCACAGTGGTGTAAGAAAACAAAGTATGGAACAATGGTAATAGTTGCTAGTGGAAAAAAAGTCCCCATTTTGAAGAACACAGCAAGGAAATTGGAGGAAATTGGACACAGAGATGTCCATGGAGCAACACGGATCTCCCTGCTGCACAACTCTGAATGGACAAAGTGTAACAGCGGTGAGAAAACCACAGGTGTGGTGCTTGGCATGGAAGAAGTTTTATTTAAAGTAAATAGGATTACAAACACCTTCAGTCCATTTTCCTTCTCTTAGCACATAACACTGTGTGCCAGAATGTGTTTTATCAGCAACTTGTATCAATACAGGAACAAAGGGAAGTGATGTGATGTCAGAAAGCCTAACCTAGATTGCACCTGTTAGCAGGGATGTATTCAATCTTTTTCAGCCTTTGTCCAAAGTCCCTTTCTTTTGGATTAAAAATGACTAACCTGGATGTATCTACAGTCAGGATTTATAGGATTAAGCACACCCAATGGACATGTTTGCACCCAAAGAGTCACTGACCATGAGCAGAGTCTTTAAAGTCTTTTCCAACCTGAGCAGTTCTATGATGCTATGGTTCTATGATAAAGATGAGAGCTAGCAGGGGACACCAGAGGAGTTCAGGCTATTAACATTTGCAGACAAAAAAATTCCTGCTGCCTTGCTTGTGCCTTTCCATTAATGAATTTTGACATATGGAGGTCGAGTTTTCATTACCATGGTGTAATTTAAGGAGATCTCAGCAAGCAGCTTGCTAGAGCCCCCACTCCGACGTTCCTTTTGCTGCAGGCAGACTTTTCTCCTGCACGTGCAGTGTTTTCTTTAAAAGGGAGAACGAACCAGCAGTTCTTTGAATGGCCAGTCAGTGAACAACATCCAGTGCCAATGAGACCTCGCGCTGCCTGGTGCTTGTGTCCTGTTCCCCTGGTTGGATCCGAGCTGTTTTATAGCTCTGTTCTGCAATCATCACATGGGTTCCAGCTCAGCCACCTACCACTGCACCTAGTCACAATAAAAGCCCAGTTGAGGTAAAGCTTAGAGCAACTCCTTGACTTTAAATATTGAAATCTAACCACCTCAGTGGGAATTAAATTAAGCACACGCTGTTCTTAATAGGTATGATTTTCTGAACAATTTCTTCCACTAAAAAAGGACAAAATCTCTCCTGTAAGGTTGTATCAAGTAGTCAGAAACCATGATTACCTGGTTTGCCGTCCTGAATCACCAGCTTCAAAACCTGCTTTCATCTATTGTATCTTAACAAACCGTGGGCTGTTTAATCATCTTATTATAGAAGCAGAAGAGTGAAAAAGAAACACAAGGGAAAGCCATGAGCCTGGTCAGGATTACAAGGGGAACCTGAAGGGTTGACTCCAATGAATGTGAAACCTTTAATTAAAGTATTAAAAGTCTTCATTCTGAAGGCTGTTTCTGTCTTCATGGCAACCAGAACCCATCAGCCCCAAGGCTTCCCATGTGCTGGGTTAACACACAGCTTGGGCAGCCCGGCCATTGGCTCTGAGCCGTGGCAATGCTCACCTACACACCTGGGCACCATAAAGAACTTTTAAAGAGCCATTAATTATATTCAGGCTTGAGGAAAATTGTCTTTATGCAAATGAGAAGCTCCAGAGTCGAGTTGTAGGACATTTCATGAAATCTCAGATAAAATTTATTGATCTTATGGAAAAAGCTTCAAGGGAAAAACCACCTCTGAGCAAACAGAAAAGGACTCTGCTTAGTGTAAAATATGTAACTAAAGGGAGTTTTAGATTGGATATAGAAAAGGAACTCTTCACTATGAGCACAGCACTGGCACAGTGTGAACGTGGAATGGTGGGAGGTGTCCCTGGTTGGGTACTGAGTAGCCTTTAACATCCCTTCCGACCTGAACCTTTCTGTGATCCTGCCATCAGTGAAGGATCTGTGCATATCATCCACTGTATAGTGATCAAATAAGCTTGCTACTGTGATTATTAGAGGGCTGGAGCACCTCTCCTGTAAAGAAAGACTGAGGGAACAGGTTGCCCAAGGAGGCTGTGGATGCCCCATCCCTGCAGGCATTCAAGGCCAGGCTGGATGTGGCTCTGGGCAGCCTGGGCTGCTGGTTGGCGACCCTGCACACAGCAGGGGGTTGGAACTGGGTGAGCACTGTGGGCCTTTGCATCCCAGGCCATTCTGTGATTCTATGATTCTACCAACCAGCTGTCAGCAGCTGATACATCTGTATTGACTTTTGTGAGGCTGAAGAAAAATTAATGAGTTAATCTTAGCAAAACACTGGAAAATGCAGAAGCTTAACATGTGTTTGGACCCTGCCTGAACATCAGCACTGTGCAAGCTAAGATCTCAGTGAAAATAAAACAAAATGTACCAATTCTGTCAAAATCAGACATTCATAAACAAACTAAGATGTTGACAGAGACAGCAGTGTGAAATCACTCAGCAAGCACAGCAGTAATCGCGCTCAAGTGAAAAATCTTCCCTTCTCCTGTCTGAGTATCTGGGTGAGAAAGAAGTGCTGTCTCTAAACAAACAAACAAACTATATGATAAATAGCTTAGTCATGTATTGTCATTTTGAAAGAAAAATGTTACTATGAGCTGCTGAAAAGATCAGATTCATGCTTTTAGGTAGATGAGGACTGGCACACATGAAGGTTACACACTGTTGTAACATTCACACACCGCAGCAGAAAGGACTAAGGAGACTGCAGTCCCCATTGAGACCATATCACCACAACCAACACCATTCTCATCTTCCCTTCTGCTCTTATCTGACTAAGGGGAAGGCAGTGGCTAGAATATGTAAACTCAAATTCAATGTAAAGATTTATTTGTGAGGAAGGTATCTTTATCATAGAATCATAGAATCATAGAATGGCTTGGGCTGAATGGGACCTCAAAGATCATGAAGCTCCACCCCCAGCCCCCCCACCACCCCTGCAGGCAGGGCCAAAAATCTTCACATTTAATACCAGAGCAGGCTGCCCAGGGAAAGCCCACCCAGTGCTCTTTAATCATAGGAGAGGTAAGAAACCCTGAACGTGTAGTTGCAGAGCCTGGATTTAGAACAGAATAAAATCTAGTTTGATAAGTGTTGATTTCACCTATACAGTCCAGCTGTACAGAACCTGACAGTACCCACTCTGTTTTGCCAAAAAGCACTGGGAAGTTGTAATGCAGTAAAGCATAGGGGAATCGTAATGGTTAGTAACGATGGGTTGCACGCAAGTGCAAGATCTGATGGAAAAGGGAATAAAAAGTAGAAATAAACTTGATTTACCACTTTCGGGTTGTGTTCATTATGGACTTCTCTTGGTAAGCAACAGCCCCTCTAAGAATAGAGAATTATTGCCTTTGGTAGAACTAATATTAAAACACAAGGAATCAGACTCAGTAAATCAACACCACAGCTGAGGATTTGGAAATATTCATAGGAAATGAAAGCTTTCTCTCCAGCTCCTGCTCTGCCCTGCTCAGACAGCACAGGCTGCAGGGCCAGCTCCGATAGTGTTGGCAGCTCACCAGGCTTTTCCATTCCTCCCATTAATTCAGCAGACACCCCACAGGCACTGCTTGCACACAACTGAAATTGCTTGCACCCCTGGGAGAGGGAGGGAGGTCACTGTGCCCTCCCAGCCTTGCCCAGTGCCTTTCATCAGGGAGAACTGCCAGGGATGAGAAGCAGATCACACTGAGCTGTTCTTTGTGAAGATGGCCATTGCTGCCAGGAGCAGCTCCTTCTTCTACACTGACCAATGTGCTGGCCAAGGGTAAAGAAATGGTGTCCCAAAGTTGGCTGGATAAAGCCTAACCCCTTGGTTTTATCTCTCAATAGCACATCAAAGCTGTTGTCACTTGTTGCCAGTGCTAAAGCACCCTCTGTGAAAAGCACAAGATAGGAAGCATAACACAAACTGGATGAATAATTATTTCAAGCCACCAAGTATGTAAATTCCTAACATCTCCATTGCACATTAATGTAAGTCCAGGTCTCCAGTGTGCTCTGGTTTAACTGCACCACAAACACTCAGTCTTGTTCTGTGTGGGTCATCCTGTGTGGGCTGCCTTGTTGAGAGCACTGGAACAGGTTGCCCAAGGAGGCTGTGGATGCCCCATCCCTGCAGGCATTCAAGGCCAGGCTGGATGTGGCTCTGGGCAGCCTGGGCTGCTGGTTGGTGACCCTGCACACAGCAGGGGGTTGGAACTGGATGAGCACTGTGGGCCTTTGCAACCCAGGCCATACTATGATTCTATAATTAAGCACAGCCTTGCCACCTGATGCTTTTGCTTTAAGGCACTGCTACTTCTCCTCCCCAAGCAGACTGAAACCTATTCTTATTTTCACCAAGAAATTCACAGATTTATAACATCCTTTTCAGTTGCAAAGACAAAAGGTTCCTTCCTTTTTGCTCTCTGCATGACCTGCTCAGCACAACCCTCAGCCACCTGGAAAAAAGGAACCTGAAATGCAGCTGATCACCAAACTAACATCCCTTGCTCCCTCTCATGCAGGAGCTGGAGGTTACCCAGCTGAAATGGGGGCTTCAAGTCTCAAGCATCATTCTCCAAAGAATATAGGAGTCACAACTTAAATGTCTTCTTACTGGATAGCCCTGGAAAACAACGACATAAACAAGGGAGTTATACCTGGAATGCCTTAATGTCATGGCTGGTGAGTTCAGTTTGCTATTTCCTTTAGTGCAGGTGTACAGAATTTGGGTATTTGTAAACCAGAGGTTTTGGAATCCCATTTATTACCAAACGAACCAGCCAAAACTCTGCTCACACACCCAACTGCATCCACTGCAGCTGCAGACCACGTCGTATTGTGCTGAGGCTTCATACAAATACAGAAGTTCTGTGTATGTGTGACAAAGTGGGTAAACCAGAGGCATTTTAAACAAACAGCCTGGTCTGCATGGGGACACGCACAGCACAGGCTGCCAGCACCCTGCAAGGACTCGACGTGGGGGCCAGCAGCAAACTCAGCAATTAAAGGGCTCCTCAGCAGGGATCCGGCTTCATTTTGGATGCTCGATTAAATGTGAAATTCTTCGGATAAATTATCATCAGCTCCACGGGCTGACACAAAGATGATCTTTTGTGGTTGGGAAAATAAAGGGGTTTTATTCAGAAACGCCACAGAGGATTGGGGGGGTGGGGGCCATGCCCAGCTCCAGGGTCATGTCCCGCTGTCCCTCCCCACTCAGGGAGCCCATCACCACCCCAACATATCCGAGAGCTGTGCCTTGCAGTGAGGTCATCCCAGCTGCACACCTGGACAGAGGAGAGGAAGGCACCTTGGGCATCCATGGGGCAGGAGGTCAGCAGGAAAGCTGGGACAGGCTACTCTTGCAAGGGGGAGGGAAAGCCACCGTCCCCACCCAGCTTGTCCCGTGGTGATTCCTTTCAGCACCTAATAGGGGGCTGTTAGAAAGAAGGGGACAGACTCTTCAGCAGCAGTGTCTGTTGTGACAGGTCAAGGGGAAGAGGTTTCAAACTAAAAGAAGGGAAATTTAGACTGGATATGAGAAAAAAGTTGCATACAGTGAGGGTAGTGAGGCACTGCATGGGCCACCCAGAGAGGTGGGGGTGGTCCCTGTAGACACACAAGGTCAGGGATGGGCTCACAGCACCTGATGGAGCTGTGGGTGTCCCTGAGCATTGCAGAGGGCGGCAGCAGCCGGCCTTTAGAGGTTCCTTCCAACTCAAACCATTCTATGAATGCTCCGCCATTCCTTGTGCATTGGATGCTTTCAAATCCCAACGGGGAGCGCCTCCCACAGCCCTCCCACCTTCACTTCACCCTAAGCACACACATCCCACTCTTTCTCTCATCTCTCTATTTATAGGCCTATAAAATTGTACAGTTACACATTACAAAAATACTCCTTCCTCCACCTCAGTGCATCTCGCCGTGCCCGGGGGCTGCACTCACACAGGGACCCCCAGCGGCTTCTCCGCTGTCTCCGACCTCCAGCCGCCTCTTCCTCTTCCTCCTGAAGTTGCCATTGTCGAACATTTTCTCGCAGTTTGGGTCCAGCGTCCAGTAGTTGCCTTTACCTGCGGGGAGATGGATGGTGCAGCGCACATCGCTCCGGCCCCGACCCACCCGCCCCGACCCCACTATCCAACTTACCCGGATCATCCTCATCCCTCGGGACCTTCCTAAAGCAGTCGTTGAGGGACAGGTTGTGTCGGATGGAGTTCTGCCAACCCGCCTTGCTCTTCTTATAGAAGGGGAAGTTCTCGGCCACATATTGGTAGATTTGGCTGAGGGTCCGCCGCCTGCCCGGCGCGCTGTGGATGGCCATAGCGATGAGCGCTGAGTACGAGTAGGGCGGCCGTGCCGGACGCGGCCCCTCGTGCTGCGGGACCGGGGACCCCCAGCCCCGCTCGGTGCACGGCGATGGGAACGGAGCAGCGGGAGGGTACGGGGCGGCGGGGCCGCCGAGCCACGCGTAGGGGCTGCCGGCGGGCGGTCGGAGAGCCGCGTCCAGCAGCTCCCGAGCGAGGGGCGGCTCTGCGGGCGGCCCGAAGGGGTGCATGCTCCGGAGGCACCGAGCTGCCTGCCCCGACGGCGCGGCCGCCCCCCGCCCGCTTTAAATAGCGCCCGCGGCCCCTCCGGCAGCACCGCGCTGCCCCGCGCCCGGCTACGGGAGGGCCGCCCCCGCCCCACGCGTGTCCGCTCCCCCGGCCTCGCAGAGACCCCTCCTCCCTCCGCTCCCGGCCCGCAGGTGCGATGGGGATGAGCCCGGAGCGCCGCACCCGGCCGTGCTCCTGCAAGGACTACCACGAAGGCACAAGCGGTCCGGCATCCACATGTGCGCTCCAAGTACTGAACGCTGCCGAATTGGAGCGAACTCCTTTTCCCACTTAGAGAAAGCCGCAGGTGCCCAACACACCAATGAACCTGTCTGCTCACCCTGCTGGGAGAGAAGGAACGGACGGACCGCTTTCCTTTTGTACTGCCGGTATTAAACTTCGGGTAGAATTTGTGCTCTGCTTTGGTCGATATCAATCCACACGTCTGACAACCTATAAACACTTCGCTTCTGCATCTCTTATGCTCCTGTGAAAACATCCTTTTGGGTTATGCTTTTCCTACCGATGTTAAAGCAGTGAGAAGGAAATAATCTGCATTTGTTTATCATTGACAGAAGATGAAAACTGATGAAAACCCGGTTTTCAGTTGCTTTTCTGAACATTCTCTCATGCTAGCATTATAGCCCACTTTAAGCACATATACAGGTATGTAGGGTTATGCCAAGCCTATCTGCAAAGTAAAGGACCTGCTGGTTGATCCCACAGAGATGCACAGCTCCAAAAGGCTCTCAGGGCTGCTCTCATTTCTCAGGCCCTGTGTTCCATATCACTGCTACAGAAGCTCATTACCTTCTGCCTTTCATGCTAAAGCTGACACCACAGAACATGAAAATCCCAGTGTGTTTGGTGGCACTGACTTCTTGTTTCACAAAAACTCTATATCAGGAAGCAGCAGCCTTTGCCAAACACCCAAATGTAACTTCTTCACTGCTTCATGATACAGAACCCATAGGGAAGAAATAGTTCTTGTTATGAAAAGTGTTTCATTTTACAGCTTTGGCTCTTTGATTTCTCCAGATTTTCACCAAAATCACACGATAAAAAGTGCATGATGACAAGTGACCAAGGAGCATCCTTGGCTGTTTTGTGGTTATAGTCAATCTCGGCTCTAAATCAACCCCCAGTTCCAGCCCTGGCCCCATTCCGGTCCCCATTCCCATCTCCAGCCTCAGTCCCATTCCGATCCTCCGTCCCATTCCCGTCCCCATCCTCACGTCCCCCCCTTCCCGTCCGGTTCTCTCGCTGGGGCTGGTAACGGTGTGGTTGCAATGCCATCTAGCGACCACGGTGGCTGATGAACATCAGGAGCTGTTTTTCCCCTCGATACTCCCTGCTTTCCTCTCTGTTGCCGCCTCCGTAACATCCAATTAGGCGGCTTAAAGCCCGAGAAATGAGGTGGGCTAACAAGCAAGCGTGAGAGACAGGAGTAGTGCTGACCTCGTGTCGCTTGCAAGCTGTGTAGTACGTCCTCATCAAGTAGCACGGCTTAATTGGCTTCCTAAAGGCATCGCTACTGCCAGGTGCAGCCTGCTCTCAGGTGCGTGGGGTGGTGGGTGACAAGTGCTTGTGGCCACCTGGTCACCTGCACTTCCATAGTCACTGTTGTACGTGGGCACCACTTGCCCCTTATTCTCTTAGTAAGGTGGCTTGAAAGGTCGCACATGTGGGGAGACTGAAACAGGGATTCACTCAAAGCATTCCTTCATTTTCTGACATCTCCCTTTTCCATCACTCACCTGGTCTAAACAGGAGATGGGTGTCAAACATGGGCTGTCCTGTAGCTGCTCGGCTGCAGAAGGGCCAGTACATTGGGAGCATCTTGTTCTGCTGCAATCAAGTGTGAAGAAACCCTTTAAGAAGCCCTTCCTATTTTTTTGCTTCCATTACTAAGTAGGCTATTAATTACTGCAAAACTCATGTTTAATGGAAAGACATTGCAGAGCATGTCTCCTTGAGGACCTGCTTTGTTTTTGAAAGCCTAAGTGTTTACATCATGCTCTGTGATTTATTCTCAGATTGGCTGAGACTCGCTGTGCTGGACTGTGGACAAAGCCCATTTATTTCCCATGCTGGGAAGGCCATCCATCAAAGAGAACATGGGGCGTGTTGCCAGCCAGGAACCTGACACTAGGTGGTGAGGGGAGCTGCAGGCTGCTCAACCATCCCCCTTCTGATTTCATCCCAAAGCTCAGCAAAATAATGGGAAACTTCTACTTGCAGGGGACTGGGAGAAGCATCCTTGGCTCTCTGTCCTTTCCAAAAGAGCAGTTGGGCATTGGCACAGCTGCCCAGGGACTGGTGGGGTCACTGCCCCCACCTGGAGCTATTCTAGAGCCATGGGCATGTGGCACTGAGGGATGTGGGCACAGTGGGGTGGGCTGCAGATCTCAGCACACACTTCCAGCTTTGATGACTCTAAGATTCAATGGAAGGGCACTGATGGGAGACTTGCAGGCTCCTGTCCTGTAAGACAGCTTCATTTCCTGCTGGCTGTTTATGTTTCCTTGAAACATACAGGCACTTTAGTACCAAGCAATTGCTTTCAAATGGCTGTGGATGTTGCTTGGAGCCCAAGCTCACCTGCTTTCAGTAGGCAGTATCAAGTTTTATGCTGGTCCTTTTACTGACAGATTTGCTTGACAGTGTTTGTACTTGTAACTGCTCACCTTTAAGTCTTCATTTCCAAGCTGTTATATAAACAAATCAACATTTAAAGAGTATCCAACCCCACTGACACAGAGTAATGCCAGCACTTACAAGTTCTCAACCTTCCACTACCAGCTGCCCTGTCTCTTAATACATCACTAAGGGGGATTTGTTGCCTTGCAAAACCCAGCCTGCTCCCATACAAAGGTATCTGACCCTGAGCAAAGCCTCAATTAAAGGAGATTTTTGATACTGCACTTTGCACTTGTTTGGCACATTGTGAACAGCTATAACTCGCCAGCCAAAGCACAGGGAAGGGATGACCAGGCACCTGAAACTCAGCTGTGTTTTAGAAGGTGGGCAGCTGTTGGATGGTTAGAAGCTGTGCACAAGTGAAAGCAAGCAAGGGGCTAATCAGACTTGCTTAGGGCTTCAGTATGTTTTTAGGTGCTCTATTACACTTTTCAATGCGATAAAAATACAAGTTTAAATTGAAAAATAAAAATGAAAAGGATGAATAAAAAATTTACAGTCCCACAGGGCAAAGTAAATTAATATAATGCATTCTGCATTTACTGTACCCACAAAGATTCCAGTCATAGAAAATCACAGAGTTGCAGGGGTTGAAAGGGACCTAAAGACTCTTGTCCCTCTTCTTCTCCTACACCAGATACTTGCAGCGCTGGAGCCTGAGAGAAAGATGGATGGAGAAAGGCTCGGGATGTCGGCACGCTGCTGCTCCCAGTCACTACAAGCAGACTCAAAGTCACAGGTCCTACGTCCCATTTACTTTAATGGGTTTTGTTCAGCCAATTAGGCTCTTTTTCCTTCAGATCTCATCCACACAAAGGACAGCGTTAATACTTAGAGCCTCGTGGGACTAATTGCCTGTGAAGTCACTTTGAGACCTTGGAGAGAAGCGCTGGCGATATTAATTATTATTATAGGTATTATAACATTAAACATAAGTTCATGCATCTATTTGGAAAAAATATATATAATAGATCAGAGTCAAAGGACCTAAAGCCTCCCCCAGGCTGTTCCATTATATTATCACCCTCCGTTTGAAAGGAGGTGCCTCAGCTCATAGAGAAAGCTCATAGAGAACAGTGGATACCTGGGCCTAGAAAGAAGCTGCTCTGTACTAAGAGTGTTCCCTATGGTAACTAACCACTAAGTGACCAGCACAGATTTAAAATGACTCACTGCAGATAAGGAGAACATTCACCACTAAATGAACAGAAAGCCCATTTCTATACTGGTGATCCCAACCCCAACTGGAAAAGCAGCTCCCGCTGTATCCTGGGTACATTGGCTGACTTTCTTGCCACTAGAAGTCAGCCAGCAGCCTGTAATTAAACTGAATATCTTCCTGGAACTTTGCTTCCATAAACGGTGCCATCTTTTGAGTAATATATCATTGGTATGCCCTGCTCGGATTATTACACTAATATATCATTAGAGCAACATCTTGCTTCAGTGATGGATTGGTGTAACACGGTGTGAGAGCTGCAGCTCGCTCAGGTAATATACGATGCTTTTGTACTGATGTATGGCCAATGTATCTCAGAGAGGAGCTGCTGGGATGATGCATTCCCCAGTGGCAGCTCAGCCCCACAGTGAACAACATGGGCACACTGCAGGAGGATCCTCCATCTCAGAAAATCTTTGCTTTACAAGCATAAGGGCTGATTTATCCTGCTGACAAGGCAGGTAGATGGGGATAGCCCTGATGAGTTTTGATGTCCTACAGGACCAAGGGGCCTGCAGGGGAGGGAAGACTTGGCACATGCTTGTGCCAGAGAATATGTCAAATTGAATACAGGTCAGAAAACACCCTTGCTGTGATTACCCTCAGCATCACACCGTCTTGAGCCCAGAGAAATCCATGGGCAGGTAGCTATTTACCCACAGAGATGATGAAAAGCTTTGAGATTACTAACAGAGCTTAAAACACCTCTCAGTTTACAGAAGAGAGAGAGCTAAATCTAATGCATCCAACCCTTATTTTGCAATCAGTGTGTGATGGAAACCCAGTTGGACGTGGGGGCTTCCAAGTCCAGTAGTGTACTGCATATTACCACTGTAAAGTTCTACATAGAATCCTAGAACAGCCTGGGTTGCAAAGGCCCACAGTGCTCATCCAGTTCCAACCCCCTGCTGTGTGCAGGGTCACCAACCAGCAGCCCAGGCTGCCCAGAGCCACATCCAGCCTGGCCTTGAATGCCTGCAGGGATGGGGCATCCACAGCCTCCTTGGGCAACCTGTTCCAGCGCATACATAAGGAGTAGTTACTGCTCTACCACCTTCCTGAGAGCACCAAGGGGTGAAAAACGTGACAGCTGACTTCTGAACTGGGAAATATAAATCTTTACATGTGAAAAAGTGAAAATGTCTTCCTAGATTTCAAACCCCCCCCCCCCAACAGATTTTGAGCAACTCCTCAAAAGAAAAACACGCCCCCAATTGCGCTGTTTTCCCTCACACAAACCCAAGCAATCACCACCCATAACAAAAGCACACAAAACAGCTTTCTGGCAGAGCCCGAACTCATGCTAGCTAGAGCTCAAAAGGAAAATATTTGCATGATATGACTCAGTGCAAATGGTTTACCTACTGTTCTTTTTCCAGCTTTAATTACTGTGGTTGTCACCAAGAAACCACTGAAATTCTACAAGGACACGCAGAGGTTGTGTTATGTTTCTCTTTCATCATGACAGCAGTTCTGTTATTCCAACAATGTGAAAACATCTAAAATCATCAACAGTCACTTCAGAAGGTATTTCTTTTATAAACAAGATGATACAAGCTGTAATAAAGCAATCAGCGATCTCTGTAATTTGTTTTGTTTCCAGACATTCACCTGACCTCCACCTGGTCCTCCTGCCAGCCTCTGGCACGGGAATAATGCTGTATCCCATCCATTACATGCATGGAAATTAAATTGAGTAGTGGGTGGAAAAGAGAATTAGATTTAGTAAGTTAAACAATGCATGGAAATTGATCTACGCGTATTATGCATAACCTTCCTGACGCTGTTCTATTCAGTGCTACTAAACGCATTTCAAGGGGCAGCACTAAGTGAAATGATTGCTATTTACCACACGGGATGCTTCTCCTTCCTCCCCCCCTCTCCCACCTGCTGAAGCTTTGCACAGTTAAGATAAAGTCCTATTGTTCATCCTTCTCCATGCCACAAGGAACAATGTCCACTAACTTTGGCCCCAAGTGCCCTGGCCAGGGCCTGCAGAAGACAACTTCAGAGCACCTACAGGGCTTGCAAAAGCTCAAAGGGAGTTTTGTGCATGGTTATTGTAGGAACTGATATGTTTGGAAGTGCTGCAATGTAATACTATAACAGGATGATGATAGCAAATGAAAACAAGCCCAAATGCAGCAGCCACAAATACAAACATGAAAGAAAAAAGCTTCTTACCTTTAGAAGGCCACAGGTAGACAGAGACCTCCAACAAGAGATACCTTCACCTCCACTGCCAAGCCTTAAATGAGGTCTGGAAAGAGGTGAATCCCGGCTCCAGCTCTTCCAGTGACTCAGGTGCACTGTATTGCATTGCATGCACCTGAGCTCCCCTGGGCTGGCCCTGCCTTCCCACCAGGTGCTCCATCACTGCTTCAGGCTGTGACTCAGCATTGCCACTACATGTGATTTGATGTTTCGTATTAACTAAGTTCCCCTATTTCATCCTCTCCTATCTGTCATACGAAAAGGGAGTTCTCTATGGTGAGTAGTAGCAGTAGAAGCAGTAGTAGTCCAGTTTGTTTTGTGGCTGCCTGTACACACCAGTGACTGCTGGCACCCAGAACACATACCCTAAGAGTTATAGAGGCACAAAGGAAATAATGAAGTGATACTGGGAAAAAAAGGGAGTTACTTATCGATATCCCAGAAAATGAGATAGAAAGGGGAAGTACAGAGGGCAGCGAGGTGATTTTGCAGCAGAGAACAGAGCTAGTTTAAGGACATTCAGCAGCAGCAGCCAAGGTTGGCACCGTTGACTGGATGAGTGCAGGCACTATGGCCCCATGCTGTGACAGAAATGATAGGCATATGGATGGAACTAGGCCAGAAAGGCCTTGAAATGAAGATATATTGTTCATGTTTGCTGTGCATACAAGATAAAAGCAGTACATGTATTCAGAGTAGTAAGACACAGGTAATGTAATAAGAAAATGCAGGAGGAGTTTAAGTGGTTGGATCATGCTGAAACAGCCAAGGACTACAAGCAAAAGCCTCCCAGCTGATGGATACCCAGAAAGGCTGAATACATAATGTTATAGAATTCCTGCTAGATTGTGGCTATAATCCACCCTCACAAAACAGTATCCCAATGTATTGAGCTAGCTGAAACACAAGCAAAAAACCTTAATATTAGACCAGCTGAATGGAGGCACAGTTAAGGCAGTGGGATGCCTGCCTCTGATCACATTGGATCTCTTTTTTTTTCCCTTAAATTCTTCAGGACTTTTAAAACCAGTGAGAAGTTAATACAAATTTGGGGCAGAATATTTGAACTTTGGTGTACTGATCCCCTTAATTTCGTCATTAGCAATTCCAAGGTAATGTGACCTCTAATTGTTAGCAGAATGTGATGCTGGAAACCTGAAGGTGAAAACACAGAGTCTCAGGGTTGCACTTTGTCTGGTTTTGTCCCCGTTAGTTGCCATAAAAATCTTCTTAAAAGTGATTAGAAGTTTGCTTATGCAGGGCAATTATGTTGCAGATTGCTTCTTCTTATTATGGAGCTAATAAAAATAACAGCAATGTATATCTTGGCCCAAAGAGGTTGGGAGTTTATTAAAGTTGTAAATTATGGATTCCACTAAAGCGGGATAATAAGATCAAGCAGCACAGCGTGTGCAGTAATCATTCTCCTATTTTCATCTAATATTGTGCCGTTATTAGACATTTTGTCCGTTATTAATCTTCCTTGACCTTTCCCCCCCCCCCCCACAAATTCTCCTTCCTAAAAAACTGAATAACTGCTGAGTTATTGCTCTGTTTCACTGCAATGCTCTACGACTCACGTGCTGCAGCAGCAGAGGTCGCTGGTCCCACAGCCCAACGGGAAAGGCTGATCCTCGTCCCCAGGTGACAGCATCGTGTTCTTAGCCAGGCAGCAGGCAGGGAAAGGTGCCCTGACACCAGCACTGCACTCACAGAGCTGCCATCTCCTGCTGCTCTGCACCCCAGTGGCAAAATCCAGTGCTTGGAGCCTGCAGAGCCCCACGGTGTGCGGTCATGAACAAGGGCAGGCACAGCAGGTGGCTGCCAACACCTACTGAGCACCAAGGGTGACTATTTGTAATAAAAATGCTCCATTTGGAACACACTTTTTACAGCAGGTGGCTAAAGAGTGTTTTCCCAGCATGGGGAATAACAGCTTTTAAGGACTATTATGATTCTTTTATGCATGCAACAAAACAAACAGACAAAAAAACCCCAAAGAAAAACCAACGGCAGCAAAACACCCAAATCCACCATTTGTGTCACCTAATGGGCTCCGTGTGAACACTAAACAGAAGGAAGTCACACAAAGAAATAAAATGCATGCACTGTAAGCAGCAGCAAACCATTATCCCTCCATGGTGTCTGCTGCAATCCAGCAGGCAACAAGTAGCGATCCCAGCACAGAGCTGAGGAGATCACAGAATCATATCATGGAATGGCCTGGGTTGAAAAGGACCACAGTGATCATCCACTTTGAACCTCCCTGCTATGTGAAGGGTTGCCAACCATCAGACTAGGCTGACTAGAGATCTTTAGGACCTTGAGTTTTTGCTCTGAGCTGGTTGGGTATTTAGTGCAGGTATTTCTGCATGCAGCAGGAGGCTGTGAGCCTCAGCCACACCAATGGGCACATGGACTTCAGTGCTAGTGCCACTGGGAGGCCAGGTAGGGCAGGAACTTCCTTGGCTTCATGCTTGGCCAAAGAGCTTATATTTCATCTGTGTGTTTTGAATTTAACTCCCTCTGTGAAGCTTTATTTACTTTGGACACATCCTGTGATGCTTCTGCTCTTACAGTCAGCACATTTTAAACCTTGCTGGAAGATAGACTTGATTTCTGCACAGAGAAAGGGGATGGCAAAGACAGTGAGCTAACCATGCTGTTAAGCCACACCACTCTACACTTACCACCATTATGGCACACTGTTCACCAGCAGTGCTCCTCCATTTGATCATTCTGGGCCTGTTTTTATTCCCTCCTGAACAGTGGATGGTGCTGTATTCCACTGATCAAAGCAGGGGCCATTCAGGAAGCCAGGCCGAGGGCAGGGATGCTGAAACCAAGTTTTCACATATTTTTTTATGCTCTGGGACAGATTCAGTCAGGATGAATAGAGAGCTCCTGGTGTAGAGGCCATGCAAGAGGTGTGGGAGAGGAGCAGCCCTGCTGAGATGCCTGGCTGCATGCTGCTCAATGGGGTGCTTTCCCAAAGACTCACCTCATCTCCATGAACAATTCCTCTGCTTTTTCTATAAATAAAAAAATGTTTGTTTTGTTTTTGAATTAAAATCTAAAGCGCTTTGAAGTGCAGAAATCATTAACTTCAATATCCAAGCCGCTGCTCTGCAGGAGAATGCCTAAGGGTAACAGCGGTGAATGCTAACATAAAGATTTACATTACTGTAATATTAATGTGTTAAAAGCTTTTAATTAATACGAAATAATCAGAAATAAGCAAGTTTCCTTCAAGCTGCTTCACTACCCATGAAGCTTCTTTCTCACAGACTTCAATAATGTCATCTGCAGGACAACAGAATACTCATCATCGTATCTAATTAAGAGGCTCGAAAGACATTCTTATCACAACTTTCCATATGTTGCAAACGATGGCTATTGTGGACTGCTTTCACAGTGGTGATGCTTCAAGAGAAGGTCCCACCATGCTGGATGCTGTCCAAATACACATCCTTGTCCAAAGAGTTTACAATCATCCGAGGCCAATGGAGCCTGTAGCAAAAAAAAAGGGGACGACAAGACAGTGATGGAGGGATAAGCAGTTTATGCTCACGAATGGTGCTCAGAGAACCCAATGCGTGCTATGAAATTAATGAGATAAATATATGAAACAAAATTGCAGCACATCCTCATCTACAGAATATTTTCCAGCCCATTTACATAATTTTAAAGGCTTGTTGGTCTATTAGCAACCAGCACAAACAACTTCTGGGTGTTGACTTTTCCCAGCCTGACTTGTATGTTTTATGCAGGCCAAGACCCCCAGTGTTAACAAGTGTGTTAACTCAGGGGCGGTCCTGCTCTGCATGTCACATCAATTCCAAGATAATAAGGCAATGCCCGCTATAAATTCTGCAGGGTTTTGTCATCTGGATTTCACATGCTCCAGTTTGTTCGTGGCAGTAAGGAAATCAGGATATAAAAAGGGTTGTATTTGTCCCGGGGTTATGTAGCAGGGAAAAGTGTTAGGAATTAAAATTGGTTATCCAGGTGGGCCAGGCACAACTCTCCATGCTGGTGTTGTACTGTCCTGTTGTTGTACACACCCATGTACACTACCTACCTGCACCTTTCTTTGGCCTTTCTACATGTATTTGTTCAAGGTATCAGATGTGCGATAGCATCTGTTTAATCATTCTAAACTTTAACATTCTGTAGTACTTTCTTATATCATAGAATCATAGAATCACAAGGTTGGAAAGGACCTACGAGATCATCTAGTCCAGCCATCCTCCTGTCACCATTACTAGGCACTAAGCTATTAAACCACATCTCGTGGCACCTCATCCAGACACCTCTTGAACATCACCAGGGATGGTGACTCTACCACCTCCCTGGGCAGCCATCCAGTGCCTGAGCACTCTTTGAGAGAAGAAGTTTTTCCTTATATCTAATGTAAATCTCTGTGGAGAACCTGGGAAAAGAGGCAAAGAACCTCCTCATCACAGCCTCCTATCAGGTTGTAGAGTGCAATGAGGTCTCCCCTGAGCCTCCTCCTCTCCAGTCTAAACAACCCCAGCTCCCTTAGTCACTCCTCATAAGACTTGTGCTCCAGACCCCTCACCAGTATCATTACTACTCAATATAGAATTTAGATAGTCAGTGCCAAATTTTAGCTGCCATTGGTATCATCCCCTCCAAAACCAAAACAAAACAAAGACAAATACAACAAAAAAATATTATTTTGCCCTTCTTACCTTTTCATCTATTGTGCATTTATCACCAAAGTCACCTGGCAGATTCCAGTATGCAAAGAGGAAATCTCAGATTTCAGTTGTATGTGAAGAGTAATTCTCCATGAACACTGACTCCTAAATGACATTTACGTTAGTGCAAGACAAAAGAATATGCAAACTATTAAGAGCCTATTTGTGTAAGATGAAGCATAGAAAGATTCTACATCAAAGTTGACTGCACTGGAAAGTTATCCAAGTAAATCCATAACTTGGACCATATTGGTCATTGCCAACTGTGACAATTAGTAGACACACGTTTTGCAAAGGAACTTGGGGTAGAAATCAATGAAGGGTATTGGTAAGACACTGGTAGGACAGCCCAGTGCATTTCAGTTCTGCTTCCTGATTTCAATGGCTTTATTTATTCATTATCTATTTTTACGTATCGCTAAGATGGTAAATGGAAATGCATGGACAGAGTTACTAACAGCGAATGCACTGGCAAAAAAAAATCTTTAAATAAAGGTTCTTTTATTTCAATAATTAGGCTGACGTGACTTTATTAAAAAAGAATTTTTATTAAAAAAGAAGATTGAAAACTTTGTGATGTGAAACAGTTTTAAATGGAAACACGTTAAATTATTTACTATGGTAAAATAAGTATTTAATGGAGAAGCGTTTAAAATTTAATTGACTGCTGAGATTATCAGTTGAATTATGTGAGGCACTGACATGATGTACAGCTTTCTCTTGTAATTGAAAACACCAAGGAAAGCATTTTTATAAATCTATTTTGAAACACAGAAAAGTTAATGGAAGATTTGTTGTAAAATGTTGTGCCGTGTTATTACTCAAGTCGCTGGAGATAACCAAAACTGAGTGATTTAGGGGGAGTAAGGGACAAGTGGGGCAGTGCTTATATTTAGATGACTATGACTACAGTTTGTGTCTGGAATTTTAGATGGATAATTAAATAACTTAATCAAGTCCTGGTATGCAAAGTAAGTTTAACTGACTTAATAAAAACTCTTAATAACACAGACTCCCTTTTTGTCTTTGTATTTACCACCCACTCGTACCCAATACCATCAGCCATGGCATTGCAGAATGAGAAAATATGTTCTAAAGAAGGACAAGACACCAAGGAGAGGTTCTGCTGCAGCTCGCCGTGCTCCCAGAACCCAAGACATGAGGTAGCAGGAAGAAACCAGCTCATCCCCTCTCCCTGCAGTTTCCATGTGCCATATTATGGAGCTCTGTCCTTACCTTGTCCTTCCTTCTTCACGTGCCCAGAGGAAGGCAATGGCAGGAACAGAGCCAGAGTCTGAAAAGTCATTGTGTGGACCTAAAGGTCTTCCTCCACATCCCACCAATAACGTGAGCCAAAAGCAGCATCGGGACTCCAAGCTTCTACACATCTTCCACACACACCCGAGGTAAGGGCTGCTCCTGAGCTGGAGAACTCACTGTACACCGTGTATTCACATAATAACCATCTCTAATGGCAGACACCATTGACTCAGAGAGCTCCCCATGCATCCGCATTCTTCTCTGGATGAGATATTTCACATTGTCTTTCTTACCCATTAGCAATGGTTCCCAGTGGATCCATGCGGCACTACCTTAACAGTGGATGTCTCCTGCTTTATAAGAATTAATGCTGTTTCAAAATTATAAGAAATAATGGCAAGTTTTAAAAAAATGACTGTGTAGTCTTGTATTGATGAAAAATCACCTAGGAAGCACCAGCTGAGTCCGCCATTAAATGATAATTCCAGGCTATTTCTGGATTATTTATAACACTTGACAAAATATTACTAATATTAGGCATTGCCAAGCAATGTGTCAGATTGCCACTCTAATTACTCCACCAGCAACAGAAATCCTTTAGCAGCCGATCGCATTTGGATATGTTTGTAGCAACCCAATAAATTCTTTGTGTTATTTTTAAATTGTTGTAATTTCATTTTAAACTCCCTGGCAGTCGAACGCCAGCACAGGGCTGTAACTATTCTTTTCATCACAGCACACATCTCACTGACATTTCCATCTATCCAGAGACTTCTCAAAAACATTATTATTATTATTATTTTAGATGAGCATGTTTAATACATTCACACTGAAAAACCTTTTGGCTCACAGCTTAACTGGTGATCTGTGCTTAGGATGCACAGCATGAAAACAATGCGTTATTCTAGAAATTTCTGGTTTTTTTTCTTCTTTCCTTTCTTTCATGCATTTGTGGGAGAAGGAAAACTCACTCAGAGCAATTAAAGGCTTTAATGTTTTTAACTTCTTAGCGCTGTGTAAGAACCGACTACATGTACCACAAATGAACATAAGGACATGGAGAGGTATTGTGTTATTACCCCACGAAGGACGGAGCAGCAATGAGTGTATATTGGAACAATTAGTCACCAATAATAGGACCTTAAGATCTGTGGTGATGTATTAATTCTCAATGTGCAGTGGGAGCTGGACTATTTCAGTTAACATCTGTGCTACAACAGCCACTGTCAGTTTGGCATCATCTCCATTGGACGCCAAGGCGCGCTGTTCGCCTATAGCACTCAATGGCAATTTGTGCACCAAGCCACTGCAAGGAAGCAGAAGCTGTCCCTGCTGCTCACCCTGCTCTGCTCCACTGAGAAACAGGCTGCAGACACAGCCCATGCATAAACCAGGCTTCCCTGCAATGCTCTCTTGAGCTGTGCCTGCCTTCTGGACTTGATGATCCCTTCCAAACTGTGAGATTGGATGACTCTATGATTCCATGCTCAGGCTTATGCGCACATCTAACTGCTATCTGCACCTCTGATCTTAAAAACCTCTGCCTTAAGGAAGTCTTCTTTCCAAAGCAAACAGGAAAGGCACTGAAAGATATTGGCTCCCACAGTGCTATACAAATACTACCGCGGGATCCAGTAATATGAACCATCCACAGTGTTTTTTTCTTTTAAATGTAGTAATTAAACTCAGTCTCAGCTGAGAATCAGGATGTCAGATTTCAGCCCAAGTGAAAACAAATGATTGAATTATAAATCCCTAAAAATAGAAATTCAGAACGCAATCACTGACACAACCTTCATTTGGGCCCCTATAGTATTATAAAAGACATTTAGTAAACAACAAGGTAGCTAATGATGCAGTAAGCATTTTCATACAGCACTTAGAGACAACTCACTACACATAATTAGAGCATTACTAGAGTCATCAACTGTCTAGTACCTCTGATAAGGAAATGTCACCTGCCTCAAAATACGGCAGCATTTCCAGCTGCCTTCTGTGCAAAGCTTTAAAAATCAGAGAAAGAAGACGAGAGAAACAAAGCTAATGACACGGCTCACATCTTGCTGTTTTGAAGCAGCACGGAAAATTGGAAGTGAAAATCCTTTTAATCAGCGTCATTTGCTGAACTTTGTAATAAGCTCTTCCTTTGAGATTAATCAACCATCTAAACCAAATCTTCTGTCCATCAGTAAGCAAAGCTGATGGCCTGAGCTGAGGGATGGGTCAAGTTCCTGCATGGTGTGTACAGGGCTGAGCAATTGGTTGGATTTGTCTTGCTCCAGGTTGACTGCCCAAACATGGAGCATATTTGTAACTCAGGCTTTTCTTACATGATGCGGTGATGGATGTGATGCCAGAGGATAATTCATCCTCTTGAGACATGACTAAGGTGGGTTGAAACACCCTTAGGCACGTTGGCCTCTACCTCCATTGTGGAGGAAGTGAGACTGTTTAATCAGACATCCAGCTCTTAAATTATTGGAGTAGCAAATGCTGTTTGTTCATGAGCCTGTAAGCCTGGAGCTTCCACCACCAATCAATAACACAACCAGAAAAAAAACCATGTTAGCATCTTGTCTTGGGGTGCAGTCAGGCTGCCGACCGAAATGCTACTTCTGTAGAGTTTTCTATGAAGATAGATGTGTCCAAGTGCTGAGATCAGCACAGCACCGCTTCCATGTATTTTTAAACAGTCATGAAGGCGACAGGAACTCAGCAGGCAGATTAGCATCAGTGATGTGGAACCACAACATGAACATAAATAAAGTATTGAGTGAACAGCGAATAACTCCAGCACTCCAGGAAAACAGGATCTTTGGTAGTAATTGAAGGGTTTTAGTTGTTGGAAACAAGCATTTTCTACCCTCCTAAATTAATTCACTGATCACTTTTAGACATGGGGATAATTTAGTGTGGATCCAAAAGAATCTTTTTTTGGTCTGATCTTACTCAGTGTTTTCATTTGGATACAGGGATAGAGAATGTCAGAAAACAGGAGGAAAAACAACAAAAAAGAATACAACTGAACTTAGATAAGGCAGGAAATGGTATGAATTCAGACAGGAGCTATTGAGACAGAGAGCATCCTTCATCACAGCGAGACACGAAGGTGTGGTGGGAGTGGGAGAATGACGCATCGAACGTGAACCAGCATTCTGATTGACCGACCAAACCTTCAAAGAAACAAACAAACAAACAGAAAAAAAACCCCAACCCAACCACAAAAGACTTTTCTTTAAAAAGCTTAAAGATCTGATATTAATCAATAGCAGGAAGAGGAGACTGAGGGAGGCTGTTTCAAAGGAGGAAACCAGCAGCCAGCCCAGCTGCTCTTTTTGGACACTGAAAATGAGGCAAAATGAGATCGACACAATGGAAACAAAAGACAAGTGAAGAATTCCTAATTGATCTTCCAGGAGCAGTCTAGACAGACCAGACCTTCACATTTCCAGTGGCACCACTGGTGCTTTTTGCTGCTCCCACAGCAGGACGCTTACCTCGCTTGCTGTTGAAAGGAACATGGTTTTGCTCAGAGGCTACACAAGATTAGGGGCTGAACCACCTCTTGAGTCTCTTTCAGCTTTACATCCACAGGGTAATTTCTTTCTCCTGACTCCTAACATCAAAACTCCCCATGTTTGTTCATTTGGTACTGTTGCAAGTCAGGCAAGAGCCACTTGGGAGAAGGAGAAACCTCTTTTGATGCACAGTGTGCTAATGGCACAATGAAGACTGCAGATGTCCCCTTGGCAAGACTGGCCTGGATTAGAAGGATGTAATGAAAACACACCCTGTGTTTAGTCATTGGGAAACAAGTGGTTTCATAAGCCTGTATTTTCCTTTCTTCTCGTTATTTTTTTCCCCTCAGGGTAGTTCTTTCCCTCTTTTCTGAAAGGCTCGTGTTACCATGGGAAACATGACAGAAAGCAGCAGGCTCTGTTAGCCTGGGAGGTCTTGAATAATTTTTATGTGAAAACCTTTTAATTCCTAAGGTATAATTTTAAGGCGCTGATACAAATCCCATTGTAGCCCACAAAAGGTTTTCCTCACAGTTAAATACGTAAGAGTTAACTGATTATTCCTGCACTAATCCCTGCAACGGGAACAAAAATAATGCTCTGAAGAACACAGAAATAAACTCTCCAGAAGGGCGAAAGAACTGACTCCATTAACAATGTAGAAAACCTTTGATTGAGTCAACACAAAGCATTTTTCAATGTGCTTGGCTTATACAATCCAGAAGTCAATTCACTGTCAGAATATTTGTTCTGGACTTGTCAGGAATCTATTGTACAAGTACCAGCTCTGTTTGCAGAAGCCTCTGCTAAATGCTATCACCATTTCTAATGCCCTCTCACAAGCACGTGTAACCCCTCATTCCTCCTAAACACGGAGATATTTCCTTGTTCCACTTCTGAAGCTGACTGCGGGTGTTTTAAAGCTGACTTGGGGAGATAAGTCAACTTAATAACGTGATGCTTAGCTGGTAACCTGCTAAAGTGCAACACAGAACTTCAGTGAGCACCGCTCTCATTTTTTTGCATGAGAAGGTTTCGCAACTGTGTAATGTATGCAAACATTTTTAAGAGAGCCAGTTTCATCTTTTATTCTATTAATTCATTTACCAAAAGGGAATCAGAGCCTTTGGGTTTATTTACATCTTATCATCAAGAAAACAGTGCAATCTAAAGTAATCCTGAGCAGAAATCTGCCAAGAGCACTGGGGAAACAGCTTTTCTTGCAGGTGTTAATGTGCTGAATCAGAAGTGAGGCTCCAGAAACAGATATAGAGAAAATAAAGATATTTGTAATGCCTGACATGCTACAATCTTCTTTTTTTTCCAGGATGAGCTTTCCAAATTGTACCCTAAAGTATCTGTTTGAATTTAACTGAAGGTCAACATATTCTCTTTGCAAAATGAAAACTATCCAATTATTCAGTACATCAGGGAGCTAATGCAAGGACAGTTAATGAGGTCTGTACAGAAAGATGAATATTAAACAGTCAATATTGCATAACTTGTGTTACTGCCGTGGGAATGGATCCAAAGCCCACTGGGATCAGCCAGAGGATCAGTCCACTCAACCCAAAGGGCTTTGGTTCAGCCCCGTGCATGCACACACTCTCTGGGCAGACTCACAATTACAGTGAATGGAAGGATACAGAGGGAGGAGGAGGATGTTAGCATGATGATGCAGAAGAGCCCAGAGGTGCTTCCAAGTCTTCAGACTAGGATGTGGTCTTCCTGGAGAGAAAAGTGGGGCTGGAGATGGCTGTTCCAGCCCAGCCCACATGAGCATGTTCCCACCAGCGCATTGCCTTTGCTGTGGCACAACATCTGACTCTTCTCATCAACTATCTGCATGTGCAGAGCAACCACAATCCATCCCCCCATATCCCACATCCATCTAAGGATGCTCTATTTCTTCTGGCAGACTTTCTGATAATTGTAAGTGTAATTAGCATTACTAGGTAGCTCATAATAAACTACTGTACAGCGTAGAATTCTCAATGCAGATTACATGTGATCTGTAGTTTAGAAGATATATATACACAGACAGTCAAGAGACTCATGCAAGCAAGCACTTAAAAGTATAATTACCCTCAGCCATTTCACAAGCTATCGAATAGCTCAGAGCCAGCCTAGCTGTCAGTATCCAGCAAAATAAAGCAGTCCACAACATCAAAATGCACATATCTGCCCCAGTCTTACAGCTGGTTGCATACACACACACCTTCAGCTGAGATTCAGCCATTTCATATCTTGTGTTAGACTTTGGCTGATTAACTGAATTCAAATATTCAATTATTTTTTGTTGATAAGGAAAGCTCTAATTGAATTGTAAATTCGGAATCCAGAATGACCTCTGCAGATGCTGGGAATAGGTGGGTGTCTAAATAACTCTGTGCAGTGACTTCTACATTGAACATCCTTTTTGTGTGTGTGTTTTCTTATTGTGTAATTATGAAATACATTTTCTTTGCCAAATCAGACATGGATCCTTATTTGAAATCTTTATCTGCCAGTTCTCAGTAAAACTATTCATCTGCACCCATGCCCCCAGTGCAGCTCCAACCAGCCTCAGTGAGCAGTGATAGATGGGAGCAATACTGTCTCCAGGGCAGCCAGAAGACACGTTCATGATCCTGTGGCCATCCCAAGGTTTTCCAACACTCATAGAGAATAGAAAATGGAAATATCCCCCCCTATAGATCTGCCTCCCCTAATCCCCAGTGCTACGGCCATGTCCGCTCAGGCAGTCTCAGGGAAATCACACGGCTGCTCAAAGTCAACAGTATTTTCCAAATTATACTAAATCTCTGTGTGAAGTCTGTCACTCGGGAATAGAGTGACCTTGGTTCACTGTAGCTTAATCCTCCTCTAATCCTCCCCTCGAAGGCAGGATTACAGCACAGCAAGCTGAGATGTCTCCTCCTGGACAAGAGCCTCCAGGCAGGGTGAACGTGCCTGCACCCTGCAGTGCCTCTGGTGGGCACCTACAGCATCCCCAGAGCCACGGGACTGGAGCCAACATCTCTGGGCTGCCTTCTTCAAGAGGGCTACAGAAACTAATGGGACTATTGAACAAACATGGCTTCCTCTTGATTAGCAAGTAAAACTTAATCCCAGAGGAAAATTGTCAATGACACCAACTAATCTGCTCGTATTGTGATGTCCATCTATAAGAAGGGATGGTTCAGTTTGGAGAAGAGGAGGCTCGGGGGAGACCCCATTGCTCTAACTCCCTGAAAGGAGGTTGTACCAAGGGGGTTATGCCTCTGCTCCCAGGTAACAGCAATAGGATGGGGAGTCACGGCCTCCAGTTGAGCCAGGGAAGGGTCAGGTTGGGTATTAGGAACAATCTTCTCTGAAAGAGCCATCAGGTGCTGGCACAGCTACACAGGGAGTGGTGGGCTCACCATCCCTGGAGGTGCACAGGGAAAGGGTGGATGCAGTACTTTGGGACATGGCTTAGTGAGCAGCATTGGCAGGTAGGTGGGCAGTTGGACTAGATGATCTTTGGCATCCCTTCCCACTTTAATTACTCCATGGTTCTATTTATTATGCTGTTATTACCAAACTGCAATAGTCTACTTTGGCATTTTAATAGATATGAAGAATAGCAAACACTTACTTAGGTGTAGAAGGTGCACATAGTTATAATTCTGGGATGTTTTAAGGTACCATGCCTGCTGTCAGCTCACAACAAATCAGGTGCCAAGGAGGTCCTCCATGGGCAAACCGCTCTTTAGCAACAACAGTGTTTTAGTGCTGCCTAATGAGATATTGGATCATTAGAGAAATGTTAGTTTCCAAGGAACAACAGGAGCAATTAATTTGGTCTCACATCACGGAAGGTTGCAGCACATGCTTGTTTGGGGAGAATAATACATCACGAGAAGCCCTGAGCAGGACTTGTAGGCTGTTGGTTTGAAACCATAATGCTTGTAGAATACTTGGGATCGCTTAATAATTTATCACTACCTCTTGTTAAAACCAATAACATGAATTATTTTAAGCCTTGGTACTGTTAAGGTAAGAGGAAAAGCTTGGCAAAAACTTTGAGTCTATGCAGAAAATACTGAACTATCCTTTTATTTCTCCCCCAACAAATGGCTCATGTATCTAATTAATTTTAAAGGTGTTGAGTTTTACATTGGTTTATGCTCTTAGTACTTACCCCCTCTAAGGGAAGATCAGTCTCAGACTCACCTGTAATAAGAACATATAGACAGAACATAAAGATCCCAGTCTATGAGTATGAGTAGTAAATATTTTTAATGTAAACATGGAATTACTTTTAAGTGAAGAGAAGTAAGAAGTTGACTCATGCTGAATTTCTCCCTTAGGGTACTTAAAGGGGGGAGAGCTCCTTTTGTAGGTGCCTCCCTTTCAAGCCAGGATATCTGCAATATCTGTATATTACTTATATGGTTCAAAGTCTGGCCTGGTCCTTAGCTGATTCAGCTTTCTGCTGCCTACAAGTGGTATGAGATTAGGCTTAATGAGCTCTCAAGACAATCATGTACAGCTCAGATATTAAGAACAAACTTGAGCTCTGGTACAGACCAACATGCTTATCGCCAACTTGTTTTTAGACATCGCAGTCAGTGATCTGCTCCTCATTAAGGCTGCCCCTATGGGGTAACTGCATTTTAATGATTGATGAACTGACTTGGAGGGAATTTCAGTCCTTAGCCTATAGGTGGGTAGTGATACCTGAGCCCCAGGTGTGCCGGATCCTCAGTCCTTTGCTTTGAGAGACCTCATCTACAGCTTTCATCCTTGGGCAGAACATTGCTTTATCTACAGGAGAATTTACAGGTTTAGATCAAATTGCTGAAAGATCCATCTCAAGACAGGAGGGGTTTTCATTTGTTTTTGTTTACTTGTTTCAAATCGTTGCTCTGCTTGTATGCATGTTAAGAAGAAAAGGCTGTTTCTATTGCAGTGTTTCTACTGTGATATTGACATGCAGAAGAAATCGATAAAAGACTCTTCCACTGCTGGCTGTATAAAAGAAGGAGTTTCTGTTTTGCTCGTGAAGGGGATGCAGCATCTCCCCTTCGTCTGCCAACACAGCTGGGAAGTGGAGCATCACACCGACCCACACCCAGGCTGTGTTCCAGTACCCACATCCAGTTAAGCAGTAAATAAATGCTCCATGGGTAAGCTTTATAGATCATTCCAAACATGCTCAACATACAGAAGGGGCTGGTTTTCTTCCTGCTCTGGAAATGATGCCTCCTTTCACAAACTAAAACCATCACCGGCCCTTAGTTCTAAATGAAATATGCCTGGAATATGGGAAAACTGAGTGGAAGCAGAAATCATTTGTAGTTGCAGGCCTAGGGAAAGGAAAGGTGCAGGAGATGGGAAGGTGCTGCTGCTATCCCATTTCTGAGACCAGTGCAGGCTGTGTTGCCCAGCCTATCTCCTCCCTTCCCACCCAGCTGCAGCCTCAAAAAGCCTTTAAGCACAGAGGACAACCTCCTGCAGGCACCAGCAGTACCTGAGGTCTGGAATTCCTCATGGCCTCAAAGAGCTGAAAGAATTGGAATAATAAAAAACGACTGCCTGAAGCCTGGAGCCAAAAGAGATCATAAGTCAAAGTGTTGTGCTGCAATATGAAGCACATCTCCTGCAGGAGCGGTGGCTGAGCCTGCAGTGTGTTCCCTTTCTTGGACACAATATCGATTGGGAATCCCACTGGAGCACAGAGCTGTGTCCGCAAACCACAGCCTCTATTTACCAGATATCTCTTCTCCAAGATTGTTATGGCAGCTCTACAAACGTGACATGCATTCTGTCTGCAGAGAACCTGAAATGATTGCTTAGGGTACATGAATCGTCTCAAGCAGAGGTATAAAAACCAACATGGTAACTGAAACATCAGCACGGCTGCCATCTCTGAGCCAGCACGGATATTATAGGAAAATAACAAGGAAAGAGCTGATGACATTTAGGGCATCATCCAAAAGTCCTGGTGCCAAATGTTGTAACAGCACTATATGCAGCTGTGATGACATTCAGCCATCAGACCTTCCAGCCCCTGTGAGCCACCACCACCAGGGACAAGATCCCCGAACCTGAGAAAGCAGAGCAAACTGATTTCCATCCATTTAAACACCTCAGTTATTCCTATTTCTTTTACTCCTGATTTTGAATTAATCCCTTACAAACCCTGCAGTTTGTGACCTAAGATACCCCACCCATCTCAGCTGTGGATTTTTCCTGCATAAAACCCCAATCAAAGCCATGGATTAGCCAGCTGGTGGCAGTGTTTTCATTAGGAAAAGATAAAAGGTTTCGTGCTCGCTTCCCACACAGTCCACTCCATCAGCTATTAAAGTGAAAGAATCTGACTTGTTACTTGGTTTCTTCCATTAAAATTCTAGGAAAATCCGTACAATAAAAGCACTCAGTCACTGCAGCAAAGTGCTTTGCTTTTAATAGGTTACATAATGGTAGGAGAGCACGGATATGGGGGTTTCATTCCCTTTTGAGCTCGGCTGTTGTTTATGCTGCCAGAATGCTGCTTTGTTAGAGGGATCTTTGCTTTTCTGAGTAAGTTTGTTTGGATTTCAAGCCGAGATGTTAAGAACAAGATAAAAGCACGACAGATTTAATACCGGTCTCTACCCACTACGGTGAGCTGTGTTTTGGAAGAAAGCAATAGGAATTGTTTCTCGCAAATGAGAGCCCTGCAATATTTCCCTGCTCTCCCCACACATTCAGCAATGGCGTGTTCCCATCACTCTCCTGAATTTTAATTTAAAGCAGGTTATGGCTGTGTGGAGGAGAGCTTCATCTCTCCCCGTGATATTTATTAAAAAGATATAGCAATTAATCAGCATTTATCAGAAATAACTTCCAGGATATTGAATGCCTCATCTCCAAATACCACTCAAACACCGGTCCCACCCAAGCTTCCAGTAATGAGCCACGACATGTAATATTTGCAGCTTTTTCTGTCCTGAAATAGCAGGTACCAAGAATGCTAAGTGATAAGTGAGAGCACTTCTGACCCTCAGATCGAGAATAACATTGCACTCCCACTCGAAGGAATCAAACACTCCTTCCCATATGTGATAGCCATGCCATCTGCACAGGCTCCATCTGCTAGCAGGCATCTTAAGCCTACACATATGTACCCCAAACGGATGCCAATGCATAGCAGAACACCTCCTTTACGTCTGGGAAATCACACCATACTATAGCTAAGATGTGAAAAAAAAATAGAACAACCCAAGAAAGAAATACTTACAATAATGCACAAGCACCTTGAGCTTTATTCAGCCCCTTGGGTGCAGAGCCAGCATGACCATCAGCTGCAGACCCCAAACCTTGTGCCCCTGTGCTCACACTGGCCCTGGATACCCCACCAGTGCACCATGTTAGAACAGCTGCAGGGTTAACAGGACATGAAGAGACATAGGCCAGACTTACAAGCCACCATCAGTACCTGCACTGACATCTGCGAGCAGTCCATCGAGGAGGAAGTTTCTCACCCAGAGGGTGGTGACGCACTGGCACAGGTTGCCCAAGGAGGCTGTGGATGCCCCATCCCTGCAGGCATTCAAGGCCAGGCTGGATGTGGCTCTGGGCAGCCTGGGCTGCTGGTTGGTGACCCTGCACACAGCAGGGGGTTGGAGCTGGATGAGCACTGTGGGCCTTTACAACCCAGGCCATTCTGTGATTCTATGAGGCAGCAGCCCTCCAAGGCTGGGCACTTTGTTCTCTTTTTATGGTATCTTAGCAGCTTGAGAGCCCAGCTTGCTTTGGATTATCTCGGAATCACTGAAATAAAAAGAATAAATACTTTTATTAACTTAAATAAGTGCACCAATCTTTTAGACACAGGAACTTGTGTGCATCGTTACACTGGGACAACCTGCCTATAAATCACAGTCATTAGCTTTCAGCTTGCTTGGCTGCTCTTCTCTTTTACGGATGACCAGAAACTTCAGTGCAATGAATTTTGAACCTAGAAAGTACTGTTAAGTGGCAAAACAGAAGAAAGATGCATAGGATGGGTATCTGAAGTTCAGTTCCTTGTTGCATAGAGGGTTCCACGCCAACATGGGGGCTCAGATGGGCGGTCAGCATGGATCCCTAACCTGAGGGAGCAAAGGAGGGCCTGACAGGCTGGCTTCTCCCTTATGACCGCATTGAGATTGATTAATTCTTCTCAGATCACTTCATATTTTATGATCTGGAATTTCCAATGGAAAAACAAAGGTTTCTGGTTAGCCTCTCTGAAACCCCTTTGGGCCTTTGTTTCATTTCTGGCCTTTTTCAGTTCTTGACGAGCGCACAGTTTTTGCATAGAGTGCAAATGTTTGGCATCAAATTTCCCCGCAAAACCCCCTTAGGATACACGATTCATTAAATTATTCCTTTCTCAACTTACAAAACACTGTAAATATTTTTTTCCGTGAGTCAGTGATTGATGTTTCAATCATGTCTGAATTTGCATCCACCTTGGTGATCTTTCCCTGTGAATATTCCTACGAGCTGGATGAATGATCAGAAAATTAAGCACCGCAGCCAGGAGTGCAGAGGGAAACACGTTTTATGTCAGTTCCCCAGATACCCCTGCATGGTTTGGTACCCATGGTCCCAGGTTAAGGACCAGCATTGGTCCTCACCCCCATCAGCCAGCAACACAAAACCAACTCAGAAACATGGGAGCAGACAGCTCTCAAGAAGGCAGAAATGATGATGTGGATGTAAAGAGAGCTGGAGTTCCAACTGTGATTCATGCCTTGTCTTTAGTAATGATTCACTGGCATGTATTAATTCAAATGCTGGTTAGTATTGTTTTTTAAATAATGTTCTTAGGGTAAACTTGGTGAAGTAGGAAGCTGTATCAGATCCAACAGGCGTTCACTTTGATCTGTGCATTGAAAAAGCTGGCACCACAATAGAAAATATTTGGTATTTGGAGCCTACCTTCTCAGGGATCCCACCTTTTCAAACACCCACGTAGTAACACAATGAGCTCTGTTTGGCATTCTGAAGGGTTTTCTGTAGGAATACAAGGAGATACAGCAGCTTGCAGCAACGGGATAGTTGCAGAACTTAGCAAATCTCTCTAAAAGACCTTCTGACATTGTCCGCCAAGCCCTTGCTAGACCCTGCCAAGACTGAGCCAGCTCCTGTTTCCCAAACACAGGGTTGTGTTGTGGTAATCGTGATACGCCAGGGTAAGTTTAGGTTGGATATCAGGAAGGACTTCCTTACAGAAAGGGTTGTTAAGCACTGCAATGGGCTCCCCAGGGAGATGGTTGAGTCACCATCCCTGGATGTGTTTAAAAACTGTTTGGATGTGGTGCTCAGTGACCTGATTTAGCGGAGGGCTGTTAGAGGTAGGGTAGGATGGTCAGGTTGTTGGTTGGACTCAATGATCCTGAAGGTCTTTTTGAACCTGAGAGGTACTATGATTCTGCTGAGATATCTGCACAATCACAGACCTTTTTTCAACACCAGAAAGTCCCGGGGGGGCCTTTATTCAAACTGTTTTCACCCTAGTGCTGGCACAGAGCAGTGCAGTTCTGGCTGCATGCCCTTCAGTGCCCGCTGACTGTACTGCTACAACGTGCTGCTTCCCTCCCCAAAATACCACCCACCTGCAGAAGTTGAGGCCCATTTCAATCCTCCTCCACATCCCTTCGCTGCATTTCAGCCCCTCTGGTGGCTCTGTTGACGTTAGAGGGCAGTCTTCCATTTTGCTGCTTCTTCAGACGCATTTTAAACAGCGCTTATTGTAACGCACCGGACTGAAGCACTTGGGCAGGCTGGGGGTGAGAGGAGAAACGCATTCTAAACAAAACGATGCCGTTTTCGTTTAAAAACTACAATTCTGCAAATATATTCTTTTAAATACCACATTTGCATGATCTTTGTATAGCAAGCAGGATGCACGCATATAATGCATGTGAGCTGCTTCCCATTGCAGCAGCTATCTCCGAGGATGGTGATTTCCCAGCAGGAGCTGCAGTGCAAGGAATATGCTCTGTGGCATCACAGGGCACGAGCCTAGAGGGGGGAAGGGGCTCCTCTGTGTCTAAGTGTGGGGATTCATAGCTCTAAAATCCTACGCTCTTTTAAATTCACTTCAAGGAGCAGCCTGAAATCAAAGGCAAGCCAAAAAGAAGGGGGAAATAAAAAAAGTCAGAGACCAAAAGTCGCTATAAAATTCATAGGAAATGTATTTCTGAATCAGAGACTAAGAAATGTCTCACAGTCATAAAGCCATAAAGCATCGATAATGCCATTCCCACATTCAAAGCAGTAATATTCATATATCAAAGCTGCGGCGCCGTCAGCTTCCAACTCTTTTAGGATGGCATTCATCTTTATGACAAAAATAATTACGGAATGCTAACCTGCAGCAACTTCAGGCTTTGCAAGAAATCAGAGCCACGTCTTCCCTCTCCAGCCCCACGCAATTAAAACAGCGAACCCTGTGAACCCAAAAATGAAGAAAGGGCAGAATATCCATATATCACCCGCTTTGATCTCTTGGATAACTTCATGTATTATTATTTGGGCTTGAGTGAGTCGAAAAGAAAGAAAATCTGAAATGGCTCATGGATCCAAGTGGAGCCTGACCTCAAGGACAACGTTATATCTTCTGGATGTACAGCCCATGTGCCTGCCCATGAGGGTGCAAGAGGTGATGGGAGCTTGCTGTAGGGGGCAGGTGAAGAGTGAGCAAAGCCTCAAAATGGTGGTAAGGTAACATTTTGCTATAGAAAGGGAAAGGGGAACTTCACAGAAACCAAGACAAAGGGTAACTGTACATTTAAATGTGCAGGGAAAGGGGGAATTACAGACACTTAGTCAAAATAAAGCCAGAGAAGAGGGCAATAAAGATAAGAAGAAACTGTCCGGAGACCTCTGACAAGAAGGATTAGATCCCCCCCCCCCGGGGAAGATGATGCCGACATGGGAGAACAATAACAGCAGATAACACCAAGAAGAAAACAGAAGAAGAATTTCACCCCAAAACATCGGCAAGGGTCACGGGGAATGGTGTCAGGGGGAATGAGGGAATGGGGTCGCAGGGAACGGGGCCATAGGGAATGTAATGAATATGTAATCAAACTGAGGAGGAGACTATTGATTATGTATTAGCTTAACCTATATCTGTAACACACTTTTCTCTTTACGGTGTGCAAGTTTGGAGGAGCTATCCCCCTTGCACCCGGCGCTGCGCAACGCTGGAATAAACATACCTGCTTTATAACCCATCTCTGGATTATAGAGTTTGATTCCGCAAGTCAATTTGGCACCCCAGATGGGACCCTCTCTGTTCGGCTGCAGGACCAGCTGAGAAGGGGGACGCCTTTGGCGCGCCCCGAGATTTCTCGGAAGGACTCCCCTCCCTCATCTGATCACTGCAGGAGCAGACAAGAACCATCTATCGGCGGACCAGGTATGTGAAATGGGGGACCCATAAGTCGTGAGGAGACGTCCTACGCAGGGCACAGTGGAGTCGGCGTGCTCCCCCCCAAGGGACGTGAGCTCACGGGTTAGGTTAGGTTGCCGGCTGGGTTAGGACTCCCTAGGGAGTGCCTACAAAGGGGCCAGTAAGTCGTACGCATGGTAAAAGAGCTATTGCTCACATTCAGGTGATTGCTAATTGGGCAGAGCTTGTCTGCTCTCTGGTACAGGGTGATTTGGGTAATCCTGGGATAATTGGTATCGTACAGCGCTGTTTATATAGGTGACCTAAGTCAACAACTAGCACCGGTGTTCTTAACATCTTTGGTTAAGCTTAACAAATGATATATTGTAATTCTGTTTGAATTGTCGTGTGAGTGTGGTGTGAGTGAGACGCAGCACAGCTGCGGGGCGAGTGCGGAGTCCCGACCCGCGGTTCCGTCCTCCCGCGAGGGAAACGGCCGGGGACGGACGAAGCGAAAGTTGTCTCCAATACTTGTTTATCTATGTTTTAATACGTGTTTATTTTGTATTATTAATTACTGGTTTTTGTAAAGTATGTGGTCATAAGTCATAACAATGCTGTCGTGTCAGAAGTGGTTTTACTTATAAAAGAATACGGTGGTTTATATTAAGTTACAATGGGAAAATCACAGAGCAAAGAGGTCCCTGCGCGCTCACCCCTGGGGTGTATACTGGCACATTGGCGAGATATCGCTGGGGAACCAGGAGGAACCCTGAGCCGAAAAAAAAAAAAAATTCTGATTAAATATTGTAATCAGTGGTGGTTGATTTATAAGCTAGAGGACAGGGACAATGAACATATAGAGGAATGTCTGTGTGGAATGAGCATCAAGCCATTTATGTGATACTGTGTTCTGCCTGCGAAGAGGTGTAAGGGAGGTGGGTCAGTCAGTGCTGGCTCTGTGGCGAGAGGTGTATAACTGAACGATATGGATTGCTAAGGGAAAGTTATAAGGTAGTAAGAGTGTTTATGGAAACTGAAGAACTGTGTTGTTTGATTTGTGGGTTTTGAAGGGAATGGGACAAACTGTTTGGCTGGTATAAGAAAGTGTAGTTGTTAATGTCATACGGAAGTATTGTTGAGGGTACGTGGAAGTGTAAATGAGGGTACAAATAGTGGAATAGTGTACAGAGGAAAAAGGGTTAAAGAGAAAGTGAGTTTATCTGTGCTGGCATGAGAACAACCCCCCCGCACCGTTCCCCTGCAATCAGAACTCTCAGAGTGGGAGAGGGAGCCAGGGTCAGAGACTGCTGCTGTAAACAGCAAAGGGGAAGGTGGAGAGGACAGGGCACTGGAAGTGAGAATAGCCTTCATGTGCAGAGATCTGGGAAATCTGAAATCTGGGCAGCACTGGATGGCTCTGGAGAGGAGGTGAAATGTAATGATTAGAGTTTGGAAAGTGAGAAAGTTTGGGAAGGACAAAAGTTGAGGAAGGCAAAGATAAAAACAGGGATGTCAGGTCTGAAGAGAGGTGTACAATAAGAAGAAAACAAACAAACAACAACAACAAATAACAAAACAAACACCTGATTGAGAATCAGAGATGTTCAGGGAATTGAGAATAATAACAGCTGTTACTGTTGTGGTGCTAGAGTAGGGCCATAGGACCCAGGGATCCCCCACGAGGAAAGGGGGGGGAGGGAGGCTTGAGGAGCCCAGGGAGGGCTCTGCCCCGCTGGAATGAAAGCAGTGTGCAAATGCAGTGGGACACTGGTAGAGAAATCCGACCAAGCTGAGTGAGAAGGAATTGCCTCTGATTGCAGAACTGAACAATGAGAACTTGGGAAGTTAACCCTAGCAGATACACCGATGAAACTGCAGCTAAGGAAGCAGGATAAAGTAGTTCATTTTCTGATGGATATGGGAGCTTCTTACTACCCATAGATGGTTTTGTAACAGTAGTAGGTGCTACTGCCCAACAAGAAAAGGCTTACTTTTGGAATTAATTAAATATAAGCTAAGAAAACAAGTAGGAATACAGAAATTCTTGTACCTGTCAGGTTACCCTGGCAAGAAATTTAATAAAACTGGAGCTAAGGGTCAAACAATATTGGCTGATTAAGAATTGTAAGTCTGACTATTAACACAAACTGGGAAAAACAATGTTATACCCCCAGGAGCCACAGCAATCTCAATTAAGACACACTTAGGGGTGTGGGCATCAGGGCCAAAAATTAAGCCCTAAATACAAGTTAAAAGCAAGAGCTCACCCACTCAGGGTAAAGTGGTGCCCTTTGAGGATATGTGACTGTAGAAGGACAAAAGAAATAATAGATAATTTTTTGAGTTTGAATTACTAATTGAATGGGAATCCAAGTACAAAACTCCAATTTTGCCAATTTGCTAGCTTTTCGGATAGCAAGTGCTTTAGTTTGGTAGAAGACATGAGGACAAGTAATGGAATTGTTGAATGGATACACTCAGTGATGGAAAATCCATGCACTTTATCAACCAAGTTAAGGAATGAATAGGTGGAGTTTGCCTTCTGGATTTGAGGGATGTCTCTTCTGCCTGGTTTGACTAAAGGAAGCCTAAGGTTATTTGCCTTTGAATAGGAAAACCCTAATAGAGGGAGAAGAGACTCAGTTAACCTGGACAGTGTTACCCAGGGTTGTGAGAACAGCTTAATGATCTTTGAGAACTGGTCAACTCATGAGCCTGAGACCTGGGATCCTCCATCCTAGGGTGGAACTTTACTGGAGCATGTGGATGCCACAGCAACAAAAGGACTGTGTACAATAGACTGAGAGTTTGCTGAGTTTCTTGGTTTACAGAAAGCACAAATAACTCAGAAATTACAGCTGGACTTTGGACCTTAAGGACTGCCAGGAAAGAAGCCATCTGCTAAGCCCCTGAGCTGCAAACTGCCAAGGAACTCCATACGTTCCCAGGAATGACAGGAGGGTGCTGACCATGGATACACAGCTACGGACTGATGGTAAACCTCAAACAGCTTGAAGTGAGTAAGGGATGGTGCCTGAGGGCAGTGGCTGCACTGGTGTTCAATATTCAAGAAGCCTATAAATCTACACTGGGCCAAAGGACACCAGTTTTAATATCTCATACAGTGTTTACTGTATTGGAGGCAAAAGGGGGACATTAGTTCATTGGCTCTCACCCCAAAGATTCCTGAAATACCAGGCCATCCTGGTAGAGCAAGATGATGTAGAAATAATTGTGACTAATACTGTCAACCCAGTATCTTTCCTTAGCGGAACTCCCGGAGAACCAGTATTACATGACTGCTTTGAATCAACTGAAGCTGCACATTCCAGCCGGTCAGTCGAACCTGAAGGACGAACCCTTAGAAGATGCAGAAGACACCTGGGTTACCAGCAGCTGCAGTTTTATGAGACAAGGAGACTGTAAGGCAGGACATGCAGTAACTGCTACTGACCAGGTAATCGAAGCACAACCACCAGCTGTGGGGACTTCCCCTCAGAAGGCTGAAATAACTGCCTTGACAAGAGCTTCAATCATATGGACAGATGCTAAATATGTGCCACACGCTCATAGTACCATCTGAAAAGAGCAAGGATTGCTCACACACAAGGAAAACAGCCTGATTTAAATCTACCAATGGTTATTATATGTTGTAAAAGACATCAGAAATGTAACACTGTACAGGAAACAGAAAATAAGATAATAGATCAGGTGGCAGAACAGGCAGTTGAAGAGGGCTTCAATTCCAGACGGTAAACTTAAAATCTCTGAAGCCAAGTCAAAACCTGTAAAATATTCTAAAGAGAACAGGAGTCCAATTAATGATTTAGAAAGGAATAGAGCAAGTTGACAGATGGGTGCATGCCCAAATGGACATTGTTATGCCCTTTAGTATTTTATGGAAATTGGTTATAAAGGAAGATAAGAGAATATATTGGGCAAACTAACACCACAAAGTACAGTCCCAGTACCAGGAACAGGGCACAAGTGGGCCTCACGGGAGAGGGCCTTCCAGGGCAACAATGGCAAATTGATTTCACAGAACTCCCAAGAAAAGGGGGGTATTGCTGTATGAAAATTTCTGTAACCTTAGAAACAATTGAGGATGCTGCTGCAGATGCCTGATGGACAATCCAAAAGGAGGTATCCTGTTTATCCAAAGATGCATTGCAACATGGAGTAGGCAGGGATAACACCGATTGGGGAATAGTTTTCTCTGGACCATGGGATAAACTTACTAGTTGCCAAATTTAGGATGACTGAAACAGTTTTTCTTAGCCTGCGTCACCTTGCTATTCTTGGTGTGTTTTACTTGTGTTGTTATAAGATGCCTTTTGTGTCTGCACCAAGGTACTGGAAGGGAATACGAGGTTTGGAAGAGACATGAGCTGAGACAAAAGGTAGAGAGCGGAGCCTATTTTGAGACCCATTAAGAATCTAGCAGGTAAAAGACTGCTAGATTAAAGAAAAGGGGGGAATTGAAGAGTGAGCAAAGCCTCAAAATGGTGGTAAGGTAACATTTTGCTATAGAAAGGGAAAGGGGAACTTCACAGAAACCAAGACAAAGGGTAACTGTACATTTAAATGTGCAGGGAAAGGGGGAATTACAGACACTTAGTCAAAATAAAGCCAGAGAAGAGGGCAATAAAGATAAGAAGAAACTGTCCGGAGACCTCTGACAAGAAGGATTAGATCCCCCCCCCCCGGGGAAGATGATGCCGACATGGGAGAACAATAACAGCAGATAACACCAAGAAGAAAACAGAAGAAGAATTTCACCCCAAAACATCGGCAAGGGTCACGGGGAATGGTGTCAGGGGGAATGAGGGAATGGGGTCGCAGGGAACGGGGCCATAGGGAATGTAATGAATATGTAATCAAACTGAGGAGGAGACTATTGATTATGTATTAGCTTAACCTATATCTGTAACACACTTTTCTCTTTACGGTGTGCAAGTTTGGAGGAGCTATCCCCCTTGCACCCGGCGCTGCGCAACGCTGGAATAAACATACCTGCTTTATAACCCATCTCTGGATTATAGAGTTTGATTCCGCAAGTCACAGGGGTGGCCCCATTTATTGCTGCAGGACCCCACGCCGGGCTCTGCATCGCCAGCTTCTGCCTCCGCCGCTCAGCAGCAGAGAAATATTCACAGAGAGAGAACAATCTCTTCACTCTCCCCCACTGACATGTGAAAGTCATTGCTTATTTATGGGGAAATTGAACCATTTCCTGAAGGTCAAGAATTTTAGAAGTAACTCTCAGAAATAAAGAGTTTTTCATGCACTCCAAGCCAGATCCCTGGAGAGCGGCGGTGTTTGCTGTTTCTTGCCAGTGATGTTTTGTTAGTCATGAACAAGTGCTTACCTTGCTGTTGTTTCCGACCATTGCTGTATTTAACACGGCACTGCAAGAAACATAAAAGTGAACTGGGGTCATTCCAAATAAACCCAAAGGAGGGACACAAAGCTACTGAAATATCAGTCACTACGACCGCTGGTAAAAGCCCTCCATGCTTCCTTATGGCAAATATAGACATCTTCAGACAGGAGACCCTTAAAATGGCATTCTTTAAAGAGGACTTGGCAAGCTCGCCTATATGACAAAATATTTTCCATCATTAAAAAAGGAAATAATTGACTATGTCTTCCCAAAACATCTACATCAGTACCTAAAACTCTGTTTCTCATTTGAAGGACTTCGTGCCTATGACAACTATTGACGAAGCAACGCTGCAGGCTGAGATACAGAGTGTGAATGCCAAAGATGCAGGGTGTGCCAAAACACCTGAGTTCATCTTGAGAGCACGCTGATGATAAATGTTACTCATTTCCTTAACACAAGTATGTAAATGGCACCTTAATTGTTGTTCCTAAGGAGCGATTTGTAAAGTTCATATACCTGAATATGCCAGTTGACACAGCGCTTCACATGCAAAAGAGCAAACTGTCCCACCTGGCTGTCACTGAGCAAACCTGGCCATGCTGCACTGCTGCCATGTGCTGGGAAGAATATGCTGTGTGAAGGCAGCACCGTGTGTCAAAGGCAGTGGGACAATGGTAGAAATTTGGAGCAGGATTAGGACAAGAGGGAATGGCCTCAAGTTGCACCAGGGGAGGTTCAGGATGGACACTAGGAATAATTTCTCCTCAGAAAGAGCAGTGATGCAGTGGCACAGCTGCCCAGGGAGGTGGTGGGGTCACTGTCCCTGGATCTGCTCAGAGCTGTGGGGATGTGGCACTGAAGGATGTGGGCAAAGGGAATGGTGGGGATGGGCAGGGGTTGGGCTTGGGGTCTGAGGGGTCATTTCCAGCCTGAACAATTCTATGATGCTACAAATTGCCATCTTGACACAGAAATAGAGAAGCTGGTTGGGCTTTTTGCTTGGTGCATCCCCTTGAAATGGGGACTGTGCCCTGGCAGTGATGTGCCCAGGCATCGACAGAAGAGCCCAGCTGTAACATCATATTCTGTATGTACACAAGAAAGGAAAATATTATCATCATCCCACCTTCCCAAGAAGGAAAAGAACATTTTTGGGGTTTCTAAGTATCTTTTCATACACCGATTGCATCAATTCCACCCACACAGGTCATTTATCTTCTTTCATTTAAGGTTGTTTAAAGTAATCAACAGGATCTCCATGCGTCAGTTAGCATACTTCATTATGTTCTGCAATCAGGACTTGGCCTTAAATTGCTCCGTGAGCTCCTCCAGTCAATTTTCCTACGTTGCCTGAAGTGGCTATAAGGAACCTCATTAATAAATGGACATGGTTAGATCACATAGCCAAAGGTAATCAAAGATAAGAGAGAATACAAATAGTGAATCAAGGAAAGTTTGTGCTCTCCTAACTGTGCTATTTCATTTAAAGGTATAGAAATACAGCACTTGTCATTCTGCTGCTCATCAGGAGGGCAGAGCAGGGCAGCGGGGCCCAACTTGGATACCTACATTTGAGACTGAGCCAACACAAAGCAGCCGAGCAGCTCATCCCCTTGACTTCCACACTGCTGCTTTGCACTGCAGCGCACTCCAGCCAGCACCAATTGCAGCCTAATTAAGTGAATGACTTAGCATCCTCCCCAGCGCGCCCCAGTGTCTGGTGCAACAAGAATTTTGCCATATTTTTGGCAAAATTCAGAACTGAGAAACGTGAAATGAAGTGGCATTTCACGGGATGAGCTTTGCTAGGCATCACTGGACAGCAAAAAATACACTTGTGACTGCGCCTCTCCCATCACACAGGAAGCTAACAAGATACACATTGCCAGCAGGAAGGAATAATTTGCAGAGCTGGCTATAACTAAAAAGCAAAAAGACCAGCAGAGTTAAATACATCCCTTGCCATAGCACAGGGAAACCAAGAGGCACGTCTGGCTGAGAAGCCTTTTACAGAGCAGATTCTCTTATCCAAAACAGAAGTGTAGCAAAAGCCCTCGTGACTTCAAACTGAGAGCATCTGATATCTTTAACACATCTCTGCAAACTGGGGACTCTTCCCATAAATACCATTATTATTTTCCCAAAGTCATTTAAGAAGGGCTTCAAGAAAATCATTAGCAGAAACAGTGGGACCCGGTTCAAAATTAAGACAGCTATATTTATGGCCAGAGAGTAAATGTCTAAATGTGAATTGAGTGCTTCTCCTCCCACCACAGCCAGCTGGGCTCTGCTCAGCACGCCCAATGCACTGATGGATGCTCACAAAGAAGCACACAGTGCTGGGAAAGGCCTCAAACACTGCTGTTGTGGTGAGCATGAAGCCCTGGTGCAGGCAAAGAGCCCCATCACAGCAGGCTCACACTGAAAGGTTTCACTGCTCCAGGCTTCTGTTTGCTGCAAACATACTCTGAAACAGCACTGCAGAGGATTATCAATGAAGTCATCACCAAGGGGGAACAAATACTACTACCAACATTCTTATTTTCAGTTTGCATAATTACCAAATATACATATTTCAATCAAGTTGAGTTCCATTTTCCCTTTCATTTACTTTGCGATATTGCTTGAAAACAAATGAAACTCCCAAAACACACACAGAAAACCATCGCCCACTTGCTAAGAGAAAAAGGTGAGGATGGAAACCACTGCAATAATATTCACTCTTACATTTACATCTCTGTGCTGGATGCTAACCAAGATGAGGAGCCAGGTGCAGCACCCAGTGTTTATCTGGTTGTGGTTTTGAAATGCTTGCAATGGTATGGTCCCCAGATTGAGATATGGTGGGTTAAGGCAGATGGGAAGAACAAGCCACCCAAATCAATGAGAACGCTTCCTGGCAAGAAAACTCTATTAGAGCACACAGCTCTTGTGAGGTGCTCCAGGGTTGCCATAGAGACTCACCGGGTGAACGCAAATACTCTTACCGTTAATACGCCGAACGTCTGATCCAAAGCCCACTGAAGACTCTCAGTAGCTTTCTGTTGACTTCAAGGAGTTGGGGATGATGTCTCAAGAGCAGCACTCGATAGCTCATTTCTTATCGCATCGAGCCCTTTTATGTCCTCTGGAAGAAGATTCGTGCTGAAGACGTTCAGAAGCCAGGTCTCAGTCGATCAAGCTTTTAAGATATGTTTAATTTTAAGCTTAATCAACTCAATGACTTCAGATCCTGTAGGGTATTAGGGGAAAAAAATAAAAGTCTTTCAATCACCACACGGCAGAAAAATCTCCCCTGACTCGAAGCATCTTACGAAGCCAAACAGAAAAGTGAACAGCCTGATGGACAGCTCTGCCATTTTCTCAGCCAACAAGCTTTGGTTTGACTTGGATCAGGTCAGGTCAGGACAAAGAGCCCCCACCTCACCCTGTTAAAAACGCACTGTTTTACTCCTAAATATAAATTCAAATATAGTGAGATCATCAGTCAAACTAATGAAAAAACCCATCTTTGGCATTTTTTTACCTCTTCTTCCAAACTCTTCAAACACTTCAGCAGACAGCTCATCGGTGACATATTGCATCAACGCTTCGCTGTTAGAAGTATTTTTTCATGACAAATCTTTAAAGTGTCAGAATATCTGATAAGTTTTTATTTTCTTTATATGGCAAATGCTTAGTAGTTGTCTTACAGTCTTTCTGCACTATGATTTTTATCTGCATTTTATTACGGTAATAACAACATCTAATATACTCTCTCGTATCTGTCTTGTTCTTTGTTAAGGTCAAAACTATATCCAGGCCTAAAGCATCAAGACAGTCCCTCTTCCCAGTATTCTAAGGTAATAAATTATCATCTACAGGCAAATAATAGCAAATTAGGAAATCTAAATGGGATATATATACTTTAATATACGCTTGGTAATTGGAAAGCCAAATATTGGTATGTCATTACAACATATAATTTCCAATCTCACAAGGAAATTAGATGCTATTACATCAGGTGATCTAAATGCCTTTTTTGCCAATAATCTGTGAAGAAGAATAGATGTTAATTCCTCCTTCAGTCTCCAGATAGATTTTCCACCTCCAGTTTTTATTGGGTCTACTCTGTTCATTTTCACCCGGCGGAGAACATCAACCACCTTGTTCAAAGGCACAGATCACTTGCAGGGGGCAGAGAAGCAGTGGCCAATCTACATGGCTATCTGCCTGTCCAACCCATGGTCATCCCTGCTGCTCCACACAAGGGCGTTGAGAAATCAGCATAGTTCATTAGCAAGAGCAGCCCTGTGCCAGCCCTCGAGGTACCCACACCTCTTTTCTCCCCACTTCCATGATGCACACAGAAGATAGGAACATTGTGCACGGTAGCTTTGCAATCAGAGCACAAAGGGCACAACCAGGATGTTGCAAGGAACTTAGATGTTTTTATACCAGGTGATCCAATTGTCCAAGTCTCCCATTGATGGACACTTATGTCCAAGGCCTCCAAACATTAGAAGAAAGCAGGGTAAAACTCCCTCTGATTAGCTAGCAATGCTATGTTTCAGCTGGAGAACTGGAAGAGAAATGAAGTGGCTCACCTGAGGTCCCAGCCATCAATGCCTGGTATGGAGTGAAGCATTTCAGCTCCTCAGCCTGGTCCTCAGTCCTAGATGTCACATCACCCTGCCTGCCCTCTGGTCTGCTCTGTGCTTTCTCTTAGTTTAACAAAGAAAAAAGTAAAGAAAAATGTCAACAAAATGCCTTTTCAAAGCAATGACAGAGAGCACTGAGGTCTCTCTCGTTTCTTATAATATAAAACCACCTTTAAAGTTCAGAAAGGAGTTTAGCATTTTGTGCTGAAGGCAGCACCAGTACTGGATGAGGTGAGAACAGACCACTGACAGCAGAACACTGCTACAGGGCAGCAGGATAATCCACATTTTTGAGCACCCTCTGCTCAAAGGCAATCACCAAACACTGCGTAGGTCGGTTGCAGACCTGCACCAAAAAAGAAAAGTCAGTTGATTTTCAGAGCTGTATGTATGGCTATGGAGGATCAGACAACCAGGTTTACCACGTTACCAAGGCAGGAACATACTTTGTTATATAGAAATGAAGTTTACTATAATGGATGTGAAAGCCTGACAGAAAGCTAAATCTGGAATTTTTTATTATTACTTTCTGTCTCCCTGCAAAAGAAGCCAGGTGGTGTTGGGAGCTGCAGGGTCAGAGCCCCTGGTGTCTACACTGCAGCAGGACTGTGCTGCTGAATGCAGGCATGCACAGATACAGAGTACACTCCTAACATCTGCACAAGGGAATAATTCCACCCCAGTAACTTCCTTAATTAAAAGGCCCTGAAGTAGTGCTGAGCAGGGGAGCACCTCTCCTCTTGGCACCTACTTGTCATAGGCCAGGATACCCACCTCACCTTCATGTTCATGTGGCCAAATCACTGCCATGCAGCTTCCCAGGCTGGGAGAGCGTGGAGTAAAGGGTCTGCACCAGCAGGGCATTTGCAGCCTCTGAAATCACAGCAGCCAGCATGGGAGAGGGCAAAAGAAGTTCAAGTGCTTAAGCAGGTTGTAAACGTGTGATGTTTCACTACTTCAATACGGACATGGGCAGAAAGGAGTGGTTTTTAAATTAGAAGTGGGGAGATTTAGGTCAGATGTGAGGAGGAGGGCTGTGGGCTTTACTCAAAGGCCAGTGAGGTGCTGGCACTGCTGCCCAGAGCTGCGGCTGCCCATCCCTGGATGGCCATGCATGGATGGGCCCTGGGCAGCCTGTGTTTGGGGGGGGGGTGGAACCCAGACCACAGCAGGGTGTGGGGCTCAATGAACTTGAAGATCTCTTCCAACCCAAACATGCTGGGATTCTCTGATTGTACGACAAAGCTCCATAGGCTCATGGTGTAAAATGCAGGAGCGGAGCTGCTGGCATTGGAAGGGGGTGATGTGCCACCCAGCCTTATTTTGATGGAACAGCAACCTCCCGCATTACAATATTTAATAGGGAAATATTAGAAAGGGTCCACACACTTATTTATTTGGATTTCAGCTCAAAATGCACCGCACAGATAATTTACAACATTTTCCAAGCAAGGTTACAGCCTGGAACATTGCATTTAGAAGATACAGCCACAAGGGAAACCTTATACAGCAGACAGCCATTCCTACACACAGTGCTTACATATTTACAGACCAAATGAATCTTATATGAAATTCTTTACAGGGAACTAAGGAGAAGGTTGTTAGTTACTGTGCCACACCTGCAGCCACAAGCAGAAACACACTGCATCAGATGTGCGTTTTCTACACAAGTCAATTTGCTGAGGCAATGGGAGCTGCTGGTACCCTGCCTCAGTGTGACTTCCCAGGACTCCTCTGGAAATGAGATCACACATCTGAAGGCATTATTTCCCAGCAAAGTTATGTTAAATAACGACATTACAAAGAAAGCAGGAGCTGCAAGCAGGGCCAGACTCTGTTTCAGCCGTGGCCCTTCACGCCTTTCAGAAATGAGAAATTAAATGCCCTGTAGATCTGTGTGAATGCTGCCACAGCAGCTGGCAGCAATGAGAGGGGTTGGGACAGGACGGCTGCCTTTGTGCTAATCAGGAGCCGGCTGATTGAATCTGTATCTTTAGAAAGCAGGGGAATTAACCAAATGAAAACATTCATTTCCATACAAAACTTTATGATACTGTAACTCCAGAAAACAAAGCCCGTTCTGAGCGCTTCCATCTGCTCCACTTGGCTTGTGCTCTTTGAAATAAACATCTGTTTACAAGATGAAGACACGGGGATATTTGTCTCTGACAGTTTTATCAGAGAGAAGCATGAAGGTGATTTTGAAGCACAAAGTTAGGCACGGGATGCTAAAAGCGAGAGAAGGGTTTGGAACATTTGCTTATGACTTTGCTCTTCGAAAGGAAGTTTTTTTAATACCCGATCCCACACCGTTGCGAAAGGACCTCTTGTTGAAAGGCATCTCCAGGTAGGGCTTCAGGAGAGCCAGCTCTTCGCTCCTGCCCACCTTGGCTAAGCAGCTATTCAGCAGCACCAGGCAGTAATCAGATTTTCCGTACAGCTGGCAATTCAAATAGAAAGGATTGCTGCTCTGAAGAGAGGGAAAAAGAAAAAGAGAGAGATAAGGGAAGGTAAAATTATGGTTTTGTGCGGCTGACGGGGTTTGTTCGGTATGAAAAGCAAAGCAGAAACACACAAACAATTTATGCTTAGAATGACAAGTACGAACTGCTGTTTGCTAAGGATTTGTTGTACTCAAAACCAGATGTTCTTCATGGCTTTACAGAACACATAACTGATGCATCTCAGGTTTAAAACACTGATGCTGCTCAAATGATGGTTAGGAAATGAACTGTTTCCTGTGATGCCGGCCTGCTGTGACATGCAGCATGGTTTCCCTAGAGCATCGTGAATATTATTGCCATAAAATGAGATTTCTTTCAGTTAGCAACGTAACAGCATCTTGTTAGCACCTGTGTGAAGTCATTCCAGCTCCAACAACAGATAAGAGAAAATGAAAGTAGCTGTAAAGCAGAGGTCTGAGGGAGGAAGCTTTCTAGTAGTTACGACCAGTTATGATGGTAGTTGCATTTAATAATGACAACATGGTAATAGGAACTGTAAAAAGCCTGGATTACATTCCACATAGGCTTAAGTACAAGTTCCTTTTACTGCACTTCACATCATAGAATGCAAACAACCTAAAAACCTTAACAAACTCAAACTGCATTTAAATTAACATTGAAATTAAATGGAAATATTTCTTGGTGTGTCTCTAGAGGTTGTGAGCATCTTTCATCATGCCATGATTTACACACTCATTGATGAGCTGCTGAAAATCTGTGTGCTCTGTGCCATCCCTTTAAACCTCTCACTACTGCATTCTTGTTTGGGAGATGGTTGCATGATCAGAAATGAGAGGTGATTCAGCACTGACACAAGTCAAACATACAGAAGAAGCAGGCGATAGATAGATAGATAAAATCTAACAGGAACGTCACAGCAATAAAATAATCCACTGCAAGAGCAGCCAGTGTTCCTACCAGAGACAGATCTCCTTAATGAAAAGGCAGTGATGCACAGCACAGTGCAAGGAAACCAGAAATGGGAGCTGTGACTCCAAGAGCTGTTTCACAGCACTAAAGAAACAAGTCTTTGTCCAAGGCAGGAATACTGGACATCATTTGAAATAAAACTCTGCATTCCACATTGGCAAAGCCTGATTGAAATGGTGTATATCTAGTTTGACCAACAGCCTGTCACACTGCCTTGGTTGAGATAGGAAGGGTTATTAGCACTGCTCCCTTTAAACAGCACACTCACTTTGATTTCACCATTTAGGAAAGTTAAACAGTCCATAATATCAAAATGCTGTCACCGATTCCATAGAATAATTCCCTAACTTGCTATTGCCCCTTTACCTGCACACATGAATAGCAGTGACTAACAAACTTACACGTTCATAATTTGCCTTTCAACAACTGAAATAAACACACGTTATTCTACCTACTGGACGTCAATGAGGAACTGAAATGAAATGGGGGGAGACGGATGATTCCCTCTTATCTGTGTGATATTTCAACACCAGCAAAAGTTCTTCATGCCCAACATCCAGCAGATGCAGCAGATTTCTTACACGACAATTTTAGAGGCGTGCAGACTTTACTTGTAACTAAGGCAAAAACAAGCTTTGTTCCAGATATTAACCAGCTATTATTAGATAATACTTATTCAGTAGCCTCAATAGAAGTTCCTTTTGTTTAATAAAAAAAATTAAAATCAAACAACAACAACAACAGCTACATAAAATAAATGAAGCATCTGATCTTCCAGTGACCAGGGAGCTTGACTTACCATGGAAGGGCCAACTGGGTAACCCGAGCACACAAACATCGCTGAGATCCAAAGGATGAACAGAAGGTTTAACCTGCATAGACTTCAAAGACAAATTGCAACCAGTTAAAATGTGGAACAGAAATCAAGCAAAGCTCTACGTGTATGTTTAAACACAGAAACAGCATTTCTTCCCCAAATAGCAATTAAATTGCTGCAGCTTTACCCGATCATTTTTTGCTCCGCGGTGTGTATGTATGTATGTGCAGTTATACCACCAAATTCCTCACATATCCTTTCAGTTCTTTCTTAGATGACCATTTTATACCAGAGTTCAGGAGTGAAAATGTCATCAAAGCTGATTTTATTGTGACTAATTGGTTCTTGTTTGGCCTTTTCTTCTTGTTAAATGGGAAAATGGCAAGAACGCACCTTCAGCTGCCATTATGAAAGCACCAATTGATTTCATTTAAGGTGTTCCATGGAAATGTCTTTCAAGTGGGTTTACTGTTAAGTCTGTATCATCACAGCAAATGTGGTCAAAGGTCTAAAGATTTCAAAAATACACTTGGAGAATTTTTTACCTCCTCCAATATGTCGTATTTAGATCTTTAAAGCCTGTCCTGCCAGGGAAAATGAGTAAAAGTGGATTTGAAGCAGAAATGTTCTTCAAAGAAGCTTGTTATAATCCAAGAAGATACAATGCCCAGCACAATACATTACAAAATACATAGCTTTCTTATTCTACGTGCTTAGCTTTTAATTTTTCATTTTAGCCAATTTTAAATGTTCTTCTTACAACTGAAGTCAGGCTTATCCAATAAAGTCTTCTGTAGTATTAATACATTCCACTGACATACATCAAAACATGATTTGTTGTCTAAGAGCACTGCTTTTTGCTGCTACAAAACTACAGGTAGTGCAGCATTTTAAGGGATCTGTTGGTTCAGATCTGCAGAGTGCTGTTAAAATAGTATGGGCTCTGCAGGTTCCTTCAATGTTAAACCACACCACTGAGGCAGCGCTGAAAAACAGTATTAAATGAGTTTCTTTTCCCTTAGAATGAAAATGCTAGAAATCTTTCTTTGACTTCCATGCGGTGGCAGAGAGGTATGTGCCAGTGACTCAGCAGCCTCCAGTGTTGCCTTTCTTTTGGTGCATACACTGAAAAATCAATGTACAAGGGCTCCAGATGGGAACTCTGCGAGAGCCTTTGGGGAGACCTAAGCTTTTATAAATTATGGCAGCTTTACCTCGAACACTGGGTTTCCTGATGCAGTTGCATTTGATTCTAGGAGGCACAAAGTAATAAAGTCCACAGATAAAGCTGGAAGAAAAGCCTTCTCACATCACTGTTATGAAGAGAAGGAACGAGAACAGCTTGTGATTAAAGCTCAGGATTTCTAGGTTCAGCGTGGATCTGTACCTCAGATATCGCTAGGTAACCTTTGGTGCATTACTGAGTCTGTATTCTCTATGCCCACCTTTCTCACTTATCTGTAAGTGTATAAAGTGGGTTTGGTCACATTTCTACCTGACAAGCTTTCTCCATAGGGAAAAGGGAAGTAAAGTTTGGGTTTTTCACACTTGCACCTAACTTTGAGTTTATTTTTTTTTTCCCTAGGTATTCTGGATGCAATGTAATGCACCACAGCTGTGATTTGCATGCATAAAGCATATGTGGAAATTTAGATACATTCAAGATACTCCCACTTCAGGTTCCAATGAATCAGGTTTAACAGAACAAGTGGCAATTGACATTTCCATCTTCCACTCAGTCTGCAAAGCACCCAGCCTGAGGCCTTGTCCCCAGGTAAGGTTCGCCGATAGATACCACAGGTTGTATGAATCATTAAGAAACATAATACACTTTCAGCACCCTTAAAATTTGCATTTTGTGAGAATAAATTAGCAGCAATAGCTTCTGCTTCCTGCAAGGCCAACAACAATCATCTGTTGATCTATTAATGGGATAATGTATCGCATCTAGTCGTTCCCCTTCTGCTTCTCTCTGAAAAGCAGATGAAACACAATGCAAAGCTTTCAGGTAAAGCCATCATGCTTATACAGTTAATGAGATTAATCGGCCTATGAGAAACTGATATTTCTCTCCTCCATCACAATAATAAATCTGAAGTGTTTAAGCTGGCACTTCACGCCTCTGCTAAGGGATCAAAATAATAGAAGTGAAAGCATACACGGCCCATTAATACAACCCCAAACATTGTAAAACCAGACTAGGTTCTTCTTCCCAGAAGAAGCATGTGCCAAGCTGACACCTTGTAGGGTGAGACCTGTAAGGCAAGTCCCCATCTCTGCTGGAGCAAACTGCAAAGGGAGAGTCTCCATGTTGAGCACTGCAGCCCCTGCTTAAAAGATGCACAGCTCCTCTTTAAAACGTTATTGTCCACACAATTTGACTAGGACTAAGCCCATGTTAGCAGTGGGTAAGCAGCTCACCTTCTGACACTCAGGTTTGATCTATGAGGAGAAAGATCAAAAAGGCTTTACAGTCTCCCACTCCTCACGAGTATTTTGATCTGCTGGCGTTGTGTGGCAAGATGCTCACCAGTGAGGAGGTATATAGAGAACATGGGGTGGTGAACTACATGAGGAGATCATAGAGTCACAGAATGGCCTGGGTTGAAAAGGACCTCAAAGATCATCTAATTTCAGCCCCCCTGCCATGGGCAGAGTTGCCAACCACCAGACCAGGCTGCCCAGAGCCACATCCAGCCTGGTGCAGGATTTACAGGCAAGCAGTGATGGGCACCTCAGGTCCAGGTGGCCAAATGACTTCAGAGAGCTTCTGCATCATCAGAGCCAGGCATGTCACAGCTAAAGGGATGGAGCTGCTGCCTGATCTCCTGTGCCAGAAGTAGAAATTAGCTTTAAAGTCACATTTTCAATCCTACCTCCGACAGGAACTCTTGGCTGCGTCATCGTCACCATCCTCAGCATTTTAAAGTTTAAATCACCATCTATATTTATATTCCTTTTCCTGGTTGAAGTACACAGAGATGATGTGGGCAGAGACAGCATGAGTTTTCTTACCCCAATCCCATTTCCCAACACAGGGCAGATCCGACGATGACATCAAATTGTGCAGTGATGCGCCAAACGTCACCGCCACCCATGGGTGGCTGCACATGGCACCTCGCAGGTGATCCACAAACATCCCCTCCCCGTCTCCAGACACCACCACCTTCACGCTTTGTATGGGAAACGACAAGAACAGCGCTTTTGGCAAAAACATCTTTAAGCATGGCAGAAAGTATTTTGGGTTTATAAATCATATTGCGTTTTTTTTGTCAGCTCCCTTAGCGTGCCTTCAGAAATAGGATCTGCATGAAGAGCAACAACATGAAAAACAAGCTCTCATTATTCTGAGCTCACCATCGCCAAATGTTAAAGTCATTTGATAATTAATCTGGAGAAGCAAAGAAAAAAAGAGGGGGGAAAAAAATAAAAGCAAAAAGCACACCAGACAAAACTTGCTCAACCCATTAAGGAGAGACTAGGCAACTAAAAAGTGGCAGTAATTAACATTTCTGCTGTTCTTCTTTGTGCGTGCCAACGTAATTTATGCGTTCGGAAACTTCTCAAATAGATCCTGCAGGAAGTTGCAGCCTAAGAAAAGATGTCAATGCTGAGCTAAAAAGACACCTGTCAAAGCTGGAGCTCCATTTCTGCTCAGATGCAACAAAGATTTCAGTGATCTAAGAGAGTATGAATAGTTGTTGAAGTGGAAGCAAGAATGAGAAACGGGCCCAGAACGACCAGAAAAAGGCAATGTTTTCTGGTAGCGGTGAGGAAAGGACATAGGAAATTCTGATGTGATTTAAGAAGAAGGGATCAAACTTTAAAGAGTTCAAACTTTAAAGGAAACAAGGAAAGCAACTATAAATAGTATAAATAGTACTGAATAAAGAGAAAGGGTTAGGCAGCTTTAAAGGCCATCATTTTTATATATTTTATTCACTCTGTCCCAGGGTTCTCCAGTTGGTAAGGCTGAGAAAGACAAGGAAAACATTCCAGGTTTTTGTATTCATTTAAGATATCAAATGTAAGCTCACCAGGACAGGAGGGGCTGGACGGCTCACACCTGGGCAGATTTTACTCTGGAGTGGCCTTTGTGATGGAAACAGGTCAGCTGGATGTGAAACATCTGACAGTGGTCTCATTTCCTCTACAAACAGTCCTGGTCCTCCTTTTGTTGGGAAGGCTTGGAATTTACTTCCGTTTTGGCACACAATTATGAGAAAATCTCAAAGTCACAACTCAGGAGCACCTCTTTTCCTTCTGAACAGGCAGTATTTGTGATGGAGAAATCTCAGCTGCTCCACAGATCGGCTCTTGGCACTTGTGAGAAGGGCCGCAAGGCAAAGCTGTGACACAAGACCTGAAACACCATTAGGGAATAAATGGTGACATCTGGAACAACAGCAGGATGCAAGGAACACCTTTTCTTCAAAATTCAGAGCGTTTCCCATCTGCTCTTCTAATTCACCACTATTCTCCTTCTACTTGTTTGTGCCACTTAAATAAAGACGTACATTACAGCCTCTTTTGAGGAGCTGCCCTTTTCTGCAAAAGCCTTTTGATATGGTCTTCTCTGTAATGACCTACTGAACAGAATTCAAAGCCAAGCCTTTCACTGTGAGCACAATGGTGCTTTCAGATTTCTTGGTAAGAAAATAAAACCCAACTAGCATGCTGGCTTGCTCAAGAAGGGGAAGGGCAGTGAGAGGCAGAAGCCTGAGACCTCCCCAAGTGCCAGGCACTACTTCATACCTCTTACTCCATGGATGAAGGGATGGAGCTTCACTGCTTGCTCTGTGCAGCAATAATTGGTGACAGTCATTGCCCATAAAGGTTCTCAGGTAGGACAGGGTTGGAGCTGCTGTCATGCAGCTGGTTCCCACAGTGATATGCCTTTTGTCAGTGCATAAGCCACCAACAAGCATGATTTCCCCTTGTGTTCTCTCCTTCTTATCACTGATTTCATCTGAAAATATCACAAGCCAAAAGGCAGAAGATATTTCAGTTTTCTTGTTCAAAACTTGTTGCAGATGGCTGTCTGAGCCCATGATACAACTCTCTGAAAAGTTGCATCAGCCTCCTTTATTCTTCTATTGCTTGCAGATAGTACCAAGCCTATCAAACCCTCTCTTTTAACATCAGGGTCTTCAAATTTGTTTTGCATGTGTTCCTCCCACCACAGCTGCTAATTTTAGAAGTAATCAACTGCTAACTGTTAATCAAGAGCAAACACAACATCCAGTAATTGGAGAGGAGATACAACCTTGCTCTTCAGAAAATAGGAAAGGCCATGAATGATGAGGATTGGGATTACTCTCTGAGGACAAGATATGGGATGTTCTCCAGATACTCCACACAGAAAAGAGTGTGGAAGACACAGGGCATTAATAGGACCATCACTCAGTTCAGCGTGATGCTGTGTTGACTCTCAGAAGCAACCCGGCAGTCCACAGAAGATCCCTATGACTCTTTTCCTTCCAAAGAGTCTGCCTGCTGACAGCCAGTTCTTTCATTTGAGTAGTTCTACTTCATGCTTTTAAGCCCAATTCCCATCACACGAGTACACTGAAAAAATTCTCTGACAGACTTCAGTATTGCACTTTCAGTAAAGAGTGAGTGAGTCCTAACCATGAAGAGTGAAGATACGTGGGGTGTAACTTTCAAAGGGGCTTAAAACCTCTTTTTAAGAGCAGAAAGCAAAGGGCAGCTTAAGGACTCAACTACACGACAGGAAGAAGCACAACCAAGCCAACACTTCATGGGCATTACTCACCTCGTCCTGAACACTGGGACAATAACATGAGTGCAAAAGGGCAGCTGAGATGCCATCTCATCAGGGTTTATGGAAGAAAGGTGGTGCCAAGGGATGAGGTGATACTTCTATCAGCACAGGGATGCAGCACTGTGCTCCAGAGCCCAGCCCAGACCTGCACCTCTCCATCACTTCAAGAGAACTGAGGTTCTCCACACTTGTACAGCAAATTACAAACAGGTGACAAAGAAAGAGAAGTTCACACAGTTCCCAGTCTCTTTGTAACAGCAGGACTTCAATACATGTAAAAGATCCCTTGAAACTCAAATAACCCTACTGTTCTCTGCATTGCCAAACTTCATAAGATCAGTATCATCTAAGCCAACAGGACAGGAGCTAAAAATACCATGATTCTGCTCCTTGCAAGGTTCTGATATAAGGGCAGAGGCTCTCAACACATGCTCTTTGAAAGTGCTGAAGCTCCTGGCCTTAGGGCACATCTACACTACGGGCATACCAGGCTAGCTTGGATACTGATAACTGCACATCAAAGACGTGACCAGGAGTGCAACCCAAAGATTTCCCTTATCTGGAATGATTCACAGTTCAGCACTACTGTGCCTACTTGGTGCACGTCTGAGTTTCTAAACAAAATTACACACCGTGATCTTAAGCCACGCCAAACTGCTTTACAATCCCTGCAGATCTCACAAGGCATAATCTGGCTATTTCTGTTCCAAAAGTCAGAGATGGGAAACACAGCACCTGATAGCTTTGAATTTCCCAGGGCTATTTTCTGATCTACAGCCTCTGCCATAGACCCACTGACAGGGGTTGAGATGGGTTTTGAAGAAGAGCACACACTGTTCATGCACACTTCAGATAGTTGCTCTCCAACATCCTTCTGAGGTCAGTCCCATTCTACAAGAATAAAAGCAGCACAAAGAAAAATGTATTTACTATGGTTATTGCTCTGTATAAAGTGGTCTTCTGACTCTCATGGTTCTGACTTCAGCCATGGAGGAATCCTCATCTCTTGCACCACCAGCATTTCTCCTTGGACAGGGGCAGCTCCTGGCTCACCCATCCTCACTGAGTTGGGGTGCACATTGCATGGTGTTCCCTGAAGCTATCGCCTATTTGGTGTGACATGACAGCTTGCAACCGCACTGTGCATCTTTCCAACCCAAGCAGCCATATTGAAGGATATCAGGCCCACAAGTGTGTGGGGGGGTCACCTTCCTTGGAGGTGTTGAGGTGTTCCAGAGCTATGGGAGATGTGGCAGTGAGGGATGTGGGCAGTGCAAGTGGTGGGGGTAGGGATCTGAGTCATTTTTTGCAGCCTATAAGATTCTGTGACTGTATGCTGCGTCTAACCATTGTGGGGGCTTGGAAGAGAAAGAGCAAAGATGAGGAACAGACTATCTCTCACAACTTCATACTTCTGGCAGCAGTTTAAATAAAGAATCCAGTATAATTTCACTGCTTGCTTACCTTCGGTGGAAAAACAACACTGTGCTTTAATTTGTCCTGTGGGTGTAGTCAGCTCTTAAGTTAAAATCCAGCCTTAATATCTTCTGCTCATAATTTAGGTCACAGGCTGGGAAGCAACACAGGAAATACAGAGAAATGTCAAGCTCTGCAATAGATGCTAAAATTCCATTCTGTGCTCGAGGCTCCCAGGGCATCAATTGCACACAGTCCTCTTTGCTGAAAGAGCCAATTCTTGCAGCCAAAAAGGAGGATGAAATCCCTACAGGATTTAAAACCCGAGTTACCAGGCCCTGCTAAGGTCTGCCTTCAATCTCTGAGGCTGCTCAACAAGCTCAGGTCAGCAAAGCATCTGTTCTCCTCTTACCTTGGAACGCTCCGTACCCTGTAGGCAGCTTATAAAGCTGCAGAAAAGGAGAGGAGCACAGCTTGGAGCTGCACAGCAGCATTCAGCGCTGCTCTCACATGCTTTTGCTGTTGCACGAGGGTCAAACGGCTGCAAGTAGAGACATTAAAGGAATTACTGGGATCACACAATTAATGCACACAGAAAATGGAAGAGGGGATGTTTAAGCAGCAGACAACATCATTACTTTGGGTGCATCCTGGTGTTGTTTTTGGTTGTTTTTTTTCCCAAGTCTTTGGCAAGCATTCCAGCCCTTCACTTAATAAACAGCAAACACACAGCAAAGCAAAGCAAACCCCCTCCGCTCCTGCTTCTGTTACACAAACTGCAAGGTTATGTTACATTCAGCATTTCAGCTGTGGCACTGTATATCATCAGAGTTACATGCACCGTTATCATTCACTGCTCTGTGACTTTCTACAGCTTATTATGCTCATATTCACATAAACTTAATTACATTGCACAAGGCAATAAACTCCACATGCCGGAGGATGTAAGTATCTTTCCTCTTATATTTATTAAATGGTGTTTATATGCATTTTCACTAATTTATATTACGTCTTTCTTGTTAAATATAACAGTAAAGTATAATTGAATCTTCCATCCCTAATGCTGATTTTTATTGCCAGCATATATACATGTAAATCTGCGTACATCACAGAATCACTGGGAGTCTGAGGAGAATGCAGTGCTAATCCGAGAGAGACCTCTAAGTTTGTATCTTGGTTGCCATCAGGCCTATGCAGAAATTGTTACCTGTAACATAACTAAACCTTTAATGAATAAACCCATCAGTGGAGGTGCCCAATGGGCCCTTTGGCACCAAGGGAGGGGTGAGCAGGGAACTGATGAGTGCAACCCAGGGAGACACAGACATCGACCTTGCAGCCCTTCAGCCTTGTGAAAGGGCCACAGTGGGGCTTCCAAGCTTAGAAAGACTGAGCCTGGAGGTACAGGCTTCTGTCACGCTGTAGGAATCCTCTTTCAGGCTGGGCATCAGCTGCTGGCATGGCTGGGAGGGCTGCAGCCAGCCAGCCTGCGCCAAAGGCACATTTCTAAAGCAAACACGGCTTCAGGATATTGTCATGATGCAAGGATGCCAATGATGCTGCCTAACCAGCAACCCGGGGGCTTTTTTTCCTGTCCAATTCCACACTCCCAAAATCCCACGTAGCACCACTGCCAAAATACCAGTGAGGGGAACCTACCCCCTTCTGCTCACACTTTACAAGCGCTGCTCCAGAAGCACAGCCACAGCTGTGCACAGCAGTTCATTTTCTTACCTCTGATTCTCCCAAAGGCGAGAGCTGAAACATGCTGCAAGAGCTCCATTCCTCCAGAAGACAAAAAATCACCCAAAAGCACCATGAAAATGCTTTTCCAATGCCGGAGAGATAATGACTTCTTCCCCAGGAGTATCATATCCCAAGTCAGAGAGTGAAAAAAACCATCCGGGAAGTTGGATAGAAATTCTCTATTTTCACTATGAAACATTTTGTGATGAAGCTCAGCCAGCCGATGACCAGAATGTCAAATAACCAGATAAAAGACAACCACGCATTGTTGGCCAAACGCTATTTTCTTTTTATATAACCATTTTTCCTTCTCAGCCTTCCTGCAAATAAACTTCTCCACACATTTATCAGAGGGAGAGAGGCACTGAATTGTAAAGCAATCATACAGAAGCAATCCATGCCAATTTGTAGGCAGCTCGGGCTACCAGGTCAACAGCATCAGGAGCTTCTGGAGATAATTCTGGATGCCAGCTAAAAACCAGAAAACATCACAGGTTTCTTTTGCACCACATCAGTTGTTCCTCTCTCCTGCCTGGAGAGAAGGAAAGTGCTTGGGTTGAAATGCCCTTGAAAAGACTTGGTGATGCTCCTGCCCTGGGGGATGCTGAAGGAAATCTCTGTGTTCCCTTGTCTGCCTTTGCTTGTAGTAAAATCTATCAGCAATTAAGATTTCAGAACTTTGCACAGTTCTTTTATTCTGGGTTAAGCCAAAAAAAATAAGAACTGATACTGAGTTTAGCCCTCAGGAAGTATTTATGTTCCATGGCAGAGAGACTGTATAGCAACAAACATATGGACTACGTATGCTATACATACAATATGAAGCCAATGATTTTGTGAAATAGCGAAGAACTTCAGGCATTTCTGGAAGTGCCCGAAAACAGCAAACATTTATAAATTAAGTGCCTAAACGCCTGGATATTATCATTTCAAACAGTTTTTCTGTAGTATAGAGTTCTTTGTGTTCGCTTCTGACTGCGATTTGTAGTGCACTCTCTCATTCATTTTGCAGCAGTACATCACTCTTTGCAGAGCTTTCATTTATTTCCATAATTAGGATCATTGCAGTGTTTTGATTTTGTTTGTAACATTTGCATCTGTGTACTTGAAAATTCTTTGAGCCAGTAAAACTACGTCTTATACAACCCTGTCCTACGGTGGCAGAGAACCGGGAAATAGTCTTCAGAAGACTCCAGCTCATTAGTTTTAATATTAGGATGTCCTGAGAGAACCAAATTAAGTGTGTTCTTAGGATAAGGCCCATGCAGGACTCCATTCACCTGTTGTATGCAAGTATGGACCATTCATATCTGTTCACAATGAGTTACTTGCCTGACCAAAGCAATGGAGACAGTCATCTTTGCTGCCTATTGAGACTGAAGTCTACATACTGAAGTGCTTACCTTAAAAAGCAGTTTTACACTTTTCATCCTGTTTTCTTCTTGAACAGACGGTAGGCAGCTCCTGGTGCGGGAATGCCAGGTAGTCATTGGTAGCCATGACTTCTCAGGTGACTTTTGATGGGCTCCAGGTTCACTGTCCGCAAAAAAATTTGAGGATTTCAGCAGCAACCACAGGAATCCTGATTTTCATAGAATCACAGAATGGCCTGGGTTGCAAAGGCCCACAGTGCTCATCCAGTTCCAACCCCCTGCTGTGTGCAGGGTCACCAACCAGCAGCCCAGGCTGCCCAGAGCCACATCCAGCCTGGCCTTGAATGCCTGCAGGGATGGGGCATCCACAGCCTCCTTGGGCAACCTGTGCCAGTGCGTCACCACCCCCTGAGTGAAAAACTTCCTCCTAATATCCTAAACCTCCCCTGTCTCAGTTTAAAACTATTCCCCCTTGTCCTATCACTGTCCACCCTCATAAACAGCTGTGCACTTCCCACTGAATAAAAGAAGGGAAATCATAATAAAGTCAATTAGAAAAGATAAGAAGTGAAGGAAGAGTACTTTGTCTTAACCTGGTGTGAAGTGGGTGGAATTGGGGTCCTTTTATGTATTTACATTACTTTGGTTCATATGGCTTCACGCAGCTTATTGTTATCAACATGCCAAGCGTGGCAATGAGCTGAGTGCGCTAATTACAAGAAAAAGAACGCAAAAGAGCAACAGAATGTCCATAGTGATTGATTACAAAATACACCAGCAACAATAATGTCAATTATTTTAGGAAATAACATTGGCGCCTGCTGTGGCGGCGGAAGGCAGCAGTCAAACAGCACAATAAGATACCTGTGGTGACAGACAAGGGAACGCTGCAGCTTTTAATTACTTTGCTGACCGACAGCTTTCAAAGTATATGCAATGAGTGTGCGTGTATGGGAGGCTGCTGACATGGCTGTCCATGGCCATTCACAGAGATGAAAATGAGAGCTGCTGGTGCCCAGCTCGTCCTGTTTATATGCTCACTTCAAATACTGGAAGGCCACAATGAGGTCTCCCCAGAGCCTTCCCCAAGCTAAACAAGCCCAGTTCCATTAACCTTTCTTCACAGGAGAGGTGCTCCAACCCTCTGATAATCTTAGTGGCCCACCTATGGACCTGCTCCAAGAGCTCCACATCCTTCCTGTGCTGAGGTCCCCAAGCCTGGATGCTGTACTGCAAATGGGACCTCAGAAAAGCTGAGCAGAGAGGGACAATCACCACCCGCTCTCTGCTGGTCACCCCTTATTTAATGCAGACCAAAGGGAAGGGGAAAGTCAGGTGCTGCTGTTATTCATCATCTGCTTTGAGGGCCCACAGCACACTGTGAGCTGTAGGAAAGATGCCATATAACAAAGCATCCTGAGCTGTACCCGGTATTTCTGGAGGATGTGGAGGACAGCTGAAGCTGTCCCTGTCAGACAGGAGCTGTCACAAAACAGATGTCCCCAGAAATGAAGCGTCGCACAAACGTTGGTCATCACGGTAATTATATGGCAGTTTGAAGAGGAACGTTCTTAAGATCAGAGAACTGCGAGTAATGCTCTTTTCCTGTCAGCCACCAGCAAAGGGCACAGCAAACCCACAGCAGCACGCGTCTGTGTGACGGGACCTCCCTCGCTGGGAAATGTTCCTCAGCAGCAACAAGGAAAATGCCATGGGACATCAGGAGGGAAAAGGAACAAAACCTCACTGGAGAGATGGATCTTTTCCACACAGTGCCCCTCAGCAAGGAACAGACCTGTCAGTCAGAATGTGTCCATTGGGGTTTCTGATGCCCACCCGGTCCCTGCAGCCCCTGCACCTCACCTGGTGCCACCAGCAACATCTGCCCTTTGCCCAGCAATGACACTGTGGTTCACGTATACAATTTTCTTGGCAAACTGTACAACAGGAGAAGCTCTGTGCTATGAACGTGCCAACAAGATCCATGCCAATGAAAGGCAAGAAAGCAATACAATCAATGAAGAATCTGGGTGTTGAGAGGGTGGAAATGCTTATTTTCAAACCATATTTATGTCCAAAATGACAACAAACAATTTTAGCTGTTATTATTATCATTATTACTTTTTCTTTTGCATCCGAAGAATTAAAAAGTGCTCTTCCATTCAACTGGGATAAAAACACATTTAGTACAGATGCTATAAGAAAGCATATCAGTGAACTGCAAAGTGATTATGTTGTACCCCTGGGCAATAAGGCTGTCAGAAAATTCCAAAACAAGATGTGAGAATCTAGGACAGTTCTGCGGTTGGGTCACAATGTTTGCTTTGCAGTCACATCTTCTGTTTTCTAGTTATAAATTAAAATGCAACGTTTTTAGTAGCAGCTCAAGTGCTGCCATTGGAAATATGCACAGGAGAATGAGCAGATGGGAAGGAGAGCACGGGACGTAGCAGCAGGTGTCAATACTGCTCAAACAGAATCATAGAACATAATCATAGAATGGCCAGGGTTAAAAAGGACCATGATATCATCTCGTTTCAATCTCCCTGCTGTGTGCAGGGTCACCAACCACCAGACCAGGATGCCCAGGGAGTGGGGGGAATGGGGAACGTGAGCTCTGATGGCTTTAAATCAGTGCAGGGCAACTCGGAATCAGCCAGAAACAAAATCTGAAGTGCAGTGTGCACGACCCACCCGGACCTCATAGAAGCATTATAAATAATTTAAGGTGTGGGATATGCAAGGAAAAAGGCAATTTTAAACATCGAAACCTGTACCACACCCTGGAGAAACCCCTCGGTTTCTATACTGATCCCTTTATCTTTACTGTATCTTTTTGGAAAGGGAAAAACAAATAAAGAAACAACACAAGACGGAACAACAACCAATCAACCAACAATAATTGACAGGGTCTTGGTTCCATTCTAATGGCGCAGAGAAAGCTTTGAAGCCATAACGAACACCTATGCAACAGGAAATCAATTTTCTGCATCTACAGAGTAGCAGCGCACTTCGGTGCTAATTCAACATTTATGTTTTTAACAGGATAAATCCAATTCCAATATGACAAAATGAGAGGCTACATGCCTTCCAAGAGCAGAGCAGCAGCAGCCCCATGTGGGCAGGTTGGTCTCAGTTCCAAGCCGTGGCATCAGCATCCTGGCCACCAAACCCCGCTGTGCAACCAGCACGTGGTGTCAGCAGAAACGCAGCTCATCCCACAGCGAGGGGGGTCATTTCTAAAGGTAACTGAAGTCTTTTTAGTCTGCAACTGTCAAAGTGCTTTGAGAATAATAGACCTTGACACGCTGAAAGTTGAAGGAGATCAGGAGATTGATCCACCCCAGCATTTGATTTCCAACTCTAAGTTTTGCACTGCACTTTTATCAGGATAGTATTGAATAAATACTTCCCACCACATAAAGGAACAAAGGGAAAATGCTCTAACGTGTGGAGCAAGAACAGAATATTCAGCATCTGGACTTGTCCCCTTACCTCTGTCAGAATGGTTGAGTCTCATTTCTCTTAGCAGCTACAATGCACCTGATAACAGCAATGTGTTGGAGTGTTGAGGTCATCTAGAATGATAAAATCAAACCCATTTAGCTGAAAACACTTCTAAATCCACCTTATACATATGCTGCTGCACTGCCAACTTCCCTGTACTGCAGAGGCAGATGGAGCGAACTGCACTGAGAATTTAAAAGCTGAGGTGGTTGAGAGCTCTGGTGCAATACATAAGGGGCAGGAAAGGCCACGGGAAAGGCTACGAGGAAAGGGAAAGGATCATTAATGGAATTTCTTAATGAAAATATCCATAACCCGAGAGAACCCCTCCTTCTCCATTAGATATAACAGTTGCTATTCTAAACACAATTATTTATAGAGGAGCTGCCATTTCAACACTTTCATTTGTAAAGAGAAACACCTTGTTTGCTCACTCCTACTGAAGTCCCAGCAGTTTGTGCTGCCCACCTCGAGGTCGGAAACCAGGAATGTGACACCAGGTGGGCACCAGTCAGGTCAGAAGAGCTCCTCAGCTAATCAAAGGCACAGTCATTGACCCTCATGGATCCTAGATGCTGCTGAGCTCTCATCACTGATGGATGCACCAACTCTTGGCTGGCATCAAATGTTTTTCTTTTATGATTTCTACCTTTCCATGCAAATGCTGTTCCTCTTGATCTCTTCTTGTTTGACCTCACTCCAGAAATCCTGCCCTAGGTTAAAGCATGGCTCCCTGGGCTGCAGCAGCAGAGCCCAAGCAGGGACAGGAGGCTGGTAGAGATGGGGCTACCCAGCAGAAGAAGTGGACAGAATATGTGTAAACTATTTCATAACATGCATAATCCATTGAACTGCCCAAACTAGTCTTGATGGAGAAAGAAAAAATAACATTTTTAGTGCAACACATGATGCACTGATTATGCTATAGATAATTTCTGACCCATCATTACAATGGCTGAGTGCTTGACAGACCATGATGAGTTCTGGTGATTAAATGCTTTGGATAATGCACTGATGCTTTTTTTTTTTTTTTTCAGTCCATTATCAATGAGAGAATCAGCTCTTCAGCAGAAATCCTGCAAAACAAATGAAACTGTAAACTAAAAGAACAGGCTGCACAGCCCCATCCCTGCTGCCCTGCACACAGGGACTGCCGAGTGCTCACATCCCTCCTCGCAGCTTCTGCTCTGCTTTGATTTTCCACTCGCTCTGCTCTTGCCTGAAGGTGCCTTCCTCTGCTCCATCGTTTTGTTTTAAGGGAGAAGAGAAATGCAAGTGACATTCCTTTTATAGCTCCACTACAGGTGAATTATCTGGTAAAATGGGTAAGTGCCTGGCTTTTTTCCCTTTGAGTTTTCTTACAGCAAAAATAAAACACAGTGCGTGTACTGATTATTATCAGCACAGTGTAATATAAGCAACATTTGACACCGTGCCAGCATCAATATTCATTTGCAGAACAAAACAAGCTCTTCAACCCACTAGGCAGCTCCAGGTTACCCCAAAACTCAGCCCCTACTTAGACCAGAAGATTCCCACAGCCCCACATCTGCATTAGCAAAGCTCCCATGTCCGCAGCTGGGGGTGCCACTGCCAAACTGGGGGAAGGATGCAGCGCGAAGCTGTTCTGTTCTAATAATGCTGCCTCGCTAATTAATAGAAGTCAAGGGGGAGGGCAGAAGGAGAAAGAGGAGGGAAAAAAGAAAAGAACATCTAAAATGTAGACGTCAGTGTTTAAAAAAAAAGAGGAAGCTGAGCATTTGCTCACACACGGGGCTTTGCGGTCACTGGTCACTTCCAATTAGATTGTACCCTCGGCTAATGCTCGCTGTCAGCCAGGAACAAGGAGCACTGGGGGAAAACAACTTCCACACAGATAACGTTCTTTGCATGGGTACTACCATGGCCTCCAGGTGAGGACAGCATCCTCACTGCACTGGGAGAGCATGTCAGGTCCTGCTGGCAGAGCACAGCTACATCCTCCTGCCCTGCTGTGCCCTGGTGCTGTGGTGCTGCTCCTCCAAGTGGGATACTGTGGGTCCAGCCTGAACGGGAACCTGGTGTTAGCTGACTTGGAGGGAGGGAAATATAATGAAGATTTTCAGAGCACTGAAATAAGAATGTATTGCTGGAAGAGGGGGATGAAGCTGCTGAATGCAGCTGTAGCATCACGGAGCCACAGAATGGTTGAGTTGGATGGGACCTCAAAGCCCACCCACTTCCAACCCATGAGCAGGGATCCACATCAGCTCAGGCTGCACAGGGCCCATCCATGGCTGTGGGCACTGGCAGGGATGGGGCACCTACAGCTCAGGAGAGCAGTGCCAGGGCCTCACCACCCTTGTGGTGAACAACTCTTCCAACATCTCATCTAAATCTTTTAGCTTTAAGACATTACCCCTGCTTTATCACTACATTCCCTGGTGAAGTATCCCTCCTAGCCTTCCTGGCACTTCACGGCACTGAAAGGCCTCCCCTGAGCCTTCCCCAGGCCCCTAGCTGTGGCTTTGCCCACTGATGCTCAGTCTCATGGCTTCAGGCTCTATGCTGGCATCTAAACTTCTCCAACGCTCACCTTCTTCCAATCCAACATGCATGTTGAGTTAAATTCTACTTACGCTCATATCTCTCCCACCAGGGCTCACATCAGGCTCACATTGATTTTGTTGCCTGGCGTGAACAACTCCTCAAAGAAAATTTCTCACCAGCATGCAGGAATCTCCCTGCATTACTACAGTCCAGGCTGAAAAAAACACAGATGTTATGGCATCTCCTTAATGCTACCAGAGCTTCAGAAAAGCAACCTCACCCCCAGCAGCAGAAGTATTACCAGGATAATTAGTAAAGTAATACAGAAACAAAGCATGCAGGTGCGGTGGGCGCTCCTAGCCTTGTGGTTCCTCCAACCCAAGGACATCAGGTGCCTTGGTCCAAGTCTGAGACGCACTTCATCCCTTTTGGAGGGTTATGCCATTTGTATGGTTACAAACACTCTTGGCTGCTCATGTCAGGTACTGTGTGTGACATGGAAGGTCTGGCACAAGCCCTGCACAGCCCTCACCTCGTTATGGTCAACAATTCAATATACAGGTTGATCTCTTAAACCAAAACAACACACAAAACCACCTATTTCTAGCTATTTACTATCATTTTCCTCTAAGGAATGAGTTAACAATAACTTGCTACAGAGAACAACGCCAACAAATACATTTTCCAGCTGTACAGAGTGATAAATCCACGGACTGGAGTTTACAGCCAGCACACGAAGGCAGTGCTGACAACCAGATCTCAACACAGGTATAAAGAGCAGGACAGGTCTCCTTGTGACGCTTGTAGGGAGAATAAAGCTATCTCACCTCATGCAAGGATGCATTTTCTTCACATGAATGTTTTTAATTCATGGTTGCTGTAGGGTCTTTTCCTCTGCTATTCTGAGCACAATTCAGGAAAATAAATGTAATTTTCAGAGAAACAGTAATTACAGCTCAAGTGAACTCTGTGTATTCTGCAATGACTTCTCTGCCTACAAGAACGCACTTCCCAAGCCAACGTTCATAACGCTACATTTAATGTTAATAAGCATCTTTAAATTGCATAATTTATGCTAATCTAAAAAGTATTTTAGGCTGGTGGGGTTTCTTTACCTTGCAAATTGTTCCACTTCTACACTGGTCATTTTTGATTCAACACAGCGCGCGTCAAACTGTTTTAAAATGGTGTCTGGATACCTATTAATTTCCATAGGCTCTTTAATATTCTCTTACATCCTTTTTTTGTTAGTTGAGTCATTTTTGTAGTTGCTTTTCTCCTGTTTGCCGCCGCTGCCGAAGTGATCCATCATTGTTTGTAGGAATGATGGCGAAAGAAAAGCCAGTTTAAATTGGGATTACAGTGCTGAGGGAGTGAGAGCACAGCCATAGGAAAACCAACGCGGAGAATAAACACAGAACTTGGAAGAGCAGCAAACAACAGGAGCATGCACAGAAATGCCTTATCTATAGGAAAACAGTGTCACATTTGATTTTGTCTGTGCTCTCCCTCTGTGAAAGACTCCCTCAAACGCCGATGACGCCCTCTGTTTCCCTCTGATGGAAACTGGCAGGAGGCCACAGCTCTCAATAATAGCACAACAAGCATCTTTCCAAGCATCTGTTAAGCAGCCAGACCTCCTGGTCTGGAAATGTGTATGAGAGTGATGATGCTTATTCTGGGTGATATAATTAATTACGAGTACAGTCAGAGGCCCTCGAGCTTTGCTGTATGGTGCAATGCAAGGAACTGGGCTCTGCTTGTGGTGAAGGCACTTCAGCCATGACCGGTGAGGATCAGGGCACACTCACAACCTTTGGGGACCAAGCAGCCTCAAAGCCTTTTCAGAGGCATTTGATAGGAATCATCTGAGAAAGAAAATTCCAACACAATTTCAGTTTCTTGCACTTAAAGGAGAAAAAAAACCCCCAAAACATTGGAAGAACCTCATGGAAACCTCAAGGCCAGGCTGGATGGGGCCATGGGCAGCCTGAGCTGGCACCTCATTTAGTGGTTGGCAGCCTGAACTGGGTGACCTTTGAGGTCCTTTCCAAGCCAAGCCTTTCTATGACCCTATGAAATAGTGTCCATCAAGGAGCCTAAAGGTCTGGAAAAAATGCTGATATGGGCGGCTTATTGAAATCTGCCCTGGGCTCCAACTCAGCGGAAGCTCATAAACATAATTAGCAATTTATGCAAATGAAAAATAACCTGTTGGTAAGGAAAGCAAAGCTCTTCCACTGAATCCAAAGCATTAATATGCTACGCTCGGCATCCCTCCATTTATGTTCTGCAGCTCTGCAACACAGTTTGGGCTGCAAATATTTAAGTTCAACAACACAAGTGCCAAACCATGCAGTGAAAATCTGAGTGAATGGCCCTAACAATACAGATTCAAACCAAAGCAGCAATGTTTCACCATCCATAAAATCTCTGCAAGTCTGTGATGGCAGACTGAGAGTTTGGGTGGCAATGAATCTTGGATGGTCAGCTTGGATTTTGAAAGCCATCCATCACCACGTCACTGCAGCAGGATGGCGTGAAGGCTCAATGCAAAATGGGGCCATGCAGAGCCCGAACCCCATGGGGGGGCTCAGCACACGTCCTCGCAACGCACTGGTTCAAAACCAGCTCATTCCAATGGGAAATTAGTTATTTGATTCAGCAGTTTTGTTGGAATACAGCACTGTCACCCTGGAAATAAATAAATATAAAGGTCTGTTTTTTGCTAGAGAAACCTAATTTTTGTTAATTATTTGTGCCTGCAGAAGGCATATGACAAAACCAGGGGAAATTACAAACCCTATAAATCGCCCCTGTCAGCAGCTGGTCAGTTCCCATACAAGAAACAAGTATTTATACCGAGCCACACATCTCTGCATTACCAAGAACAGGTCAATTGCAAGCCTGAAATTCAGTTTAGATCCGTGAAAAGTACAAAAGCAGAATGAAAGGAAATTGAAATATTCGAGTAGCTCGACCTCACAGTTCCCATAACCACATTAATGCTGAAAGCCAGAGATACAGGAAAACCCTCAGCGTTTCGGTGTTCCACCTCACACCTGCACGTATTTAGCCCTTTTTGCACAGCCGTACACTGCATGTACTACAATTTATTGCTTCATCACAAGGCAGGGTGGAGAAATTGAAAAATGCCTTATTTGGTTTGTGCGGGGGGTGGTGGGCAATCACAGCAGAGAGGTGAGCAGGGCTGAAGCGTGGTGACTTTCACGGCTGATCCTGCGTATAAGTGAGTGCTTTTCACTGAATATAAATAAGTTGAGCAAAATGCAGGTAATTTATCAATGCAGTATGTCAAAGGACATATTAACAGTAAGCAAACAGCCAGAAAGATGTTCTGAGTTTACTTAAAAATATCACACTTTTTTTTTTTTTTCTTGCGAGAATACACACAATTTAACCAAGAGATTCATGATGGGGAGGAGGCAGTGAGAAGCTGGAAAGGGCATCCTGCTCACTTCCAGCAATGCAGCTGAAAGGCAGCAGGGGAAAAGGCTGCAGCCCAGCATAACATGCTGCTAACACAAAGACCACATCCACCACCATCCTCACCTCTGTGACACCTAACGTCACACAGCTGGAAAAAGCTACTTCTGCCACACCTTCCTCTGCTTTCAGACTGAGGATAAAGTGCTTTTTCCAAACAGCTCTAAAAGATATTTCAAAGTCCAACGCAATACGACAATCTCCAGATGGAGCAAATGATGACTACAGTTAGATACTAAAACTGGCATACATACACTTATATCTAAAACAGTTAGCTATGCAAGAAGTCTCTTTGCTTACTTCACCTGATTATGTCCAGCATTCACACAAAACAACAGTTTAGCCAACGGAACCTTTCTAAAAAGAGGTAATTTGTGAGCATCCATCATGGGACAAATGGCTTCAACGTTACATTGGCTTCTTGCACGGGATGGACCCCAGGAATTTCACAGCAACTAACACGAGAGAAGTGAGAAACTGGGCACCTCAACAAGTCAATGAAATAAGCCATTTTGCATTAAAAAACGCGTGTTTTGAATATATGCATCTGTATGTACAAATGTATACACATGTATTCATATAAATGTGTAACACAGAAACAACACCTGACTCAGGTTTGGAGACGATCCTGCTCCTCCCCAGCACCAGCCATCCAACTTGTTGTCTTCAGGAATGGGAGTTCAGCCTTTAGTCTAATTCATCCATATTCACTTTCAATCCCTTTTCTCTGCAAACAAAGACACACATCACAGATAACACTGGTGAAGAATAAGACATGCATTAAGACACAACTGAAGTTAAGGACATGCTGCAGTCAGAAATCTGCGGTATCACCAGAGACATCTTCAGTAATCAAAAATGTCAATTAGAAAAAGTGGCTTAAGAACTGACCTTTGCATTGAGCTTCCCGCTGAAAATAAATCTGATTAAAAAACAAACAACTGCCTCCCAGCAAAGCTTTTGTGGTACTGCATGGGACTGATGAGAATTGACATGTACGCCTGTGGAAATTATCCTCTCAGTCATAAGCGAAGACTTAGAGAATGAGAATTAAAGGCTCCTCAACGTTATTAAAGGACCGTAAGTTAACTTTAAGTGAGTAACTATAGGTCAACTTTCAAGAGCCTCTTGTCCTTACTATCACTGTAACCAACAGTAGGCAGTTTCTTGGACAAACACGCCTCAAATTTTGTGAGTACATGAGAATGGCAAAGAAACTGGGAGAGACACTACTCTGGGTAACATTAAATCATCTTATTTTCCTGTATTTTCTCATATCAAGCTCATTGACATGAGCTGAGCTTTGCTGCTGTGTCACAAGAAATTCATACCGCATTTGGATGTTCTGCTGCAGCACCACTGGAGGATAAAGGAAGACAATATACTGTAGGAAAAATAACAGCCTTTGCAGGATTGTTCATTGCTTAGAGACTGTAACTGAATTAGGTTCTGGATTTGCTGAAGTGCGTTTTTACAACACTTTGAGGAGGGTAATGATTCGTTCTGGCTGGGTTTTATACCACTAGAAGCCTAGAAGCTGTTAGATTGAAAAAAATGGAGACAATTTGGGCCTGAAAGTGAAGCTGAGAATCTGATTTTCAAGCCCTAATCTCAGCTTGTGAATTTGTAAAACATACATACGTAACAGATTTAAAGTGTGTAGTGCAAGGCCGATTTAAAACTGCAGCTCTTGTTTGAGAAGTGTTGCAGGGCCAAACTGTAACAGCTGCATGAGCACAGGAATTTGTTAAAGACGTGTGAAAACAAACACATAATCAGAAATACAGCTCATAACCATTCAATTAAAGGTCCATGTGAAAATCTCTTGTTGACTTCAGGATGTGAATGGAACAGGAAGGAGGAAAACTCACCAGCATCCCAACACAGTCTTCAGCACAGTAACAATATCAGCATTTAAACTGATTTTCAATTAAATTAATGACTTACAGAATTAATGTTGTAGTACACCGTTGATCATCAACAGAAAGAATCCTTCTCAGCTTGCTTCTCTTGAAAGGAGATTATACCAGTCCCAAAACAACTAGGAAAGGTAGGATCTGTAGCAGTTAATTCTGATAGCTCTCTCATTGCAAGAAAAGCATTTGTTTAGCCCAGAGTTCCAAGAAGTTTACAAGCAATATTATGAGCACATAGTTAACTAATTGAGCCACTCACAACCATTACAACATTATCACTTTGCTGCTGTGTAAATCACGCTTCTGCCTGTTAACCTACAAAAAAGAAGCAGAAGTCGGCACTTCAGTAGCCCTGCACCAAGCACAACAGTGCAGGAAGAATGGAGAACCCCAAGGAAAGGCACTCAGTTTCTTAAGACAAGTTAAAATAGTATTTTATTTCTTTTTGAGTCAGTGGTATATTTAAAACAATCTACATTAAGAGTATAAAGATTGTAGATAGCAAAAAAACCAAAAGTGTGATGACAATAAAAAAACTACAGTATAAAGTTAGTTTCCTTCCTCCCTCCCGACGCCCCTCCCCAGCACTGCCCTGTATTTTTCAGAGGCCAATAACTGCAAAAAAAAAATTAGCTTTTTTTTTTTGTTTGTTTTTACATTTTCAGCAATTAAGAAATTAAAAATACGTAAGACATTTTTTGTAGGTACATTAATTCATTATTACGTGAAAAGCAGGCAGCATAAAAATTAAAACACTCTAAAACCCCATCATATATACACATTCTGTACAGAATGATGGCACAAGGACAAAGAGATTCCATCCAGTTCACCCTAATCCACATGAAATATTACACATTCAAATGAAAACAAAAGCTCTTCTCTTACTGAGGATTAGAATGACCACAAATCTATCTGTGTACTTTGATTCTTTTCCTATACGCTCGTGCTCACTCACGGCTAAGAGGCTGTCTTGGGTTACCAGCTGATCACACAGAGGACAGCCAACTGAATGAAAATGTAAACGACTGGTTTTAAAAAGGCCATCAGCTCTCAGCTTATTTATAACACGGAAGAAATGAAAACAGGAATGACACAAATAAGCTGTGTCTGATTGCAGGGCCTGGAGATAACTGTTATTCGGGGAAACCCTACCACAGCTTCTCATTATCACAAAGCCTAATCCAACGTGCATTAAATTCACTGTGAATATTGCCATTGATTCCTATATACACTGAGATTAGGTACAAAATAACTCAGTTCATTTTAAACTCCACAGCTACCTAAATGCCTTAGGTACAAAATATTCAGTTCCTACCTTAATCTCCACAGCTACCTGCGGGCCTGAAGTTATGCAGAATAAGAACGAGGGAGGTTTAGGAAGAGGGTGCTGTCAGTTGGTGAATGCCTCCCGGGCTCAAGTAGAAATGCAGAATCCTTTCAAGTTATGGGAGGAAATATCCCCGGCAAGGGGGTTAATGTAGTGGTGTTTCCGAAACACTGCTAGAAGCAGATTCTTACCGAGTTAGAGTCATTGCACTAAATGTTAGATACTGCATGCCTGAACGAGGTAAACATGATATGCCTTAAAATACTTAGGGAAACAAATTGTTACAGCTTTATCTTTGGAAAACAAAAAAAAAGCTTCTTTATTCACTGGACAATCCCCGAGTCAACAGATGTTTGCTTCCGAGTTGTCTTTGGAGGTGGAGGTGGGGGGGTCTTGCTGGGCAGCGGAGGAGGCAGGTGCTGGAAGAAACCAATTTTGAACAAGCCATGTTATCAAACAGTGGATTTCAGAGACACTTCTCGGTTCATCTAAAACTGAGGGGGTAAATCTGTAACCCTCTGATTTGTGAAAACTTCTCAGAACTCGCTGCTATGAATACTGAATGTGCTTGGCCATTAGCTTAAAATCTACCTTTTACTTTTGACAATGAAAAATCTCTCAAGGGTTCATGATTAATTAGCTCGGTATTTCAGGGAAAAAAAGTCTCTTGAAAGCATTTTGCAGGAGTTTATAAATCCCCACTTAATAACATGATAGAATATTGATTTCTTGGCCCATGTTGATTGTCCTCGGCCCCTACGCACCACAAAGCTTCAAAGTTATGGCAAAGAAACAGCTTCATTAATTCTCCGTTATTTTTGTATTTTGCACATTTAGAACCCAAATCATTCTTAAAAACATCTCCCTTAAACTGATCCGGAATTTGCAGCTTGCTATTATGGCGTCATATTTTAAGTGTTCAAAATAGAAAACCGGGCTGTTCCGACATAAATATTTAAAATCACTTCATATATTATACAACAGAACCAGAACACCCTCGGTACGACTCACCGCCTAACTGAGCAAATAATGAAAGAAATATTCATGGAAATTAAGACTTTTTTCATCAAGTTCAGACAAGAGAAAATCTGTTTAAAAAAAGCTTGAGAACACTGCGATTTGCTCACACACTTTCATACACCTACTTCGACTTCAGTTAATGTCTTGAGCAAAATAACTGATGATATCCAACGCACTGTAAGTGGTATCTGAGCAATGGATAAGCCATGTCAGAGTGCATAAAAAATAGTCTTGTTTATAGAATCATAGAATGCTTTGGGTTGGAATGAACCTCAAGGATCATGAAGCTCCAACCCCCCAGCACAGGCAGGGCCACCAGCCTCCACACTGAATAGCAGCCCAGGGCCCCATCCAACCTGGCCTTGAACACCTCCAGGGATGGACAGAGCATCCACAGCCTCTCTGGGCAGCTGTGCCAGCACCTCACCACTCTCTGAATAAAGAACTTCCCCCTGATATCCAATCTAAATCTTTCCTCCTTCAACTTCAAACCATTTCCTGTTGTCCTGACATTATCTACCCCTGCAAAGAGTTGCCTTAGTTCCTTTACAAGATACCCAGAGTTGCTATCCCAAAAGATGAATGGTTCTGGGTGATGCCAGGACATCTCTCTTTTCTCTGTAGCAAGGCAGAATAAGTACAGACAGTCTCACAAGGCCCCTGCCATGTACTGACTGTGAAACGTCACAAAAGTGCAAGAATAGATAGAAAGAAGCATCTTCAAGGCAAATGAATGCCTTCTTCAAAGTCATCTTATAACACAGCATGAAGTTACAAATCTATATCAACTACCATTTAGACATAGGCTAAATAGAAAGAGAAGGCTGCACACTGGCAGCCAAGAAGACTGGACTTCTGTTGGAATATATATTTTTTCCTATCCTGACTGAAAGGAAACGTTTTCCATACTTTTTCTTGCAGTTTTCCATATTCTTCTGGCAAACAGGGATCACAAACTGCTGCAGGGCAATTGTGCCCAAACTCTTTCCTTCCATAGCGGTATCGCCCAGATGAGCAGCACAGAGCACATCAGGGTGCAGACACACAACACAACAGCGTGCAGACCATCTTTCTCTCCATTTCTGTGGCCTCTACAACTGTGGTAAAGCCAGTACAACAGAGTGAATGCTCTCACCTTCATCCCTGAATACAAAATGCTTCTTTATCAGCATGGCAAGCAATCCATTTCCATCTGCTGCTGGATCATGACCAAGAGCAAGGAGCTCTCTGCATGTCACCTGCTACCTGGCATGTTGCTTTTGCTGTCCCAAAGGATAAAAACATCAGAAGAGACTGTTTGCTTTGGCCTTTGGCTCCCTGTTGATCAAGGGAAACTTCCTCCTCATCAACAAAGACAGGAATTAATCTATTTGGTGATGCAGACTTTTGCATTCGCAGCCCAGCTGAGGTTTACACTCTCTCTTTTGAAGAAACAACCAGATTATTAGAAGCAGAGCTGAGCATGAAAAGGGCACCATGCAATGAAGGAAAGCCCTGCTGAGTAAGGGTTTTGAAGAGCAGACTCAAAGACATACACAATTTACTTCTGACTTGCAGTGAGGAGAGGGCACAACGCTGTCTGAGACAGAGAAGCAAGTAAACAGACTAACGTGAAAATCAGACCAAATGAGAATATTATATCAATAAAAGAAATACTGAACTTTTTTTTCTTGAAGGCATAACCCCGCTGCTGGTCTCACCATGGTCAGATGGTGAAATATTGCCTCTACTTGACCAAATATTCTTCAGCTGGTACATTAAGTTAGCTTAGAATTCCTGCTGAGACGCTCTTTTTGAGTCTGACCGCTTATGCTATTTAACCTCATACATTTAACTGAGACCTGAGCATCTCAATATCTGTAAAGAAGTGCTCGGCTGGAACTGTGTATCCAGGCATTGGCTGTGGACAAGCTGTATGACAGTTCTGATGGTCTGCAAAACATCAGCGTGCAACATGCAAGAGCTCCCTGCAGAGAAGACAGTCATTTCAGAACGAAATAAACCAGCTGCCCCTCTAAAATATATGATAAAACATAAAAATATCATCAGCCCTCTTTTCTACTTTCTTATTTATCACCAGAAAGAACTAACTTTGCTGATAGCATCATTTGTGAAAATCCATTTTGAATTTAACTAAGAGTATATTGGCAATAATTCTCAATTCAATTAGATCACGGGCATTTCTCAAACAAATGAGTTCTTCTTATTGATCACAGAACAATCAAATTACCCCTGAAAACTTGCTTCAGAAGAATATATACAAAGCAAATACAATGAGAGTAAGCTAAATATATATGCTATAAATAACAAGCACAAAGTCTACAAGAGCTTAGATTCTGCAAGCAAATTAGGCAGAAAGAAATAACAGAGATAGGTAGATAATTATTATAATTGAATTTACAATTTCCATTAGAAAGTAGGATAAATTTAGCACATGTTCATTTATATTATAAGCTACCAAGGAATATATTAAGTAGGACGTGTAATGCTCATCAGGGCAACATTTGGGGAAATTAGCACCACTAAACTTGCCAGTGTGGAATTGGTGCACTCCAAGTGCCAACAGATGCTTCCTTTTACCCACCGCAGTCATAAATGTCAGCACGTTTCCCCCCTACCATTAATGCAGAGCTCAGAAAGCCATCACTGACCTCGTGAAGTCCATTCTGCCACCTTTCCACCTAGAAACTTTGAGATACAAAATGAAGTTTCCCTTGATTTCACATTTAATTAAGAACCGCTGAGCCGAGTTCACATTTATACTACAGTTGTTAATTGTGAACCCTCCCCTTCCTAAAACACGCCTTTACTTTCTGACAGGGACAGAGACTGCGAGCTCACGTTCAAACCTATTTCGGTCAGACTCCTTGGCTCACGTGTACCTCAGGGCAAACTCAAACCTTATGTAAAAGGCACATCTGCAACACAGAAACAAGCTGTTCCTTCTGCTCCCAAAGCTGAATCGCTCCCATTTGTTTGTTTTTTCTTCCAGCTACAGGGAAAGATTGGGTTTAAAAACATTTGTCTCCGTTCTCCTCCAGAAACAGAGGACGTTACATGTCCAGAATGCCATAAGAATCAATTAAGAAAGATGAAAATACATCTGTATATATATATATACACACACATATATGTGTGTATATACATATACATATATATATGTATATATACACACACATATATACACACACACATATATATGCATATATACACAGTATTATATATATGTATGTATGTATGTATGTGTATATATATATATATATATATATATAAAAAATACTGTGAAAAGGCAATGAAAAATATACGAATGTGTTCTATTCTTTTTTCCAATCAGAAAATATTGTTATAAAGCCAACAAACAACATTTGAGTCCCACAGACAGCCCTTGCAATGCTGGGAAAGAGATGCTTCTTGCCTAACTCTTCTGCTTTGCAATCAAAAGGCCATTGCTATGCTGAGCTGTGAGATGCAACCAAAGACACTTTACTTCGAAGGAACAAAAGACCTAATCGGGCCATAAGCAGCATAAACGAGATGTAAATAGGCAACAGGGGGCTGTGCAAACACTTTCATATACTGATTTCCAAACAGCTCCTTCATGCTGACATCGCTGCATACAGGATGGAGCTGAGTCACCTGACAGCAGCAACTTGCTTATTTAACATCTGCAGTGAGAAGTAACACAACGTAAGCTCTTGCAGGAATAACACTCCCATTCTAAAAGATTAATAATGTGCTGGCTAAGGGAGAATCAGCATTAACTCCACTAATTTAAACTGAATTATAGACTCTTTAAGTTAATTGACTGCTTGAGAGCAAACTGCTGCAGAAAATACCACAGGTAACAATGTAAAATGACTGTTTAAACTCTGCTGTCATATTTCATCTATGGCTGCTTCGTTTGACTTTGAATCACTGCCCTAACCCACCCCTGATGAAGAAAGCAATTCATAGAATCACAGCATGGCCTGGGTTGAAATGATCATCTCATTTCACCCCCCTGCTGTGTGCAGGGTTGCCAACCATCAGACCAGGCTGCCCAGAGCCACATCCAGCCTGGCCCTGAATGCATCCAAATGTCCCTCTGCAGAGGGAGGCCCTGGTACCTGCTGAACATCCCACTGGAGGATGGGCTTGAAATGGCTCTCATCTCCAGCAGCCAAAAATAACCATCACATGGCAAGTCAAAAACAAGTTAAAGAAAGACTTGTTCTTCTTTTGTGAGCACATGAGATTATCCCATAGGAAAATAACTTCGTGGTATACCTGGTGTAGTTTGCTTTGCTTCAATGCATCATGTTCTATCCATCATGATCTGACAGTGACAGAACAAGCGAGAATGGCCTTAAACTAAAAGAGGGGAGACCAGTAAAATGTTAGGGGGAAACTCTTTACTCAGAAGGCAGAGAGGCCCAGGTACAGGCTGCCTAGAGAAGCGTGGGTGCCCCATTCCTATAGGAGCTCAAGGCCAGACTGGATGGATGGGTAGCCCTGATGCAGTTGTTGGGATTGGATGGGTTTTGAGGTCCCTTCAAAACCATCCTGTGATTCATTCTATGACTCTGTGATCATAGAATCATGGAATGGCTTAGGTTAGAAGGGATCTTAACAATCATCCAGTTTCAACCCCCATGCAATGGGCCTCACACTGGACCAACTTGCCCAAAGGCCCATCCACCCATCCAGCCCCTTGAGCTCTGACAAGGATGGGACAGCCTGTCCCAGTGCCCCTCATAGTAAATAATTTATTCCTAAGATCTATTCTAAATCTAAATAACGAAAAGGCTTTGGTCAGAGTGTCTGTTACTTTCACTCCTTCCAACTTCTCCAAAGGAGAATGCCAGCAGTTGCCCTTCCACTGCCCTGGGTCCAATTCCTGGCCCACTTTTAACCAGCGCTGGGGCTCCCAGGTGGGATTTGAGTTCCCCTGCAGACTCCACCAGCCCCTGCTGCTCTGGGGAAGCAAGTAAGAGGGGAGGCATTAAGGAAAGAAAGGGGACCTCTCAGAAAGCTGATGGCAACCAACTGCACACATTGCTTCGTCACCCCCACCCTCATCACATGTACTGCCAGGCTGGTGGAGGTCACCCCATCCAAACCACCAGCTGATGCTCAGTATGTCTTACAGCTGGTATCACAAATGTAAGAGCTGCTTTGTCTATTTTCTTTGAGTTTCCCTTTTTGCTGTGAATACTAAGCAGGCAGTTGATTTATATGCAAGGGTATGGATGAACCCATAAAGAATGAGAAGTGCCTAAAGGAATCCCTTGATGTAATAATAATCCTTGCAGGAGTTGCAGGCTTCTTTTTTATGTTCCCATATATTATTAAGAACATTTTTAGCAGAACAAATCATACAGTGCAAGAAAATGTATATATGGGTATCATCGTTAACAATGAATAAGAGGACAATCTGATAATCATAATTAGATGATTACTGGGATAAAAGACTTAAACAGACTAAGCTATGAGTAGACTCCAAATAATCTAAGCCTACAATCTCAGGCACTACGTGACACTCTGGCCTGAAGTTTTAAGTATTTCTTGATGAATTTATCAATGCAAGTTTCGGTTCACTAAAGCGCTTTTTTGTTTCCTCCTTCTGGACTGCAAGGCATCTAAAGCAAAGCATGTAATCATTTCTTATGCAAAGAAGGAAATCCAATCCAAATGCTGCTGATATAATATTATCTACCACATTTTTGTTTTTTTAACTCATTTTTCTTCACTGATAAAAACGAGTCTCGTTTAAAAGATCATCAGTTTACTGGGCAGAGAATCATAAAGTTATGAAGGATGTAGTTATTTGAGCCCTGAAACACAAAGCATTGAGAACTGCCCACTGGGATTTAATCACAGCAGTTATAAGAATTTACTCATCCGGTCTTTCAAGTCCAGCACTGTCGTTTTCTTTGTGTTCTTTATAGCTTCTGTCCTACAAGCTTGATGAAATAAATGTGCAGAGTAATATAGACCTAGAAACTTCTTCTAAACTTAATTCTAACACTTTTACCTGTGCTTTTGTGACAGATGTGCTTTACATTCAATTTCCAGACTTGGAAACTCTGTTATGACCTTGTCTTGGAAAGTTTCTAAGAATGCAGATGCTGAAATCTTGGACACCTGTCTAAGGAGATACCACCTTTATTTGATTAGGTTTCTAAGGATGCTCAAATCCAGAGCTCCTCCATCAGTGTGTGTTAATTGGTGGTGACTACGAGGGAGCTGGGCTTGTTCAGCCTGGAGAAGAGAAGGCTGCAGGGTGACCTTATTGCAGCCTTCCAGTACCTAAAGGGAGCTTATAAACAGGAGGGGAGCCAACTCTTTACAAGATGAGATAACAGCAGGACAAGAGGAAATTGTTTTAAGTTGAATATTATGGGGAAGTTCTTTACTGCAAGAGTGGTGAGGTGCTGGAACAGCTGCCCAGAGGGGCTGTGTTTTTTCCCCTTTTAGCCTGAAAATACTAAATTCCTGCTAGTACACAGCTATGGTTTTAAACAAGGAGAAGGCCAGAGTAGTGCTCTGTGATGCACTGTGATACTGAACATAACTGATTTCTGCAGATTTAACACTAAATTCCTGGCTTTATTTTCTGTTGAGATTAGAAGTGGTTTCCCTAATCAAACCATTTCCTGAAAAGCAAATTACTCAAACCAATGATGAACAGCAGAGAAATCCTCAAAGACAACTCTACAAAGAACAGTTATTACCACTGAGAAGCTTTGAGCAAAAGAACAGCTTGGCCAAAGTTACACGTTTCAAAGTCAAAGAAAGGAACAGCTCTTTAAACATATTTCTATCTTCAGAAAGAAAATTAGCAGCCCTTCTCAAAAGTGCAGCTTAAAAAAAAGACTGGATTGTTTCTAAAAGCTTCCAGGATGCAGGAAAACTGCACTGAAAAACAGCGTATTTTGTTCAGAAAGCTGAGATACCGTGCTCATGATGAAGAACGTTTCTGAGCTCTTTCCTCAAAGGGAGCGTGCATGTTTGCCTCTAGGAAACAAGTGGCAATTGAATGCTGACAAAACACAGCTCCAAAAGGGAAAGATGTCAGCTACATATTTTATTTCCTTCTCTGAGACAGGATTGAAAGGCTATAAAAACTAACTTGCTGCTGAGACTATATCCTGTCAGTTTAAGCTCCCTTACCAACATATCTAAGGACAGTTTGCTGAATCTTCTCCACCAGAATGAACCCAACTTTGCACCTCAAATCTATCCCAATGAGGAACATTGCTCCTCCCTACTCCAGACACCTGTTTTTAGCTGCAGAAACCTTTGGCTCTGCTGCTGTCCACTCACAGTTACACTTTGTGTGCCATTAAAAGGAACAAAGCAAAGAAAATGGCAGAAAATGATCGCTGCCTTTGTGACTCACCCGTTGATGAGGGGGAGGGGATGTTGTCGGGCTGATCAAGTCTTGACTTTCCATGAGGTTCCCATAGTCAGCCATGCTTCCTTTGAGAGGCAGAGGAGGAGGGATGTCGGCCAGGTCGGCACTAGACATGCCATTCAGCTCCAGATCTGCAAAAAACACCATTTGGTTAACTCTTCAATAACTGCAGAATCCAAAGATCCAGACTATGTCTGTTCTAACAGCACTGCTAAAAAGAAAATGATGAGGTTGATTCCCCATTCCTGGAGACTCTTAGGGCGAGGCTGGATCAAGCCCTGGGCAGTGTGATTTAGCTCTGGTGTCCCTGTTCATTGCATGGAGTTGGACTAGATGTCCTTTAAAGGTCCCTTCCGACCCTATGGATTCTTGGATGGGGCCCTGGGCAGCCTTATCTAGTATTGAATGTGGGAGTTGGTGGCCCTGCCCATGGTGAGGGGTTTGGAGCTTGATGATCCTTGAGGTCCCTTCCAACCCGGGCCATACTGTGATAGTGCTGCACAGAGAATATCTTCCTCTGCTCTGTGTTGCCTCCATAATTCTCTTCAGTTTGTGAAATGAGGGACTTCAAAGGAAAAAAGAACAAGTGAACCAAGTGCCCGATGAGGGGGATGTATGCACTGTGGAGTCAGTGTTGGGCTCATTTTTAGGGTACACTCAAAATACTTAAACAATTCCCTCTTTTTAACAAACAATGACAACAGATTTCCATTCAGATGGAAGTCACACTGAAATATACACAACTTGGCAAATATCGTTTTCCCAGCTGTAAGTTCTGCTCTTACACATTGTACTTTAATAAACAGCAGAAGTTTGGTAAGTGCAGTGAAAGAATAATTGAGCTAAGCTTTATTTACTTTCCAACAGTAAAATAAAAGCTTCTTGTTAACAGAATGCACAAATGAAAGCCTGTAATTAACTACATCTCTCTCAAAAAAAATTCAAACTCCAGGTAACTGTAATAAATGAGAAGTCATTAGTTGTTGAGTAAATAAACGCACGCAAGAAAAGGCACAAAACATTTATTAGTACTGTTTGCTTGTAGAAAATTCCCTTTTCTTAGCTGATAAATCCTAGCAGGTATGTGCTGTAAAGGGGAACAGCCTGAGGGATGATAAAGTTTATTGAAGCCTGAGTGATACATATGTTCCTGTGTAGAAATCCACCCACGGAGTATTCCAGGGTAATTCAGTCATTTGAACGCAGGCAAAACCCAGTGCGAGCTCTACGAGATGAGAAACTTCATTTATCTTTTGATCAATTAGGGTGAGCGTTTTCATTTAAGGAACGAAGAAAATATCATTTTTATTTTGCTGGAATGATTTGTAAAACCACTGGAGGACGTATTTATTCAGATATGTTTATTGCAAGGTTTCTATTGATATCTTATAAAAGTGCCCTTTTATTATTCTCTAACACGGCCTCTCACCAACACAATTTAACAGCAAGGCTGTATTGATTTGTCACTGAAAACTGTAATTTTCATCCTCCCTTTCACTCAAACTCTCACATCAGGAACAAGAATATTTTTCATCCTGGGACTGCAAACTTACAGAGGTTTCTCTTATATCAGGCTGAACAGCTGTGTTTGTCCTCCAGGCCCTACACTTCTCATCTCTTTTTCCACTGCTTCTGTTTCTCATCCTTCCTTTCCTACACAGAGGAATTCTCCACTCCACTTCATTTCTATCCATACGACTCATTCAAAATACACGTTAACAACCACCAGGGAGGTGGTTGAATCACCATCCCTGGTTATGTTTAAGAGCGGTTTGGATGTGGTACTCGGGGATATGATTTAGTGTAGGGTTTTTAGAGTCAGGGTACTGGTTAGGCTGCGGTTGGACTTGATGATCTTCAAGGTCTTTTCCAACCTGGGTAATTCTATGATTCTATGAATGCAAACAGCAGTAATTTTCACTGTTAAGCTTTAAGAGGATCTACTTGCTCAAAACCTGTTAATTCTCTCTCTGGAAGTTCTCAGCCATGGTTTCTGTTTTGCTTTCATTATTCAAGGCGTTTCATCAGACTTCGATGGTCTGAATATTTATTCTTTACTGGACAGGTGCCACTGAGAATCTCTTGGAGCTGGCAGGAGATCAGCTGGATGACTTCTTTTCATCTTAACCTAATGACCAAATTTTACACTCCATTCTCCTAAACTGCCTGCTAACAAGCAAGCAATATTACTTAGCAACCCATTAACTGCTTTTAGCCAATTTGTGCACCCAAGTAACTTTTTTATCCTCGGAATTCCACAGAATTTCATTGCTGAAACTCCTCCAGCAATTACGGACAAGTCTCATGGATTCTGCACTAACTGACTTTATGTAATGCACCTAAAACTCAAGTAAATAGATGTAAATATTCTCAGACACACACAAAAGTTTCAGGTACCTTTTTAAAGGAAGAGATTAAGTTGGTGTTAATGAATTATGTATGACAAGAAACAATCTCAACCAAGGAGTATTTTTGTGACAGGAACGCAGGGATTTTAATTCTCTGCCTTTTTGGTTTACTGACAGTTTTCAGCTACTGACGATATAAAGAGAGTGATGCAAACACCTGTTTGGGGTGTTTGGCTGAGCAAAGGTTGCACCGATTTCCATTTGCTTACCCCTCTTTCACAATATCTTTGTAACCAACAGCTTCAAACCATTTAAGCAGAGCCAGGCGCCATTTAGAGGACAGTTCTGTTGCTACAGGCATGTGGAACACACACATTCCTGCTCACAGGACATCCATCTGCAATTGGCAACAGGAACTTTCCAAAACATTTCTTATTCAAGAGAAAAGGATTCAAGTATCAGAAAAGCACAAAAAGATAAAATGACCTTCATTAAACAAGAACCTTTTTCTTGTCATCTTTTGTCCTCTTTGCTAACATTTAACCTGCTGTATTAGAATGTGGGTACACACACCAAATAGATCATTCATTTTTCACATACCAGCAAAAGAAAAGACTCCGATTTTGGAGAACAACACTATGAAAGAAATACGTGTTTCATTACACTCAGATTTGCCACAGGGTTTCCTGAGTGTGGAAGCAAAGGTATGATCTTCTACAGAAAACCTAAGAGATAGATGTCAATGTCAAAAAAAACCCACCCAAACATTAGAAAAGACCTTTATTTCCCTTGGCTTATACTTAATAAATACTAAATAAATGCTCCTTAAAGGTGCAGTTACATCAGAAGGCTATTTTTCTGATTTTACGCTATAAAATATCAAAAATCCAATACAGAACTGAGTTCAATGCTGATTTCTGACAATTATTAAAAATATAGGTAATTTTAAATGAATGACATCAGTAAATGAAAGTGAATGTTCCCAATGCAATCAATTTTGCTTTTGTAAAATGCTTAAATAACTTTTACTGGCAGCAAATGGAAAGAATGGGAGGTTAAGAGCTAAGCTGTCCTTGCTCCTGCGTGCCATGTTCCACAGTGATGCTAAAAAGAACTGGAAGAACTCGGCTCCAAGTGTGATGCTCAATGTGATGCTCAGGAAAAGCAATTCCCCAAAGGCAATTATTGTGCAAGACAATAAGATTTAATTAAAGACTTACTTGACTGTACGCTGAAGGAGAGTTTTGTCCGTGGAGTTATGGGAGGTGGTGTCACTTGGGAGCTGGAAGGTGAAGGGGAAACGGAGAAACGCCTTTCACTTGACATGACATTTAGGACCTGGCTTTTTGGTCTCTGTGGTCTCAGTGGGCTGATCTGCATGGGGACAAAATATGACAATATCAGTAGTTTCACTATAGCATGGCACACATTCTTTTTGAATGATTTTGTCATTCCACCCATGACAACAGTGAAGGAGAAGAGCACTGCAGTACTTCCTTCTGTTTCCAGAAAACAAACCCTAGAAGGGTTTGCACTGGCTGTGTCACTGAGACCCTTCTGAGAGAAATGGCCAGAAACAGGCAACTTCTCTCATTAACCTCAGTTTAACCTTTCAGAAGTTTTCCTGATACTAAAATTCAACTCCCAAAGACTCCAGAGGTTTCTTTCAAGATCCTTTCAAGTGTATTTTTAGTGGTAATTGCTTTCTCAGAAGTATAAACCTGTAGAAAAGCAATTAAGAGAAATGTATCAGCTAATCAGGAAACCCACAATGAGAGAATCAAGACAAAAAATTAATTATAACACAAAATCAAGTGTACAGGTTAACTTGCTTTATGTCTATGGTGAGGTGCTGGCATAGCTGCCCATAGAGGCTGTGGATGCCCTGTCCATCCCTGGAGGTGTTCAAGGCCGGGTTGGATGGGGCCCTGGGCAGCCTGGTCTGGTATTAGATATGGAGGTTGGTGGCCCTGCCAGTGCTGGGTGGGTTGGAGCTTCGTGATCCTTGAGGTCCCTTCCAACCCAAGCCATTCTGTGATTCTATGATGACTTTTAACTTGTATATGACTGACCAGCTTGGCTCCCTTCTTTAAGGTTCGCAGTTCTGCTAGGAAATATGAACTCTTTGGAGACAACGGATCCATAATGAACCCACTGCTATTTCTCTCTTTTTTTTTTTTCTTTTTTTTTTTCAGTCTAACAAAAGCAAGATCAATGGTGAGCAATGTTAGATGTCACTAAATCAATAAATGTACAGCCTATTATTCTGATTACAAACATAAGCTTTCAAGTGGTCTGTTAAATACCTGGCTTCAGTGTTAGATTTGCTATCAGCCTGCAGAATCAAAGAACTAACAAAGAGAATTTATGTTAAAGAAGTTCATGCGATACTTAAAAGAAGATATAAATCTCTAGAAAACTATAAAGACATTACTGATGATCTTCACATACCAAAGGCGTTTAATTTATCTTCTGATAAGATCAGAGTACTACAAGATCTCTGTAATTAGGGTTTGGGTTTTGATCAGTCAGAAAATTCATTCCAAGTACAGGAAAAAAAGTATTTAAGCCACATGACTACACAAAACGGTTCCAAATGCTGCTGCTTAAGGAAAAGGTAAAAGCTTGATGAGGTAATTCTGCACAATTGTATAATCTTCTCATGCTCTTGCAGCGAAGATTCATTTAATTGGATAGAAGTCAGTTCCTACATAAGAATGTCTACCATAGCGATAGAAATACTCATGGCATTGGACAGCACCGTATTGAGGAGAGCAGCTGATTACTGCAATCAGTCCTACATCCAAACTCACTACAGGTTCTCACTTTGCTTCAGCTGTGTCAGTGCTGAGTGTGGTTTCCCAGGTGGATATGTATCCTTCAGCATCACCTCAAGCTTCCTGCTTCCAAGGTCCTAACAGAGGAACCCAAATGCCTTTACCTCTCTAAAGCACAGCAGTACCATTGCTTTGGGAGCAATTTCAACGTCAAAAGAGGGAACTTGCACAAAGCACAGCTCATAGGAGTAGAACAATGGAAAAGTTGAGTTCTTACTTATAAAAGATAATGATTTCTCTCCTATATTATTAATAGGGAACATCTGTCTCCTGAGTGCAACAGTTTTAACAGCAGACAAATTCTGTCTTTAAGTTACTTGACGTTATCTGTCAAAAATTCCTGGTGACAGCGAGGGGAATTGTCCAATCACCATAAACCAATTTCAAACGAGTTTCTTCTATCTGCCTCTCTAGAGAAAATGATCCACATTGACACCGATTAAAATTTGACGTGGTCATTTAGGAACTCTTCTAGTCTGCAGATACTTAAAGAGCAATGCAAACTCTGGTTCATATTACAGGTCTGTGGATTTTAAGAACCTCAAAGTAACTGTGAGTAACTAATTATGGCATCTGATTTCCCTTCAGCTTTATAACCAGGGGAAAACTGCATGTAGTCATGCACTGAGGGCTCTTGACTAGAGAAGGAGAGGAAAATTCATGCTGGACTTTGCCCATTTCTTTCCTCAGATGACAGACTGGAGAGTCTGTGAGAAGCAAGCAGTGTAACTCAGATCCTTGTAGGACCATTCCAACTTAGGATATTCTGTGATTCTAAGCAAACAAACCTGCCCTTGGTAAACTGGTTGCTTCCAGTCACTTTCTTGTCTCTCATGTGCTTGTAAATGGCTTCCAGGTGGGATGCTCTGCGACAAGGGTCAGAGATAAGGTGTTTGGCCAGAATGCAGTTGCCCTAATCACCTTGCTTTGCCCTTCCCAAATCCAGATGCAGTCAGCATTTGTATTTTCTCAGTCATAAGCAACTTAATGCAACGCACAAGACATTTCAGAGATGACAGTGACCTTGCAGAGACATCAGCTGGCTTTTTCACCATCCTTGGATGCCTCCCATCTGGTCTCATGCACCTGTGCAGATCTAGCTGAGATGCTTCAAAACAAAACCTTCTACTGTGGCTTGTGCTCTTTTCCCACAGACTCTGCTAGTCTGTGCAGGGATCTGGGGGGAGTGAATGTGCTGCTGCTGCAATCACAGAACAGCTTGGGCTGGAAGGGGCCTCAAGGATCATCAAGCTCTAAAGCCCCTGCTGCAGGCAGGGCTGCCAGCCTCCACATTTAATACCAGTCCAGGCTGCCCAGGGCCCCATCCAACCTGGCCTTGAACACCTCCAGGGATGGACGGGGCATCCGCAGCCTCTCTGGGCAGCTGTGCCAGCACCTCATCACTCTCTTGGTAAAGAATCTCCCATTGATATCCAACCTAAATCTTCTCTCCTTCAACTTAAAACCATTCCACTTGCCCTGCCATTATGTACCCTTGTAAAGAGTTGACTCATCTCCAATGTGCAGGTTTAGTCAAAATATGACTGCTTCAATGTTCCTAATATCTCTAGAGTAGAATACATCGTGTCTTACAGAAACTTACAGAAACTTACAGAAACTGATGCAAAACTTATTTGCTCTCTGCAAACAGGCTAGTAATTATAGCAGAAATATCCACTTAAACAAAAGAACTGACCCAGAATTTACAGAAGTCAATGGGAAAAGTGTCACTGACTTCAAGGAAGTTTGGGCAAAAAGCCTGTGGGATTCACAGGGATTTTATGAGGTTCTGTTAAGCTAGCAGAGAACCTATGGCCATATCAAACAGAATCAGACTGGAGTCTTCTATGACATCAGGACACGTATCTGAGAAATGAAATCATTTATGGATGGAGAAGGAGTAAAATGCAGGAAACAAACAGAGGAGCTATGGCTGAGCTTCTAAGCAACACTCAGCTATAAAACCAAGCAGACGGACTCAGAGGATCCAGTAATCGGAGGCAGAGAGACAGTGTTCCCAAAGACCAACATAAATGACAGAGCCCCCCAATAAAAGACTCAGAGGAATCAAAAGTTGGCTCTACAACTACATGTGCAAGTCTTTAAAAGAGCATTACATTTATTTCTTGAGGGCATGTTTTAAACTATTGGCCTCCAAAGAGGTGCCCAGGCAGAGATTCTGAGGTTACGGGTAGTTCATGAAATCCCTGCTCCAGCTTAGAGCAGACTTGCTTTCCATTTCAGAACTAAAACTTCTCAAGTTCCCTAAGCCTTCAGGACAGTTGCAGTGAATTAAATATACGCCAAGAAGAGAAGGCTTAAAAGAGATATGCCCTGTAGTTAATATACTTATACACAGCTACCGGTGGAACTGCTTACGATTTTCTGCTTAAAATAGCCTTTCAAGAGCACGTAATTCCATGCACGAAATGACCTTGTAACATCTCCACCAAAAACCATCTTGCTGTGGTTGGCTGAAATATGAGAAAACCCATCGCAATCTACTGGGATACATCAATTCAAAAGGTTGCTACGAAGGTAGCATTATTTTCCTTCAGATGTAGCATCCGAATCTCTCACCAAATGGTCACACGTAGCTTTTGGGAAGATTTTTATAGTGCAAACCTTGATTTCTTTCAATGCTGTAAATAAAGTCTGTATGTTTGATTCACTATCAAACACATCAGCCTCAGAGCACATTCCGTTACAGTCATTTTTTGTTTGAACGTTAAAACTAAATTAAAACTAAATTGGAAATATCGACATTTTTACTTAAAACCAGAAGGAACAGCGCTCAATATTGGGTAAAGCTCCATGTTTTACATTACCGTTTCTGAGAGGATCACTGCTTCAGACTGCTGCAGAGAAATATCAGTAGACTTAAATTCTTTATCGAATATTTCCTGATGCTTGCTGTTCCGTTTCTCCTTCTTCTTTTCTTTCTTGTCTTTTTCTAGGTCATCCTTGTCCAATTTATCTTGAGATCTGGAATGCATCTTTTTTGGCAAGAGGGGCTCGAGCACAAACCTAAGGAAAAATTGTAGCTTGGATCAATAAAAAGCAATTTTTAAAAAAGCTCATTTTAATTTTCATAGTCCCAACAGTCTCACTTTGGTTACAGATGATTCCCTAATCCAGTAAACGTCAACTGAGAGAAAAGGTGTGGGCAGAAGGTCACAATAATCATAACTGTCTCCGTTTACAATTGACAGCAGAGCTGCTCCAGGACCAATAACAACAACTTCCCTGCCCTGTGGTGTATTTACTGGTCCACAGGGACACAAGCTCCTGAGTTCTGCTGCATGAGGTTTGTATGAAAATGAGCTCTGAATTCAGCACACCCATGATATGCATAGTGGCACAGCCACAGGAGTGCTAACAGAGCCCAGGAATGCCAGTGGAGATCAGCACTGCGCAAGGAAGGGTGGAAACACCACTCCTGCTACCTGAGCTCCTTGGACAGTCTGTGTGACTACAAATAGCGTTAAGGATTTATTTTAAAATAATTAAAAAAATAATAAATGGCCAAGTCCTCAAATTCCTCCTGGACAAGCTTTGTTGTTGTTATTAAAGGTATTTTTATTCCCTAGAAGAAGGTTAACATTTGAGACACCGTTTTGCAGTGATGTAGTGAGAACACGCACAACACAAAAAGCTTTCCAATGCTTGTAACTCATCCAAATTACAGCCTGTTTTCATGGAAGAGCAAAAAGCATCACACCATTCACTGCACTGAAGTATGAAATGTAGAGGTATAATTACACAAACAATAACCATTCCTGTCTGTAATAAAATAGTGTTAGGATATATACTGACAGAGGTATGCACAGACAGACTCACCAACGACACACACCGATGGGGATGAGATCATAGAATGGCCTGGGTTGCAAAGGCCCACAGTGATCATCCAATTCCCACCCCCTGCTGTGTGCAGGGTCACCAACCAGCAGCCCAGGCTGCCCAGAGCCACATCCAGCCTGGCCTTGAATGCCTGCAGGGATGGGGCATCCACAGCCTCCTTGGGCAACCTGTGAACAGTGCGTCACCACCCCCAAACATTATAGAGAACCTCAACTGTGATCATGCAGGCAGACAGCAGAAGCCAGACTACTTTCCAAGGAGTGGCTGCTCCACACCTGCAGCCGTGTGCTCCGAGTGTGCAAACACATGCAAGGCTGACACACCACGACCTCCATCTCTGCAATCTCTACAATACACAACTTATTCACTTCAAAGATAAAGAAAATCCTTAGGGGCTTCATGAATTTTTCAAGTAAAACCTCTTGTATTTAAATAGCTTTTATATTATAGTGGAAGACTTCTAAATCATATCGGAGCTCTTTTCAGTTAATTTTTTGCTCAGTAATTTAAAGGCAGCTTACTTTAATTTCAACTTTTAAAGACTAGCTTCAATAAAAGGCAAAAAAGACATTTTGCTCTTAACTAGCTAAAATATTCCTAGCTAAAGCTTTCTAAAATTCATACTAAGTAAAAACGGTATTAAAAGCACAACCCAGTTAAAGTTACACCAATGGACTTTAAGAGCACGCCACAAATCATCACATGAGAAAAAACCTTAAGAACAACAACTGAGGAAAGTTAAAAACTTGTTAAAACTTGGTGCTTATTAATTGATATCAGGAAAAAAGTGGTTACAGAAAGGGTTGTTAAGCACTGCAATGGGCTCCCTGGGGAGGTGGTTGAGTCACCAGCCCTGGATGTATTTAAAAACCATTTGGATGTGGTGCTCATGGGCAGGATTTAGAAGAGGGCTGTTAGACGTAGGGTAGGATGGTCAGGTTGTGGTTGGACTTGATAATCTTTAAGTTCTTTTACAACCTGAGCAATTATATGATTCTATGATTAATACTGGAGCATTGGGGTGCAACAACAGCCCCTGAGCTGCTACTCATATAACCAAAATCACAGGAGCTGGGAGAGAAAGCTTCAAGCTTAGCTGTTAGAGCTCCTTATCTCACAGTGTCAAAGCGCTCCAACAAACACCTTCTGTCTCAGTCTACAGGAAGGGGAACAACTTGCCCAGGGCTGCAAAGCATGTCAGTGGCAAAGCCTGGATCTGAGAGCAGCCATCCCAGCACAGTGCAGTTATTTTAGCTGCCTGATTTGTGCACCCGGGCTGTTCCTGCAGTGCTGGATTGCAGTGACAGCCACCCACGTGTGCCCCTGCCTTGCGGGCAGCTTGCAGGTTTACAAGAAGAATTGCCATTCTTCACACAATGATTAATTGCTTCCCTTCTAGGCATTACTATTATTAGTACTATTAATTATTTGTACGCAGTGTATCAGTGACAAAAATGGGCCAGCATGCCATGCTCGTACTGGAAGTATATGAGAACTTTCAAAACACTTGGGTGGAATGCGACTCCCCTTTGCCCAGCTGGTGCTGTGAGTGCCTGCATCCACGCTCCAGCAGTCCCACTTTGAGCAGTGGTTAAACCAAAGGTCTCTCTTTAAAGTAAGAGGTTTATTTATACGTAGAGCTGGGAGTTGTAGAACACATACTATGTCAATGTCTGCTTTGAGTTCTTATTGTTAAAAGGCTCTGAAATCTGGGCCAGCTGGGAGAAGGCATAAAATACAAGTTGGGTGGGTGATATGGGCAAGGCACTGTCAGCTCCATTTTTAATTACTTTTCTTAGATCTATCTCCAATCTAGGAAGAATGTATCTTGAAGAATGGGCCAATGGAAGGTAGGAAAGGCCTGATTATACACCCAGTCAACTTTGGGTAGGGACACCACGTAACTCTTTCCAAGTGAGGAGTGACAAACTACCCACAGCATTTTGATTGTCATTTGCATTTTAGAGCTCTTTCATTACCATTATTTAACTGATGATTTTTCTTCTCCTGCTCCACTGATCAAACAAATGAGCATTTTTTTCATGTCTTCTAAGTGATGATCTGTGTTAGCTACATATTCTCTACATGTATTACAGCTGCATTACCCAGGCGATCAGAGCAGGAGCTGAGCTGAACTGTGATCCTTGAGTTTTGGTTTTATGCATGTATTGAGTGGACTCATGAGATCCTCAAAATCCCCTAATTGACACCTACTTAAACTGGGATGGAGATGAAAAAATTATGAAAGAAGCATTCAGTGGAGAAAAAAAATACACAGGTAATGATTTTGAAGGGAAAAAGGGAAAGAGGCAGGAAGGAAAAGAAGTAAAGATGAGGAACAGAAGAGGAAAAAACAATTTCCTCCTGAGACAAGATGAAGCTGCCCAGTAACACAGGATGGTAGGCATGCCAGAGTTCCAGAAAGGCAACTTCCAAAGCTGAATAAGTGAAAATGCATTACTGGCTCTGCTGTCCTAAGCTTATATAAACATGATTCACTGTGCATGTGTTACAGAGGGTAATGTAATGAGATCTGAACCTCACTCTGTTTGCAGTTCATTCCCAATGTGTACATAAACTGTTTGTAATCAAGGTAAGTATCGTGTTGGTCCTTGGGTGATGTACTTAATTTTACTTGATACTTTCACTCTCTAGTCAGGTAATAACTTCCTCTGAAGGTACACGAGAGGCACTGATGTTTCCAGCACATCTCTGCAAGTTAGCAGCCCTTCAGGAGGCTTTTACAACACTGCTGCCTTGGTCAAATATTGAGTTTCTGGATTGTGAATATTCCTGGGGGGAGGAGGAGAGAGAAGGAAGTTCTGAGGCTGTGTGGAAAGCTCAGGAAGAAAACAGATTATTTCTTCTCAGGGATGTGACTGCGAGACAGGGCTTATCAACAGAATTCCCAGTTCTCATGTGAAATATCTTGATAACTCTTGAAGTACAATCTTGCCATAAGCAGCTTTCCCTCTGGCAGCATGGGGGAGAAGAAATGACTGAGCAGGCAGCTAATCCCTTCCTTCTCCTGAGCCTCACCTGTTTACTGCTACAAGACAGGCTGATCTCACCTCATCAGGTACTTTGCAAGCGATTGGTTCCAAACAATTACATTCCCAATAGTTCAAAACGAGATAACTTACCTCTTGTTCTGTTGGTGATTTTTGTTGAATGCCTGGGGGCTTTCTTTGAAAAAGTACCAAAAGCAGCATTACATTTATTTTTGTTTATATACATATAAATATATATGTATATGGAGAGAGAGAGAGAGAGAGAAACATTTCTATCTTTTTCTGTTGGCATTCTGCCTGTGGGGCGGTGACAACCCTAAAGCCTAAGGGTTGCACACCAAATCTTACTTTACAAGACAGCCCTGCATGGTTGATCCTTACTCACCCATCTGAGCCTGGCCGAGAAGGAGTGCTGTCCGAGGAGATGGATGACACTGAGGCAACTGACAGCGGTCTTGAAGATGATGGCATCGTGAAAGACCTCACCATGGACCTCGGCCGACTGCCTCGTCTGTCATCTAGGCTGGGAGGCTACGATAAAGGAGTATATGAGAGATGTGAGTTTACATTTAAAGTCATGGTGTAGCTGACATCTGGCTCCTAAAGTAATGAAGAAAGGTTCAAGGGTTTTATTTCCATGTTATATTAATTACGCATTATGTTTCACAACAAGGAGATCAATCCTAAGGAAAACTCCAGATGAAATTTTCTTGGTTTTTTTGCTTTTCAATATTAAACAAAAAACCCAACCACACCAGTAAGAGGAGCTTTAAGTCAAGAGAGCCAGCTGACAGAGTGACATTCAGGTGAAGAAGAAAATACATGGAAGGCCTATTTTTTTCACGCAGACAATTTCAGCATTCTGAATATTTATACAAGCTTTGTTAGTCATTAATAACTGATATATGCATAAAATAATTGAACTCTTTCAGTCAACAAATACAAATCTCACGCTGTTTAATTACAGGTAGATTTTCCACCTTGTCAACTACTGGCAAATTGACACTGTACAAAGAAGACAGAAGCGATAAAGCTCCATCAATCCTGACAATTCTTACTGGTGGGCAGAGCGAAATGAGGAAGATAACACCACCTGTGTGTGAATTTCCAGTCATCTCTCTGATGATGTAAACGTGTATTACTGAAGTGACTGACATGGAAGTATCATTAATGCCAGTTACTTCTGCTCTCCTAGGGAATAAATGATTGCTTGATCTTTTCTCTCCCTAAGCGTATTAGGAAGAAGTGACCTAAAGGACTACTAATGGAACAGCACGTAGGACACTATAAAGGCTGGCAAGCTCCACGTAAGATCTCAGTGTTCCAAAAGTCATTGCTATGGAAAAATGAAATCAATCTCTGAAGGAGACATTGTCAGTTCTTCCATTAGATGAAGATAAAACTAAGTCCAGCAGTCTTCAGTGCACTGCTAGGATGGAGCTCTGCACACTCAAGACTTAAAGCAACTCTAACCATTTGCTTGTTGTGTCCTGCTTATTCAAACTGATTCATACAACAGCATGCAAACTGTGTGGCTTTTGACAGAATTATCAATTACTTTCTCAGTTAGGAAGCTGTATGTTGGCTTTTGGCCTTCTTTCTCTATGGGTAACAATCAAAAGTGAAACAACACATCATTGGAAACAGGATTAACCTTGGTTTTCAAGGAGCCTATCCAGGCAATTCAGAAGTCATTCGCATGCTTGGAAATGAAAGTACCAAGGCATTCCATACATCTCATACAGCATCCATTCATTATTTAATGGACTGATGGGCTCAAGTGACGACCACAGAGAACAACCACGCAACCCTGCAACTACACTGCTTTCTTAATCAGTGAAAACGATGACTGAGAAATACAAAGTTGCCTACAGTGCAGAGAAATGCCCAATCTGTTTGAAGTGTGACTTACCACAGCTCGGACACCATACTGCTTCTCAACTTTGTCCTTCAGCTGCCTGAAACAAGCCTCCATCCGCTCATGGAACGGCCGCAGAGCCTCCGTCACCTTCTCACCATGAATGCGGATGCCCTCTGCCAGGAATGGGATCTGCAAAGCACAACACACAGCCCTTAGTGCACAGAGCCCTTCCCTCTGGTAGGTACAGGCAAAAGATTCACGTTTGTTTCAAAAGGAGGGAAAGATCTTGTGGAATAGCAGCGATAGTGTGCATGAAGCTCAACCAAGAAGTATGTCATATACGACTTCCTTTTGGATTGTTACCTGCAGTCCTTCGGAATGAATATACCCACAGTTCTGCCCCATACTCATACACTGGAGGAACAGCTGAATTTACCTGGCAGCACAACTATTCCTATTAGGCCACATTCATGAGCTCGTGTACATGCTGCACTTCCAAATGGCAAACAGATGAACGACGACATGCTGGGTTATTAAAACCCCTCCTCTCCCAGGTTCAAAGAGAATAAAACCTTGAAGGGGAAGATATTTGTGTGCTTTCTTTAGGAAATGCTACTTCTAAAGCTGCAAACAAGCAGCGTCCCTGGACAAGTATATATTGCAGAGTAATATTTATTAATAAATTATATAGTTTTATATACTGAAAGCTACATTTATCCTCAGGAAAAAATATATATGTATATATTTGATTTTATTTGGGAACAAAACAGAAGAGGAAAAATTAAATTAGATCTTTTTTGTAACTGAAAACAATCGTTTATATGCAAGGCTTCTGTCACAAAATACCCATGCCAACATGGGTTTATATAATTAGTTCACAGTGTGGAGGTGTAGCTGACCTTTTAAAATGTTTTAAGAGAGACATCTTCATTCCCACAGCAAGCCAGATATACCATTAGAGTTCTCTATCTGCAGCTTAGGAAAAATATTTCCTCTTCCAGGTCCGCTGCAGCCCACACAGTGCTCTGACTCTGAGTTAGGTATCCTCTGCAGCAATCAAGCTAAGAGGCTGCTTCTTAATAATTCATAATTAAATCAAAATACTGATTAAAAACAGATTTTTTCTCATAAGACTGAGCAGCAATCAGAACAAGTAGCTTTATTAGTAAGGAGAATAATAAAGACGGACAAACTGCAGATGAACAAACTCAAGAACTGTTACTGAGATGGCTCGCTCTGTTTGGGCACCATTTAAATGGACACCATCTTCTTTCCTAAAATACACCCAAGACAAGTCCCAGCACCGACAGTATTTTTTGCTGCTGCCACTTTGTTCATGGCTGCATGGATTGGCAGTCCACTGAATTTAAGTCATAACTTGGAAAACTTCTCTGCTCAAAATAAGTAAATGAATTTCAAGTCGCTCAGCGTCACCAGGCCCTATTCGGACCCTGCTGTTTTGAAAGGGTGAGTGGCCTCAGTGCGCATTTATTTAAGGGAACCCGCTGACTTTTCCAATGGTATTTGTTTTAGAAAATCAAATGGCCAAGATGAAGCCCAGGCGGGGTGCGAGGCTCTGGCTAGGAGCTGATTTTTATGAGCATTAATGAGCTTGTCCCAGCATCTCAGATTTAAAAAATCAAGGGATACGAAGCTGAGGTCATGGGTTGTAGTAGGGGAAAGTCCCATCCAAGGATAAACTGTAAAGGTAGTAAGCAGGGCTGCTCCTCCAGTGTACAGCAGGCTGAGGAACAACAGAGGGGAAGGAAGCAGCAAAGGTTGCACTGTGTAGCTGGACTGGAAAACAAGGAGGCAAATAAAAAGGGAAACCAGCTCAAAATCACATTTCTGCCACCAGTCTCCATTTGTAGACTTGAAAATTGCATTGCAACTGAATATTAGACCCTGATCTTTTTTTTTCTTTTTTTGTTTCTTTTCCCTTTAAAATCTTGATCTGCTGCCAAAAACCTCGCACAAGGTACATACATTTTCATTAATTAACAGCTTAAAATCTCTCATAATCTCAAATATCACACAATAACAGAATGGCCTGGATTGAAAAGGCCCACAGTGCTCATCCAATTCCAACCCCCTGCTGTGTGCAGGGTCACCAACCAGTAAGACCAGGCTGCCCAGAGCCACAACCAGCCTGGCCTTGAAACATTAAGTATGCTTGTGAAGTTCAGGCTGTGAATGCAAGATTCTTTTAGCAATATAGAAGGAGCATCGAATCTTTATGACATTGTTTTTTTACGCTGTAAACACATCAGTTAAACACTGAGTGACCAACGTCAGTTATTCATTTCATTATCATAAGCAGCTTGAAATGATACAGTTACACGGGAAATAATTTTTCAAGGGAGAAAGGACTGAGATGGGTACAAATGAACTCAGCTTTAGTAGGGATATTTATATGAAAACACAGCGGAGAGAAACAATGATTTTAATTAAAATCATGACTGTGTAATTAAAATTTATGGGAATTATAAGAGGACAGTGCATGAAATGCAAAGCACAACTGAGACAAAGGCAGGGGAAAGGCTAGAAAAACTAAATTTAAACAGTCAGCTGATAATATGACTGTCAGACTATTTCATATACCCAGATTGATTTATAGAGCATAAAGAAAATCTCTGTGTGATTATAAAACTCCAAGAACCAACATTATTGAAAAATGAAAACTCATTTTGGCTTTCAATCACTGTCAAGTCATCGATGAAAACAAACCGCTGCCTTCGTTTGGAATGTTTCCATAACAACTCGCTCATTACACCAGCTCCCCACCCTGCTCCCATCAAGTTATGATGTGTTCTGAGCACTGACATTATGTTGGAGGTATCTAAGCCTTGGGATACATTGAACGCATCCAAGACTTCCACTCAGAAATGACTGCACCTTTGCAGATAAATAAAATAGTTTCTTCTGATCATTTTGCTCCATATTGCTGCTTCTTTTTTCCCCCACAGCACTGATGGGATATTACACACTTAAAACTAGGGTTTAATTAAAAAACAAGGTGATTAGGCTTGATGTGTATTTTCAAATAGTAATACTACTTGCACCGTCACCAAAGTGAATCTGCACTGAGCGTGTGCGGAATTCATTTGAAGTGGCGCTATCAGAGGCAAAGGGAGAAGGCTGACATGAAGTCAGTCTTCTGGGATCAAATTATTTTCCTCTATAGAACTTAAAGCTCCTCAAATCTAATCTTCTGTAAAAGCTCAGAGGAAAATGAATAAATAAATATCTTTTCTTCAGACCCAAAGAGTTTCTATTCAGCGGCAGTTTTCTGGCCTTCAGAGGGTATTTTCTCCTCTTTCTTTCTTTCCTTTTTAAAATGTATCTGTTTTTTTTTTTTTCTGAATTCTCTATCTTTGGTTCTGCTACCTTTAAAATTGAATCCTATAGAAATGTAAATTATTGCCTCTATTATAAAAATAAAATTGAATATAAAAAGGCAACGATGTACTTTGTTCTTCTAAGGGAAAAAACAGTACCAGCCATATTGGTACCTCTTCTTGTTATCATAAAATTACCTTGAGACCACTGGAAAATGTCCAGCATATGACTTTGGAATATAACAGGAATTGCTTCCTGTTTGCCTTGCAAAATATCCTTCAGTACATACAAGTGCTGTTCTTTATGCAAGAGGGTTCCTGCTTTGTTTAAGGCACTGAACTGGAAATCTGCGTTCTCTTGCTGGTTCAAGAAAACATTCATCTGTGTGATCTTATATTTAAATCATTTCTACTCCATGATCACCAAGAAAACATCAGGTAATTTCACTCTATGATGTGGCATTTGTGAATCATGAATATTCTTGTATCTATATCTATCTATATTTATCATGTTATTGAATATTATGTGAAGTTATACAGCTAATGAAGCGATGACACCAGCACGTCCACATTAGTTTTACCATACTAAACATAAATCATTCTCTTTTATTCTCATATATAATATTCTGTGCTAAAAGGTACTGTGGATGTACATAAAAAGGTTTACAAACATAGAAAGATTTACAAGTAGAGAACATCTTATTGGAAGAAAGAAGTGAACTTGTGAAGAAATGCTCTACTAAAGCACGTGCATAGGAGGGATTCAGTGTTAAACTTTTAACCTGAATGTTTGAGAAAATGTTTTTAAAATCAGGCTTGGAAACCCAAAATGCAAAACCTAATTGCCATGAATGGCAACCAACGTTATTACCAAATGTTTTCTTGTTTGAGCAACATGAGACTGTATTTTGGTTGGAAAAAAAATACTAAGAAAAAAAGGGGAAATAAAAAGAGTTAAATCGTATTGGTTCCTTGTGGGTTGATCTAATGGCTAAATCTAAATCTAATCTAATTCTAAAGATGAACTTCAGCTCAAATTCTAAGTCAGTTCTACATGACAAAGAAGCAGAACAAACAGTTTGATGCCTGAATTTTCTCAACAGTGACACTAAATTGCCTTTGTATGGCCAATGAGACTTGGAATTCTTACCTGCCAAGCTATCAGGTCCTTCAGTTTTTCAATCTTGTCGTGATCTTCCGGATGCTCATGCATATATCTTTCAGTAAAAAAAGCCTGGCCAAGAGAGAAGAATGAAGCATTTTATCTCAGAAAATGAATCAACATCTACAACCATGGCAAGATTACCTGCAGCAAAGATAAATGAGTCAACCCAAAAGTTCTGCAAGAGAGCAGCAGTAGCTATAAATACAAATGGAAAACCTAGGAAAGGATGCATAATTTATTAAAGTTTTAGGAGTAAAGCATCAGTCTTTCACAATCAGCAAAGCAGGTGGATGAGCACATGGTAGACAACAGCAAATCTCATGGGCAACACCACAGAGGACTCTTGCTCAGCACAGCTGAAGTTCACACAGAAATTCCTGCTTCAGGTCTGATGTCCAAGTGCTTGAGAGCACACACTGGAAATGCCATCAATCTCACTTTGTAGTTCTAGCAAGCAATTGTCTGCCTCATCCCTATGTAAGCACTCCTGAAGCCAAACGTATCATCCTTCACTTCAAATTTAGAAAGGCCAAAAAATATATCCACAAATATCAGAAAATCATAACAAAGATAAGTTTTAAGCAATGTTCTCCAGAGCACTTAGAAGGGGAGACTCACAAAGTGTGTTTATACACGTAGACAGTGCTAAAGAAGAGGTGCAGAGCTTCCAAGAGGTGAACTGCTGCAGGACAGTTCAGTTTGATGTTACCTTCTCATAGTTGGCGAAACCTCCCATGACTGCAGGATCCACAATGCCGTTCAGTAGCATAGAGAGAGGGTTAATGGGTAGATTTGGATCATTTAAATGCTGTTGGACCATATTATTGATCTTATCATTTGTGAGCTGCATGGTTTCTATTGCATTTTCCAGTGGACTAATTTCAACCTAAAATAAAAACAAAAGGATGCTTTAATTAATGAGCAGAGTTTTTAACCTGCCATGGAACTGGTTGTCCATCAAATCACTGCATTTAGAAACACTCCCAGAAAGGTATTTCAACAGATAATTAACATTAAGGGTGGCTTCAGACACTGTCAGAATCATGAAGGTTGGAAAAGGCCACTAAGATCATTCAGTCCAACCACCGACCCATCACCTCTATTGCCTACTAACCACATCCCCACTTAAATGTTTGGTGTCTATACAGTACGTAAAATACTATCTCTGGAGATACTGAGATAACTGATAAAATAATATCTGTAGAAAAAGTTAAATGCATTTTGTTGCTGTAGTACAGATTACATCTCAAAGCACAACACAGCAAAACATTTAGAAAGGCTCTGACAAGAATCATGTGAGGTTTTGGGAGGATTATGGAGAACATCACAGATTATGGATCAGTGAGTTTTAGCAGCACGAAGAATCCAGCTTAATGTAACAGTAAGAAAGAAATGATGACTTAATGTGGATTTTCTGATGGAAAATGTAATCCTAAGAAGCTCAAAAATCAAGAAGGTATTTTTGCAGTGATTATTTTGGTACGTATCCAAGGAAATGGAGATTAACATGCTGAAGAGATGGCTTCTGCGCTATCTATGGGGTTTTTTCTCCACAGTGTTCCATTTTCTTCTCCCTAACTTAGATAATGGGAGTAAGAAATTTTCTTTTTCATTTAAGTCTACACGTTGTTAAGATGGATCCTCAGATGTCTTAATGAGGGTGAATTAGCTCTTATACTGAACAAAACTTGCTTTATTTTAATTGATGCATCTCCAACAATTATTTAAGAGATCGCTCCATCTTTCCGAATGACAGGTGAAAGAAAACGTATTAAAATATTTAAAATGTTGCTAAAATAGGCAGATTTTGTGAATAAGCTTAAAATGACTAATTAGCAGAGACCAACAATGCAGAATGTCCTCACTGGAAGCCTTAAGTCATAGCCTACTTACATTAAAAAAAATGTATGTGGTAGGAATAGAAAAGGAAGGTTAATTGAGGCCTACAAGGAAAATGCAAGTGTATATTTGATTACAGCCTCATTTACATAAATGCTACATAAACAAAGCAGCACTTCTACCTGGCTATCAGTTGCTAACCCGGTTTTGAGAAGCACTTATAATCAAATCTCTTTCGTTGTTACTCTTACACCTGCCATGTGATTACATCAAGGGTGTCTCAATTAGCATTTTTAGAGGTCTGCATGGTGGATAGTTCTGGAAGGCGGGCAGCAAACTGGGTTCCTCTGCCACAGCCACAACCCAGAGCTGAGACAGCAGCAGCTGACCACCTCTCAGAGCTGAGTCTGCCATCAGCAGCATTTGGACAGGGACAATAGAGAACCATTATGAACATTGTATGCTAAATTTAGGATTCTATCATTTTTATTAATGGGCTTACAAGGAGGAAATAATTTGTTGATGAACCATTGCTTTCAAAGCTCTTCAATATCTACAGAAATCAGCACTCATTGAGCTGACTGACATCTTTTTTAACTTATCTGTATCAGTAATCATGGCTTTCTTTCCAAGCCTTCCTTCTCTCCATGCTCCCCTCTACTTTTCCAATGCAGAGCTGCAGCTCCCAGCCTATTTCTATGGTGCTTCTGGGCACTGGACCCTCTTGAGAGCTGCTCATTAAAATATACACATACTTGTGAACTATGAGTTTTGTAGTAAAGGTAGTTTGCTATCTCTGTACATTACACCATCTATTTATGGCAAAGAAAAATGATATACTCATACACTGCAACACTTTAAAAGTTAAACATAAAAACACAGAGATTAATGCTTGTGCTTTTTAACTACGCATAATTCAAAGTACAGCTATAACTCAGTGGCTGCCTCAGCAGTTTTTTTCCCTATGACTATCTGTGTCCAGCTAAACCAAATCAGACGCGGAAGAATGAATGCATACAATGAATTCCTTGTTGGCAGCCAGCAGACTGAGATGGTTCAGTTATGAGTTCTCAGAAGTAATTAAAAAACAAAAAACGACCCACAAACAGACTAAGGGAAATTCTGCACGTTTCCATTGTTGGCGTAACACAACAAACTGCTTTTAATAAACGACTCGGTTCCCCCTTAGCGCTGATATGATCTCACCTCTTCCTTTAAAGATACTCTGGTTTGATCAATAAAATGCGAGATGTGCAAAAGCTGCTCTAATTCACTGCACTTAGTAAAACATCGATAATACTCGTATCCGTAATCCAAATGTAGCATTACAGGCATGTGCATTCAGTGGCCGTGCTTCCAGCATCTCAGCTGACAGGAATCTTGAAGGAAGTCAATACCAATTCTATAGCAGCTATGGCAGAGTTAGGTCAAAAGTCACCCCTTGCTGTCTTCCCATGTATTATTAAGGCCTATTCTGGTATCATTTTCCAACTACGTGACTAATGTGATCCATGCTTACAGAAAGTACGTAGAAAGCTCTCACATGGGGTTTATGTACACGACAGTGACAAGCACAGTGCTCAAGGTGCACATACACTAAATGCACATACACTATCAGCCTGTGCTCCTGCCTCATAAGGAAAAGAGACTTCCATCATATTTACCAGCCTCTATAAGCAACACTCTTTGCAAGGACAAAGATAAACACTGTCCTCCCTATCAGGATTATACTGAAAATACAAAATATATAAAAAATTCAGCACGTTTTATTCAGATGCCCATGACTGTCAAACATCACATTCATATTCTGTTACTATAGATACCATAGTAATTTTCTGCCTTACTTCTGATCATCTAAACACAACTGTCCAACATAACCTCAATGGAGCAATGAAAAAGGTTTTAATTAATCGTATGCAAATTGTTCTTTTCCTTTAAAAATAAGCCTCACGAGAGAGAATTTAAAACTGTGGTAACAATGCTTTTATTGCTACTTAAAAATTACAGTTGCATGAGAATAATTTAATCTTTAAGGCACTTAATGGATACATCTTATCTAAACAGTCTAAATGGTAGAAACAGAGGAACGCCTATTTTTGAGCTGCTTGGTGAGGTTGCTAGGGTGTATTTTAGCCAACTATGGAAATGAAACAAAAACAATATTTAATTGCAAATGCTAAGAACAGAAGTAACGCAGCCACATACAAAGCACTCAGTTGGTGGCCTATTTTGAATCTATCACAATAAGAATGCCAAAATTCCCCTTTCCAAAATTCAGATTGGTTTCATTTACATGTAGCAGGGTTCTCCTGCAACACCTCCATTCCCTCTTTATTTGAGGCATGTAGCTTAAGCCACAGGCTGCAATGGCTCACCTGCTGAAAGCTGGAAATGCTTTATAGAAGTACTTCAAGTACTTTATCAGACCTTACCCTAAAGGTCCGGAAGGTTTAGCATGCGCTACCCTTGTATCAGGAGTGGAAATCATTACTTTAGTCACCCCTAGTCAATAATCAGCATCCTCTGCAAGCAGGTTCCCCTTGTCTTAGGATGTCAGATACAGTCACATTGATTGCTCATTCACACAAGCACTGTCACACAGAAACATAAATGCTCCCCGGCTGTATAAAAGCCCCACTCTCCCATGTAATCTCAATAAAGCCAAATTGATCTCACCATGAAAACTGATTTGACTTCAAACCACCTCAGAATCCCTGGTAATTTGTATGCTGTCACATAGATGGTTCTCTCAATCCACATATTCTGCAATTAAAATGCACACATTGCGTTATCAGACTGATAGCCGTTATCTTAAGAAAGACTTAGAGCATCATTACCAGGCAAAAGACCTGCAATATGACAGACATTACAAAGCCAGAGGGAAACTTCAGATGAAGTCCACACATCACTTTGATGCGAGGAAAGTGGAGCAGAGGGACAGCATCCCCAGAGAGGCTGTGCCCTCCCTGTCATTGGGGCTTTCAAGATCCCCAGGGGGAAACCCTTGGGCACCTGAGCCTGACCTGGGAGCTGATCAAAATACCTCGATGTGATTTGTAGCAACTGGAATAACTGGTAGCTCCTCTCACTTAAAAATCTGAACTGTTTACTCCATCTTCTGTTAACAGAAAAGTTTTCAAAGTGAGTTAGATATACCTGATTTTTTTATATATACTCAAATCATACTGTAAATAGTGGAACTGAGGTCTGGCATTGCAGTTTCATAAAAAGAAGGTTTCTTAATCAGCTAAATCCACATAGATTACCAAATAATTGATTTTTGATAGAAAAGCCAGTGAAAGAGGCCAGGGACATTGAAGGAGTGTCTCAATGAATGCTCAGTCTGTGAGAAACCAAGTACTCAGTGCAACTTAGAAAAAACCAAGTTCTTCCCTTAAAATAATAAGTTAATGTGTCACTTCTTAAATACTGCTATTACTACTTGACTACTAACTACACCTACTGGTACTGTGAATAAATTGGTGTCCATAAAAAAGGGCAATCAAATTGATGTAGCCTGTTCTAAGCATTGTGATGAATACAAGCTGTGCTCAAAGGGAGTTTTATTGACCATTAGCTGAAACATATGGTTTTGTAAAAAACTGCATTGCTGCAAAAAGATTGTTTTCAGTAGATGCCCCGGTAGGATTTTCATAGCATAGTTTTGGCAAGAGATAGCTATTTTTTCAGCTGCATCATGGAGCTCCAACCCCCCTGGTGCAGGCAGGGCCACCAACCTCCATAACTAATACTAGACCAGGCTGCCCAGGGCCCCATCCAACCTGGCCTTGAACACCTCCAGGGATGGATGAGGCATCCACAGCCTCTCTGGGCAGTTGTTCCAGCACCTCACCACTCTCATAGTAAAGAATTTCCCCCTGATATCCAATCTAAATCTTCCCTCCTTCAACTTAAAACCGTTTCCCCTTGTTCTGCTGTTATCTCCCCTTGTAAAGAGTTGGCTCCCCTCCTGTTTATAGGCTCCCTTCAGGTACTGAAAGGCTGCAACAAGGTCACCCCGCAGCCTTCTTTGCTCTGGGCTGAACAAGCCCAGCTCCCTCAACCTGTCTTTGTAACAAACTAAATACAGCTTTGTCTGTTTTTTCTACTGCTATAAAACAAGATGTTTCTTTAAGAATTGAACTCCTATGAAACTTAATCAAATGTGAACTCTGACTATACATTTAAGTAAACAAACCATAACAAATACTTCAGATTATCAAAACACAGGGGAATAAACAAACAAAATGCTCAAATTAGGTTTTTCTTTTACCGCAAATTCATTGTCTGGGTTTTTCTCTCCCTTTCGAACGGGCCGTGAGTACTCAAACCGCTGGACTTCATTCACTCGATAGAAACTGGAAAAGGGGAAGAGCGCAATGAAAATCAGTTGGTATCTGTTTAGGATTTGCTACTTGACTCTACTAGTATATGCTCAAAATACAACCAGAAGAATCACAGAATTGCTCAGGTTGGAAAAGACCTTCAAGACCATCGGGTCCAACCAACAACCTGACCATCCTACCCTACCTCTAACAGCCCTCTGCTAAATCAGGTCCCTCAGCACCATCCAAATGGTTTTTAAACACATCCAGGGCTGGTGACTCAACCACCTCCCTGGGCAGCCCATTCCAGTGCTTAAAAACTGGTCTTAGTGCTACAAAGAAGGCCGATTAACTTGACAAAACCATCAGAACTCACCTCACGATTTGTTCCGACACCGGCTTGTGGAATTTGGGTGGCAAATCAAGCTTTGGCTTCACAGTAAAGCACTGGATATCTGAAAGGATGGGTTAAGAACTGAAAAGACAGTCTCCAAGCTGCAGCACAGGTAGTTCAACAGGACCACAGTGAAAGAGCAAGATTAACATCATGCACCAATGAAAGCGAATTGCAGCAACCTGCTGCCCACAAACACCCCTCTGCAGGAGCTGCCCTGCAACCCAAGGATACACTGGCCAGAGGAGCTTTTGATCTCATCACCCGGTGGAGACGTTGTCTTCATTTTCTCTGCATTGGGAAACTGAGTTAAAAGCCTCGCTTCAAAGTCTTCTCGCCGCTCGTACTCTTTTCCCCGGTAAATGAACACTTTGTTCTGCAAACAAATAGAGAGGTGAAGCCCCCATACCACAAGTGAACTAGGGTTTCAGATGCTTTGCCTCCAATGATGGTCAGAGAGACACTTTAACACTGTGGTATAATCAATACATTACAAATATTTCACATCTATTCAAGAAAGCACAGGTGTTTCTCCATAACTGTCTTGGTGTTGAGATTCCCCCAAGCACAGGCTTATCTTTAGGTTTGGGTAGAGTGAATTCAATGGGACCCAAACACATTATGCATATGTTACACTACACGTACTTCCAGCACCACAACCATTCTCACTTTTTTCCCATCACATCTCTTTAGCATCAGCCTTTTGATCCCATACCCACATCAGCTTACACAGCATCATGCATTTGCATCTGCTGCTGACATATGGTTGTGTCAGTTTGCAGCACTGCACTCCATACGCTGCTGGGCATTGCTGACCCTGCCACTTCCCTGCGCCCCGACTCCCTTTGGTAAGGGCTGTCTAACAGTGTTACCAGCCAAGCTCAGCTCCCACTTTTTTGTCTGACAGCCTGCACACAATCAATGCTGCACAATATGACCTTAGCCTGGGCAGCTTAGCTGAGAATTTGTTGCACTTCACAGCATCTATGAGTGGTAAAGTACACCTGCATTACAGCAACCCTGGGTATATGAAAAGCCATGGGCGTTTTCAGCTTCATGAGATGATTCAAGAACTTCATCACTGGAGTAAGTTAACCTGGAGCCAACACAGCCACAACCAGGAACTCCTCTCTTGGACAGGAAGCCTGCTGCCAGCCCTGGCCAAAGACAACATCTCTCTGAGACTATCCTGGAGCATAAGAAATCTTATCTTCAGTTTCATGAACAGTCTTTATCAACTGGAACTCTTCCACAGGTGTTTGGAGAGAGACTCTTTCCAGGCCCCAATTCCTCATGTTTAAAGAAAGATATGAGCAGAACAATAGACAGACAGTGTGTTATTTCCGTATCACAGACTGAAAAATGCCAGAGTCCAGAGACTCATTGCAGAGATGAAACTCAAAGGTGTTAACAAACACTTAAGGAACACTTACGAAGTATAAAGTATTGGGTATTTTGGAAGAAAAAGCTACTCTACTAAAATCCTACTATTCCTGGAAATAGGAAATGAAAAGCAGATGATTGTTTTATATACCTAGGAAACAACCACCAAGGTTAGGCAGACAGTAAATAACACACTGACAGCAGTGCACTTTGGGCACAGCACGGTGAAATTTCCAATGGAAGAAATCAGGCTACTGCCTGTGGATGAAGATGTGCACTTACCCTTATGAAAGTTGGAAATCCCTGGCCATAATATCCAACAGCAAAATAATCTGGTTTTGGTCTTATCACTTTCACAATGTTTTCATAGAACTGAGCTTGTTTTCTCTGGAAAATAAACAGGAAAGACTTTAATGTTATAAACTTGAAGAAGATTACCTGTACATGTCTTATTTGTAGCTCTAACTTGAAGACAAATCTCACTTGCCCTTTTCTTCACTGTTTTAAACAGACATAGAGTAATATTTTGAGATACAAAACTCTGTATCCAGTGTTTTCAAGCTCATCTGGGTGAGCCTCATTATCCCACTCTGATAATGAAATTTTGATGAAGGCCATGAATCTGCACATCAACTTGAATTCATGGCTGCGACACAGCCCATGTTGAAAGGCTGGAATGGAGAAATGCACACTGTAAAGCTGCCTTTCGATGATGCTGACTTCTGGCTTTTCTGCTGTTACATTTCATTACATTTTCCTACTAGTTCTCTTTCATATTTACAACTGTTTATTTGCACCAGAAAGCACGTGGTTGAGGACTGCAGGAAATGTAACTTTTGGAATAAATACACGCATGTCAGACACCATCTGTTTTCAAAGTGGAATCCTTCTTTATCTCAAATGATGAAATAGTAACAAATGTGCTGCTTTGGACGATCTGTTCATTAGCTTATTTTTAGTCTATTCCTTTTCATAAGAGAACAAATTCTGACTTTTGGAGAGGTTTATTACTGATCCCATTTGACAGATAACAGTAAGTGGCAAGAAGACTACAAAGACCCAGATCTGCCATACACTTCTCAGTTCAGCTGTAGCAGAACTATTTTGCCATTTGTGAATTGTCTTAGAGCCTAATATCTCCTATTGCTTGAACAAAGAAGCCAATAGGGATAACAGAAACAAACAAAAACTTGTTTATTTTCATTCTGGAACATCCCCCCACCACCTAAGGCCGGCTCACTGTTATTCAGTAGCACCAATAAGAAAAGCCTATGGGATATGCAAGACCTGAATCATATTAGAGCTTGAGTTTTCATCCTTCCCTAACCAGGGATGGATGCCTAATGTACGACTTTGTTAATTTCTCCCTACAGTTTCTCCTGTCTGACAAACAGACAGCAGATAAAGTTGCACTGGGCAGTTCTGGATTTTCCCTATTACAAGTGGGGGGAAATGTCATTTCCATACACAGATGAAACTCACTTTCCACCGCTGCCTCTCTTGTAATTACATCCCTTTATGTAATTATTGATGTATTTACTCTGAGAGAGAAGTGGTAAAAAACACCTAGCAGTATTTTTGACCATCAGCTACGCCATACAAAGTGCAAATTCAAACTGCAAAAAGTGGATGAAGGATGGTAAAGTATGGCTGCCTTCGTGACAAAAGCTGATCACATTCCCATGTGCAAGCAGAAAGGAAGGAGATAGAAAATTAAAAACAAGGGACTCAGAGCAGTTATCTACTGATGAATGATCATACCTGACACAAGAGAGTCATTTCCAGCTCAGGAGCAATCTTTACCAGATTCCTTTTATATTGAAATGCAGAATATTCTCTATTGGATACAGCCTCACTGTCAGCAGGCTGAGGAAAACTCTTCTTACCTCTCAAAGCACCTTAGAAATGCTTTCTGTTTTAATTCTCTACAACTTGGGAGTAAAAAGCAACATGGAGCCACGCTCCAGATCTGTTAGGCAGATGACTACACTCAGCTTGGCACTAAAAATAGTTTAAAGGCCACAGAAAAAGGACCATGCAAAAAGGATAAAAATTCAGGCTCGGAGAGCTGGAGGACAGAATGATGGACTGCACAAAAGAGAAGAACTGATGAAGGACTGAAGAAACTGCAGAGCTGAGAAGAGCAGCATTTGGGCTTTATCCTTTTCTCCTCACCAAATTCTCCTGGGGAGATGGCTCCCAGCCAGTCTCAAACCAAGCACTGTTGTCAGCTGATGAACAGGGCACAAATGGTGCCGTATAAATGACCAGCTAAGGTGGAATGGGATGAAGCCGAAACAATTGAATAAAAAATGGTGTGCAAAGGAAAAACGTATCAAAAATCTGATAGTCAAAAATCTTCCAAACATAAGTTTATACCGGCTCCTGTGAGCGTGGCTGAGAAGTTGGGAGGGAAAGTGACAGCTGCCATTTATCTTGTTGGGGAAGAGCAAGAGAAAAATGGTGCAGGCATAATGAATGGGTAGTGTCGGGGCAAAAATAACTGACTCTAGACATGAATGCCTGGGGATTATTCATACCTAAAAAAAGGAACGTGAATGTGGAAAGACACTTGAATGAGAAAAGCGATTTTGCCTTGTTCCCATTTATATTTAAATTCCGAATTTCCTTTTATGTTCCAAATACATCAGCTTAACACGATGGCAACATTTTTCTTTCGGCTAATTAGTAGCCATTAGTAGCCAGTTATTTAACATTTATCCCCAAAAAAGCCAAAAGCAGGCATCTGTTTTGGTATTTGACTCTCACATGAAAGATCTTCAATATCATTTTAAAACCTTAAGAACTGTATTCTGAAGAGACCATTGGATGTCCATGTTACTTAATAAACTTACCAGCAGTTCGCTGAGTTGTTCGTAATCAAACATTTCATTTTCATACTGTTCTGCGAGTTCCTTACCCAAGGCAATGGCCTCCTCCCACATCTGTTGGAACAAAGAAAAACACCCACAAAACAACAAAACTCAATTACACACCTTGGTTAAACAACAGCATTGGAATAAAATAAATCTTTATAAAACACCACAAAACGCATTGCGTCCCATGCTTGGAAACACTGTGCATCAGATGCGCCAAATAGCTGGGACAGCATTACCCATATGTCTCTGATGCAAATCAAGTACAATGATCGTATTACTTCAGAAATGAAATGATTGTTGCCAGCCCAACCAGATACGCAGCAATGTATAAACATGGCTTGGCCACAGAGCCACCCAGAACCCAGATCTACTGATAAACACTGTTAATTGATTCTAGTTCATCATCACCTCTCTCCTCCTCCATTATCTATAATCTGCATTAAACAGGTCGGGCATCTTGCAGATAATGCTTTGGACAAATACTCATTACACTTCCATTGGTTCTTTCCCTTCTCTTGTTCTCCAACCATAAAATTCAGCAGCTGTCTCAACTGACCCAAAGTAATTTAACAATACCCTTCAGCTCTTCAGAAGCCAACAGTCTTAACGAGTAGAGCACCAAACATGCTTTTAAGCGTGTATTTTTCATTTTTTCCTACTTTAAATGTAAAGAACCACTCAAACCCTGAAAGATGTTTAAATTAGCACACCAGGAGACCTAGGATCAAACCTGATGATTTGTCCCTGCTGCAGAAATTTGGCTGGCCATGCTGACCTCACTTTATTAAGAAAATGAGAGCTGGAACAAGTTATATATCAATTTGCCTCATATTACCCTTCATCTTAATTCACAACTCTTGTCCATGTCCCCTAATTCTCCTCTCTGTAGCAGGCCATGTGAAACACAGAGATGGCTGCAGCTCTACACAGCAGCAGGATGGAGGAGGACTGAGCAAAAGGACAGGACATATAGTTCCCCTTGCTCCAAAAAGACATCAGCCCTACAGGCAAGAAGAGGTTCAGTCAGAGCATCCAGCCTCCCACTGATCCATCAGTTTTCATTTCTTTTCCTAGGAAGTGGCAATTAGGAGACCAGGCAGGATGAATACTCAGCAAGTCTTCCACCTGTCACAGAAAAGCCAATTCCCAAAAGGAAGGTTCCTGCCCTGCAAACCCAAGGCTGGACTGAAAAGCTGCCCAAGCAGATTAAGGGAAGGAAGGGTTGGAAAGCAGCAACCTGAAGAGTTGCTGTTGATGTCAGAGGAGGAGAGCATCATGAGGATGCTGTAGCTGCTAGCAGGAAAAATAATTATGGGAGATGACAGGCTCTTAAAGTAAGGGTGAAATATGGGCCAGAAACTTCACAAGCAGTCGCTGGTATATCTGAGCAAAGGAAAAGGAGCTCTTGAATCCTAGAGAAAAAAAAGCCCTTGCTCCTAGGAGGAAACAGGATCCTTGGGCAAACAGGGACCGAGTGGTGATTGACTTCTGGCAATTCACACAATATTTAATCTCTTCTCTGATTTTTCTCATTTCTACAACAAGTTCCACTGTATTATTTATCTAAGAGAGAGGGCTGGAATGAGCATGAGTTACTAATGCTTGTCAAGTGCCTTGAAGATCAAAACCACATTGGAACACTAATTACAATCACCATAATGAGGGACCCATGTCTGCAAGAAATCAGAAGGCAGTTTCTACACCCTGCAACACAGCTTTTGCAAATGGAAGGCTCGCAATGTTTAATCTAATCTAGAATGATGATACAGAGCATACTTTTATCTCTAGACAAAAATTAATGTGGGCTAAATAGCAGAGGCGTATTTGCAGACATGAAGCATGCTCTCACATACTAGGTCTTAATTTTGGCTCAGAGGAGCAACACACTACCAGTGCATAGAAACTAAACTAACATTTGGCTGTTCAATAAGTCAGCAAGTGAAACCTTTCAAAACCATTTAACCTCTCTCCATTTTGACTGCTGTCGGCTTCTTGACTTCAGTCATCCAGAACTACTTCTGCACATTTTTATTTCACAGAAAATGGTGTTAAAGTTGCTCTCCTTGCCTCGGCTCTCTGCATGCCTCATATTTAACCAGTTGCTCACCAAAACTGAAGCACTTCTACTGTATTTTCCATCTTGAAAAATAGGTATATAGATGACCTCAGGCAAACAGCTTTGTAGCTGAATGAGATTTGAAACAAATGGCAATCTAAATTGTGTTAGATTTGCATCAATGCTGTACACAAACTCATTCAGTTCTTCCTTTGAATCCTGAATAAGTTCCACACATCCAAAACCCACCTGGCAAATGGATACTAACATGGCACGCCATTCAGTGCAAATTAATTGCACTGGGCCCATTTTTTTCCCCCTTCCCTCCCCTATCAGTCAGACCACAACTTCTCCAGAGCAGGGGCTGTGCTTCTATGGCTCTTACCATGAGGCAGCTCCTCCAGCCCAACCAAACCCTTCTGAGTTAGGGAATACGAACATAAGGAATGAATTGTAGAAATGCTACTAGTTAGAGAGCCTGAAGAATGAATTCTCAAATTAAATACCATATAGATTTAGCCTGTATCTTATAGATTTAGTCTGTATCTAGTATCTTTAATATACAAGCTGTAACCACACGATACTAGCATTCTTCCATTTTAATAACCATTTCCTAACGTATAAATGAAGATGAATAGGAAAAAACAGGTATTATGAACAACTGTTTCTCACTTAAATTACTGGAATTACTCCAAACATTCTCTGTAAGTTAGTTCACTAGTTACAACACTCATATTTTGTCTAGTTATTTTTAACGTAACACTTCCAAGTGCCGCAAAGAAGCAAAGCCATTCTCTATTCCACAGCAGATGCACGATAAAACTGCCCAACTATGAGAAAAGATTGCTTCAGTTTGTGCCAATACCTGGCACCTCTCCAGCCAAGGAATCCGCCTGCATCAACAGGACTCACTTTTTGTTGCTCCTGTCTCTTAAAAACCTCACTCTGCTCCAGCATCTCTATTCCGAAATCCAATTGTCCGGCTCAAACCTCCAAAGGAATGGCGAGGAGTTGTGTTATAAGACTCAATTTGTTAAATGTCAACTGCCCCGAACTCCAGAGGTCCACGAGTCAATTAACCACTTGGCTTTTCTCTCCACTGTTTGTGCAGCTGGACTACAACATCTGCAACGCCGCTGAAAATAAAACTGAAATCTGGTAATTTTTAATACGTTGTAGCAGCAGTATATTGTATAACTGTATATTTAAAATACCCTGTGAAATAGACTGAAAATGTCCTGTTTGGTACGGAGCAGATTTATTCAGGTGAGCACTGCATGGCTGTGACAAAGGATTCTGATAAATGAAATCTATACTCTTGAAGGTCAATAACTCCCCATCTGCTGCCTGACAGATTTCCTGCATTGGAAGTTTTCCCAGGTTTGCCCAGGACATGGCAGGTCTTCTGGAGGAATGAGCCGTACTGGGAGCTACTACACAGGATCTGTACGATATACAACTCATTAACACAAGAAACAATTTATCTGCAGAGTGTACCAGAGAGAGAGGTTTGCGACAGTGGGAGGAAAATGGTTTTTATACTAAAGGAATAAGAAAAATGCATACGGACTAAACTAACATGTAGACATGAGCTGCAAATTTTTATGCGAAGGACTCTGAGAATTCGGGAGGAGACCTTAGGGAAAAAGGAGCAATTTAATTTACTTCTGAAGTCCAGATTGCTTGTTGCGCCCGAAGAACTGCAGCATTCAATTCAGTTATTGAGGTTCTTCAATAACAGCAAAGGAGAATCTTAGGATATTTCTTAGCTCATGCTGAGTTAATGGTCAGTAGAAATAAAACAGTCTAGGAGAAGCATATTATCATGCAACACTGAGAGGTATGAGGGACATTCCCAGCACTGTTTATATTTCAGACAGCATTAATTAACCATCAAGAAAGCTTAAAATTTTAAATACACTATTAAAACAATATTTCTCTATTGCTAGCGTAGCATTCAAGAGGCGTAAGATATCCCATTTACTGGGGCATTTCAAGTATCTTGTTCTCTGTGCCTCCAGTAAAACAGTAAAAAGCCTTTTCCTGTGGGCTTAAGAGGTGGGAAGGATGAAGGAGAAGAAACAGGTGAGGAGTGTGCATGTACCTATTTTTTCCTCTAGAGGACCAATGCTTTCACTTTACAAAGGAGCAGCAGAAAACATTTACTCGTTTATAGACTGTGGCATCCACCAGCAAACTGCAATCACGATGTGGTTTGTACATCTTAGCGTGCAGGGGTAAGAATGCTGCAGCTTCCTATATGGCTACAGACACCACATAATCCTTCTTCAAGATGATATCTTTGTCAACAACACCAGAGAATTTCTTGGCTTCAGAAGTACATTAGCACTGACTAACATCAACTGCCCCACAAAGGTAAAATTTCATCTTGTTCCATCTTCCTTTTATTTCTGCCTCTGCTTTTCGTTCTCACTGTGATACGCTCTTGCCAAGCAATTTTCAGTAAAACCCCTGGATTAAGGGCTTTGTTGAAAATTGCCAGACTTCAACAAAACACAGAAAGAGCAAACACTTGAAGAGCAGTTCAAAGGACAGGTTAGACTGCTGTGATAGGAGCAAAGATGAAACGTCTAAGGGCAAAGGCCAAGAGAAATGGAGATGAGACTGGGAAGTACAACATACAACACAGTAAAGGCAAATAGTCCAGGAAAGAGAAAAATATACACATGCCCAACACTTGGAAGGAACAACTTTTCATTCTGGAAAGGAGGGCCTTGGAAGAGTAACAAAAAGCATTACTGATGAGCAATAAAATCCATGATGTCAAAGAACAGAAATTGCACCTGATAGCCCTAATTTCCTAATGAGGATACTTGTGGTGAACACTATTATTTTGTTCACAGACAAATGACGTTCAGTACAAGCTCATATTTGGTCCTATTATATTACAAACTTCTCAGGCACCTCTGGTCTAGAAGTGATATGTTTCTCTGCATAGTAAATACATAAAATTACAACTTTCCTCTACATACACCTCAACATACATGCTAATATTTAAGGAGTAAGCTTCATGGTTGTTCTACACTTGAAAAGTGCCTTGAGATTTCCCCTGGGGAAAACCCTGATTAAGAGAATGGGATCGTGATTGTTGAGAGGCTGAACTACATCAGCCTTTATCATGAAAATGCCAGCGTTTTAAAACCAAGGGTTATCTTTGGAGAAATCCTAGAATCACAAGGTTGGAAAAGGCCTACAAGATCATCTAGTCCAACTGTCCTCCCATTACTGTAGCTATAACAAACCACTAAGCACTAAACTACACCTCGTAGCTGATCCTACTACGCTACATGCCTCTAAGCATGGGTATATCAAGGCAGCCTGGAGTAGAAGAGGAATGTTCTCACAATAGCAGTAAAACACAACTACCAAGCTTCTTTAAGAGCCTGAAAGTAGTTCTACAATTATCCAGGATAAAAAGGGGCCATCGGTGGACATTTCTTGTTAACTTCATGGGAGAAGCAAAGTAGCAGGATCAACACAGAGCAAACTGCCGGACAGAGGCAGAAATTGTTAGTTTATCAGTACACGATTCTAAAAACACACTTAAATAATGCTCCAGATGAGCTACTGATCACAGAATTACACAGTTAAAGCAGCTGCTAAATTTGCAAACTGCACAGGTAAATTCAAGAAGTTAATTTACCCTAATGTCAGAACACCTCAGCTGAGAGGATCACCTTAATTCTTCTGCAGAAACCTGCCATTTGAAACTTCATGTCATATTTTCATATTCTCTTTGTATACTGATTTTTTTTCCTCACCGCTGCATGATACAAAGCCTTATCACCAACTCAGGGGACCAGAAAACAAGTGAGCAAAGATCTGCAGAGGGGAAAGAGATCTTTGAAAATAAATCCTCTGCTCACCAAAATAAATTAAGCAGGAATCCCAGTTATGCAAAGAAATATGAACAGGTGGTCACAGTGCTCCCCTTCAATATCGTACTTCACCAATACATTTTAAAGTGATGAAGATTCAGCTGTTTAACTGCAAGGAAATGGAGTAAATGTAGAATTTTCAGTGCTACTTCCTTTCATTTCATGACAATGTTTCTGGGACATCCCGATGAAGAGAATTTCACCTCTCCATTTTCACCCTTCAGGCATGCTGTTTCCAGGCTCCAATATGTCCCTGCATCCCTCCCTGCCTTCTATGCCAGAACCAGCATCTCTGTGGACAGGTAATGCCAACAGCCAGGTAATGCCAGCTTCCCACCTCACAACATCAAATTCCTCTTGGAAAAACAAGAGCAACAACATCTCTCAGTCTCTCCATTAACCTCTTATGGTACTAACCACACATCCCCTCTCTGACACAGTTCTTTTTGGGTGTGTACATGAGATAAAACAAGAGTAACTGAAGTACTGTATCAGTTGTTGCAATTGCTGGAAAACCAAAGGCCTGCAAGTTCCACGTATCACTCCCTTTTTATTTTCTCCATGGCACCATAGGCACATACGTTTACCTTTAACAGAGCAGTTATAAATGTAGCATTGATTTTTTTTTTACTACGATTTTTCTTTTTTAAAGTATTATTATCTTCCAAGTGCTGGCAAGGTGTTCACATAAAGCACTCCATATAACAGCTTACAAATTTAAAGCTCCCTGAAGGTCAGTTGATGCAAACAATGTTTACAATTCAACTTCTAAGTAAGTTAAAGAAAAGCAACAAAATATTTGGACTTTTTTCCCCCCTCTTTTTACCTTGCCCTTGTCAAAGTAATGGATAATTTCTTGATATAGCTGATCTTTCAGCTGTCCTTGAGTAGCAGCCTGGTATCCATCCCGCTGGGTAAGATGTGCTGCACACGCTTCTTCTGACCACTAAATCACACAGAAAGAAAAAGAGGAAAAATGGAGGCAAATCAGAATTTATGAAACATGTCAGTAAATTTGGGCTAAATGAAATATACATTCTTGATTTAAAGAAGTGGTATCACAGCTAGCAAATATTTTATTACGGTTGTGTAACTTGATTCCCTGGGTACAAGGGCCATTTATTTGCATGCCATTTCTATAATTGGAGGCTAATTACATATATCAGCTGGAAGGAAACTTCTCGAGGTGGCTTCCTCTCCTCAGTGAGTTTGATGAGCCTGACCTTGGCCTGCTGATGGTGCAACCTGCTGGATGCATAATGAACGCTAGTAGGTTTATGTTCAGAGATGCCCCAGAGCCTAGATTCATCAGCACATATGGAAATGACTAGAGGCACAGAAATTAAAGAGCTGAAATGCATTGAGAACGTTTGGAGGTGTGGAAAAGCGCAACTAGCTTTATACAGACTGCTTGCAAATAGCTGCTTGTCTGACAAATGCCTAACAGATAAACAAGGCAAAGATATTAAATGGGTCTTACCATATTAAATGGGTCTTCCCCTAGTCCCAAGATAACCATGTAATTTCTGATGGATTTCTTTATACCTCCATATTCTGGTGCCCAGTAAGGGATAGACACAGCTGAAACCTCTGGACTCCAGTATTCGTATCGCTTCTACATCTCCCTTCCCTCCTCCCCCCCGGTATGCCCTAGGACCCATCTGCAGCTGAGACAATACTGGAGCCTTCTCCCTAGACAGGATACTAATACTATATCCTACCTCTCCAATGCTATCTATTTTCATGAGGCTGGCAGGAAATTAATACCTAAGAGAACTCACAAAACTCCATCAAATCAAATCGCACATCTCCATTAAATCAAATGAAACTTCATAGATTGAAAAAGAGACAGGGACAGGTGCTCCAATATGGCTTGTTGCCTTAAGAAATGAAGTTAAAAAAAAATCTCTGAAAAAAAATTGAAGCCACTACAGAAGGAGGGCTGGCCAGAAAAATAACTTTTGGAATAGAAGAAATCTGTACAAGATTGTGCTGATGGCTCTCTTAAAGCCTTCCCGTTTTTACATCATTCCTAAAAAACACACAGTGGAACTCTCCATCTACTAATGACAGGGCAGCTCTGTACTGTATTGCCATGTTTATGAAAGAGATCTACTTCAGCAAGTCTCCACCACAAAGGCATTTTTTCCAGTTAACTAAGAGCCACCACCTTGTGTTACTGGGGTTGAAAATTAAAACTATATTATTTCATGTCATAAAGTCTCTTTTCCAAAGATGACATCATCAGCTTGCAGTAATCTGGAGAAAACAGAGTTCTTGCAAATCTACAGGGGAAATTCTTCAAAGCTCTCAGTCTTGACCTAAGACCGATCCCATTAAAATCAGTCTGATGCAACACATGAGAATGATGAGTGCCACTGAAAATCCTGTCCTCCAGGTTTGAAAGAATAGCTCAACTACTTGAAATTACACGGTGTGATACAGCTGCGTCCCAAGTAGCACCAAGCTGCTCCACCCACGGCTAACTGGTATGATATTATAGGAGACAGATCAATACACTTCTACAAGACAGTATTTCCAACCTATAAAGTGTATTTATAAACAAACATCTGCTTAGCGATGAAAGCCTGTAATAAAGATTACCCTCATATTTACCATCTTCTATTGATCCACATTATAATAAAACAAAACCAGATATTTCTTTCAAGTACATTAAAAGAGTATATTAAGATACTCATCCAGACTCTGAAGATTTTCTGTAAGAAAAAATGGAATTGGCTAAGCTCTCATTTAAGGTCACATAAAGCACACTGACCAATGAGGTAAAGACATAAAGGGCAAAAGCTGGAATGACTTTTTTGACACCATTCATTTCATCATTTTTCCAGGAAATGCAGCACGTGGGAAAGGCCATGCAGTACCTTCTCTAAGAGGTTTGCTCCTGTAAGGCCTCATAAGCAAATACCACACAATTTGGTAGTTGTGTTTTAGATCCGTAGTAGGAAGATGAGAGATCTTTATTGCTACAGACTCAGTCAGTTACATGCTCCAACTTCTACCCTCAGGTGAGAGCCTACACCTGGCTGTGTGAATGAAGATGCCAAAGCTTTCCCTCAGCTCCTCACCCCTCTGAGATGTGTCTCAGCCCAGAATATTTCACTACCAAAGTAACTGCATCCAATGGGCTGTGTCCAACAACTGTCCCCGCTTTTAATAATGCATAAAGCTTCTGCTACTGTGCTTTTACTCTCCAGACCAATTTTACTCATTTTCTCTGAGTAACAACGCTCTATCTGATTTAAAATATAGTAAATATATCTCAAAGTGTCTTAATTCAAATTGCACAAGTATGCTCTGCATCATACTTAGTCTTCTTATAGCTCGGATGCAGTTTACTCAGTTTTGAGGCACAAATAATTCCTCATACATCCTTCAGAAGAGCTTGATTTAACGTCCTCCACTTCTCAAAACAGACATTTTACACCACCAGTTCTCTTGAGATTGCTCGGATTAAATGAAAGATTGCTAAGAACAATTCACAGCATGGAATGAGATACACTGCCATTACAAAAGGGGTTACTATTAGCACACTTTCTGTAATAATACCTATGGCTTACTCAAGGTTGTCATAAGAAACAAATGCCTCCACACACTGCATAATTTTGATATTTAAAGGAAATGTATATTACAGCTTTTACAGTTTTTGATGTGTGGTCTTTACTTGACTGTGCTTCCATTCATACGCACACATCTATACATACACATATACTAACGGCAGAGGGTTTTTTTTCCTGCATGTTGAGGAATTAATTAGACATGTAAAACATTAAACTGAAACAAGAAACAGTGCACAGATGTTAATTGGTTTTAAATACAGATTGCACGACTGACAAAAATTACTACTACTTTTATTACTGGTAGCATGAGTTCCAGACCTTGCAATGTATGTCAGTGTTTACCTTAAGAAGCTTTGCATGCAGAAGTAACGTGTAGGCAGCTTCTGTGTAGTTATCACATTCTTTGTGCAGGTCACATAGTTTGTACAGGTATCTGAAAGTAATAAAAGCATTCCTTCTTAGAACAGGTTGGCTATCAAAAGTTACAAGTTAATTCAAAAGAACTTGTTCTGGAGAATACAACAGTTCATCCCTGTTTAAACATACAAGTGCATCTGGGATTACTTCTCATTGCTCATATTTCTGTGTTCAGAACCATTTAGGACCACCTGCATTCCCACTGAGCTTTTCTCCCAGTGACTCGTGAAGAGCAATGAGTTCCATACAGAGGACACTGCTCTAATTGATCAGTTATAGAAACAAGCAAGTCCGATTCCTCAACTTCAATATCATTGAACCTCTGAAAGGGGATTATCTTAATTTGTTTGTCAGCTGTTTTAAATGAGAAATTTAAAAATATCTAGATATCTTTGATAGAAGTTTGTTAACAGAATTATGAGAGAATTTGAGTGGGAGATGGACAGTGAGAGCTCATCATCACATCGATGCCAAGGAGGGCAACCTGCTGTTCAAGACAGACTCATGACTTAAGGTGCACGCCCAGTTCCCAATCCTGCCTTCTGCTAGATATTATTCATTTTTGCACTTTATTAAAAGCAATAATTAAAACCATTTAAACAATAGGAAGCGAGTTTACTAGAGACAAGTCTTCCAAATAGATAACAAGCATCTGAGAATGAATTCATGAATAATACTTAGCTACCTAAAATAGCAGTCAAAGAAAAGCTTCATCACTGCAGCACAACAGTCTAGCCAATTTTAAGCTAAAGCACAAATAGAGGACTAGGAACCCTGAGGTTTACAAAAAGCACAACAACATATTACCATTTTCACTTTCTGTGAGAATAGATTTTGAAGGATTCCTAAAAGCTTTAAAGTAAGTATCAGTCATCATTATTATTTAATAGCCCATTTTACTCAAGTCACATACTTTCTACCTTACTAGGAAGGAAAATTGTTTCTTCAGTCAGTTTTCTTTTGACTTACTTATGTTCCTCGTGCGATAACATTCATGCCTATTGACGTGTTCATCATAATAAAACTGAAGAAGTTGGAAGAGGGATACAAAAAACAATCTCATGCATTTAACTACAAATGCTCACTGTTCTCAGTGAGGATAAGCTTCTGAATGTCCTGATGGTTCAGACAAAGGATGTTTTCCATTACATCTTTCCACTGCATCCCTCCATTCAGCCCCCAAGTGACTGCTTAATAAGATCTTAATTTTCTTCAATTTTGCTACAGACAAGCAGATTTTTGTCATGTTTACAAACCTTATGTACATTTCTTCTCTCTCAATTTCCTTGTAGAAATTCTGAAAAAAAATTAAATTAAATAAAATTGTTACAAAGTTTTTGATTTCACAGTAAGAAATACATAAGGAACACAAGATGAATAAAAAGTTCATTATTGGACGGCATCAACCTCCAAACAGCAAAACAAAATCTGCCTCTAGTGATAGAACCCAAGTTATTTAACTTACGAAATCCAACCCTGATGCTTTATGATGTACCATATCAGGGCTTCTGCCTTACTGCAAAGGTTAAGAATTTGCAAGAGCATTACCATTACATATTTGCTTCCGGCATTTGTGAGCCACACATCATTATCCATTTCAGTTGAAATTCTGTAATATATAAAACCCTAATTTTTAAGAAACAGTTGTTCTACAGATTTTAAATTCTAAACCTTAGCTGAGCAATACATCACCTGCCCTTGGATTCTAATAGCTTCCTTTGAAATAAAATGTTAGATTAGTGTTATTTATCTGCCTTCATTCTCATCATTCCCTTCAGAAATGTCTGAATGCCTCCGGTCTTGAGATAAACTAGTTAACACTACAAATATTGTAAACACAGGATATGATAAATTGGGCGAGATATTAAAGGCTTTTCTGAATCTAATTTAAAGTTTGCCTTCAAAAGTTAGAAAAATATCTAAGAAAACAAATTACAAAGAAATTTATGCCCTCCACTGAATTACTGTGTATTTCAGTGCTAAATTAAGCCAGTGTAAGCAGGCACTAAAACATTCACAAGCCCAACAACAGTACATGCATAAGCCTGATACAAACTCATCCCCTTCAAGGAGATCCAAAATATGTAAAGGAATCAACACTGTTGCAAAAGAGCAGGTTTTTAGTGCATGTATAATTTCAGATGAGTCAACTCTCCATTTTCAGGTTGAACTCAAAAAGACAAACTGAACCAAATGAAACGATGCTCCCCAGAAAGTCCTCCTCTCCTGCTCTGCTTATCACTTTGTCTTCTCACCATCCCTCCTCTGGCCTGCCCGCTCCCTTGGCTGCACACATGCTTTGCCAGGGCTGGCAGAGGTAGGAACAAGCAGCCGAGGGAAAAGAGAGGTCTTTTATTTTTCCTTAACATCAGCATTGGCTTAAACGCATATCAAAACCTCTGACTTAAACTATAGTCGATACAGGCAAACCTAATCCTGTGAAAGCCTGTGTATTATTAAAGGCCCAATTAAGAACTCTTTTGAGACCTCAACTGGGAATTACGCTGAGCGCTGGCCCTGGGTCAGATTTTGCAAAGGCATAAATTTCACTTCAGGTGCATGGAGAATGATGAAAAGACTGTATTGGCCCTGGAGGGCAAACAGGACTTTCAAATCAACCTCAGGTTTTAAATCATGCCTACTGAAAGCTAAGTGAAGTTCTGCCCCACGACGCTTTCATCCATTTTCTGCAGACTTGGGTGGCAGGGCTGTGTGTGGGTAACTCACTGTGATTTAACTCGACAGCAGTACATCACACACAGGATTTATCACCTGCAACCACCTGAAGAAGAATTCCAATGGCAGAATCACCATCAAGAGACAGAGAAAACAAAACCAAACCCTACATGTGCCATCGGTTCCCCTGTGGCCGCTACAGCAGGAATTACTGGGAAGGCTCTCATGAGAATTACAATGAAAGGAAAGATGAATCCATTCACCTTCCTTAGGAAATTTCCCTCGTTTTTTACATTGTCGTCGTGCTTCAGAGCATGTAGAGCGCGTGATATTTTATTTCCTATCTTGCCTGGTGCTAACTGCAGCTTTCTGTAACTCCAGTTCTGCTCAGGAGGACACTGTGCCTTTCTGCAGCAACCCAAGGGCACTCGCTGCATCAACAGCCGGTGACATCTCTCCGAGTTCCCCCTCCCTCCCCATTTACTAAACATTCTGATGCTTTTTGATGTGCACAGAGAGGAAAAACAAACTAAAAATAAAATCCCAATCCCCGACTTGATGTCTCTATACTCTCTCTCATTTCGTTTACAGCTTGCACGACACTGCAGCACAAAGGCTGTGCTGCATGAGCTGAGCCCGTTTGCAGCAATCCCAAGTGCTAAAGCTACAAACTATTTACTGAGATCTTTCCAGCCCAGCCTGTATGAAATCTATCAGCCACAGTGCATTAGGCAATAAGCACTGTCTGTACCCCACACACTGAAATGAAGCATGTGTTGATAACGTTACGCAGATAGTGGCTGTGTTTCCCTAACTGCTTGCAGTTTAGTACTGAGCCCTAATGAAAAACATCAAATCTAACCGGCAGTATGTTAGAGGTCTCTAAACTTTAACACAATTTTTTTGGATGTGCTGATTTCGTGCTAATAAAATCTCATACCCCAATGCTTCCAGCAACAGGCACAAGCAGTGTACAATGAACCAAATCCTGCTCTTCCAGCTCTGACCTCAACAGACCAAGGTTTGTAGCACAGACCAGACACAGCAGAATTTCTCAAATGAAGAGAAGGAAAGTTTTGTATCCATAAAAAAAACAAGCTGCTTCTGTTTCCCATGAACTAATAACACTCACTCAGCAGGTGGCGACACACTGGAACAAGTTGCCCAAGGAGGCTGTGGATGCCCCATCCCTGCAGGCATTCAAGGCCAGGCTGGATGTGGCTCTGGGCAGCCTGGGCTGCTGGTTGGTGACCCTGCACACAGCAGGGGGTTGGAACTGGGTGAGCACTGTGGGCCTTTGCAACCCAGGCCATTCTATGAGTCTATGATTCAAGACTGTTCAAAATTTCTGAATATAGGAGCAGAATACAAATGGGACTGCAAATACATGCATTCAATAGAAAACCGCATATGACTCCTTTGTTCCTTATGTCAAGGGCTCTTTTCCATGAAGTTATTCATGCACAAATAGTAAATATCAATGAGTAGCCCCACAAAGACCAATCCTGGAACACTCCTCCTTCAAAGTCGCTCAAGACATCACCCATGTTAGCTCTCATTAAGTATAAAAAGAAACTAAACTTGAATGAAAATCTAAACACAACGAAACAAACTGTTTTGCTAAAGGGGCACAACTGAAGTCATCAATTCAGGCAGGACGTTCCTGCTTACCAGCACGTTGACGGTGCAGCTCATGCGGTTCTCCTTGTTCTCGTCGTGCATGATGGTCCTGTAGTCCAACAAACGCTCCATCAGGCGGACAACAAGTTTGACAAAAGTTTCTCCGCTCTTAGCGAGGTATTTGTGCTTCCTGCAGTGCTCCAAGAGACTAAAAAAAAAGCCAATTACACACACCTTGTTAACCAGGCATAGAAAAAAAAACCTCGACTCAGGTGCGACTTGAAATATCGCGCACCATTAACAGATTTTAATTATTTCTGGGCTACAAAGTTCATTGTAGTCTAATTGCCCTCTCTCCTGACTTCGCCATGACATCAATCTCGCCGCTGATCAACACTTACATTTTGTCAAATAACACTTTGTACTGCTCATCTCCTCTGCCTCCTTCCACTTCGTGATCCAGTTTTGTGATGATCTCATTTTCAAACTATAATTAAACAAAGCAAGCGTAAATAATCAGATGGCAAATATTTCACTTTATGGCTGCAGTCTCAATGGTTCACAGATTGGTTGGGCATCTCAGTGAGATGTTTCGCCTCTATTTTAAAGCTTGATTGACTTCAAGAGTTTGCAGTCTCTGGTATTAGACCATCCATGATGATCCGCTGCCCTACAAGGATTTTTTTTTTTTATTGAAGAAATCATTGGTCAGGTTGTTAAATGAAGCTTAAATATTTGCATTAGGTAAAACTAAATAAGGAGCTTAATGACAAGGAAGGGAAATAAGGAAGGAAAAAAAAGACACCATGTCCCTCGCAATAATGACAACAGAAACAATGGCAAAATAAGGGAGCTGAGAAAGCTCCAGTGGAGATGACTGATAACACCAAAGGCTGCTCAGGCTGTTGGCTCTGCCAGCTGAACTCCCCAGCACTGGGGACATCCCGTCCCTTGGTAGCATACAGGAATTGATCCTACTGTGGCACGACTCAATAAACCCATTAATAAGGCATTGCAGAGCAGGACGGATCTGTTTCAAACAACTTAAGAGTAAATATCCTGATTGGGGAAATAACGCAAACTTAAGCAGGCATTAGAAACCATTTTAAATGCAATCTGGGTAATTCACAGTTTTAATGACTACAGAGGGTTTGACTGCTGCTGCTCTTTTGCTAGGGCTCAGATTAGGAATGAGTTCAAACTATGAGCAGAGGAAGGATCACTCCAGGTCTATTGCAATGTGACAAGTCAATCTCATCATCTAAATCGTACCCCTGCATTAAAGAAGTACAGACATCCACATCAGCAGTGATTCAACTCATTGCCAAGAAACCTCAGCACAAGAGCCAGGGTGAAAAGAAGAACCTTCTGCAGGTGACTGTGACCCCATTAGTCAGAGCAGGGATGTATTGACAGAGCTGTTGGCTTCAGGTTTTTCATTGTCACTTGTTTCAGGAATACCTGACTACTCAGAGGAGAAGCAAAGGGCCACCTGTGCAAGAACAAAGTGTACTAACATTTGGTAAATGTCAAGAGATGTACTTTGCATCTCCAGTTAATATTAACAGCATATCATGCACAGATGAAAACAGAAGACTGCCCAGCGCCACAGCCTTCCAAACTAAGGATGCACTACCACAATTCCAGCCATGAGCTCTCCTTCCCTGTGCCACAGGTCTCCAGCACCCTAACCGCATTTCTTGCTCTTCATAAAGTGTTTCCACCTCACAGGACATCTACCTTATAGTGCCAAGAGTCCTAGCTCCTCTGCTAAAGCCACTTCCCACTGTTCATCAGAATGGAGCTTTCTGTAACAGTGAAAACAGGCTGCTGCTACAAGTCTGAAGGTAAAATTTGACTTTTCTTTCACCAGGGACACAAGCAAGGAGGCAACAAGCACAGCTTCGAGAAGCTCTGCAATGGAGGTCACATGCAGAAGATTTAGCTGAAATCTATGCTGAAAGATAAAATCAAAAGCCATGTGCCAAGAGGAAAAATCTCTGTGGAGCTTCCTGCCAGCCCAGCAGTCTCTGCAGAGGGCTGGTAACTAACAAAAGGGCAGCAGAGACAGCAGGGGATGGATATTTTCCTTAGGGTCAGACCCAAGGGAAGCTGGGGAAGACGAATTGTCATCTGCAGCCAGCAGCTGGGTTTGGTTTGATTTTAGAGGATGCTGCATTTTTCCAGCCCACGATACAAAGTTCTGATGGCATATTAATTTCAGCAAGGAGTGTGAGACCACACACCCCTTGCCAAAAGACTTGTGTCACGATGAAACTCTGATGACATTAGAGCACTTTTATACCACCTTAATTTATATCACTTTGAGGAGGTGCACCTCCATCCACCGCCAGCCCTTCTGCCAACACACTGAATCCTGCGCTCTGCCCACGCAGCCCTTCCTCTGCCAGCAGAGGTTATCATAACATCTCTGTCAAATATCAAGCAGTCGCTTGACCTTAGCTCTGCCACAGCACCTTGGTCCCAAAACAACTGCTGTATGTACATGGTGAGGTAACTGTGAGCCTCCATTTCAAAACCCTCCACAGTTTCCTCATCATCAGCCTCACCGACATTCAGAGCCTCCTACCTTCACAGACCACCCCAGAGTTTTTATCCTCTGCATTTAAGCTGGGAAAGTTATTTTTCCATTCTGAATGGCAGCCTGCCAGAATTGTCTTAAGAACAGAGAAATAACAATCTCTGCTGTGAGTTCGGCGGCTATGAGCTATCATGATGAGTAACTGCAGAGAACGTCCTGCTCACCTACTGCTCAGAGCAAATCTGGGATCCAGGCTAACAATGTGCACAATTCAGCCTAACTGCGAGCTGTCAGGAAATCCTACCTTGAGACTGCATTGTGCACATAGAGATAAAATCAACTAAGTACCCAAACAACAGATATTCTACCCTAAACAGTGTTTATTATTACACTTGACTGTTTTGGAGATGAAAAACCAAAAGGTCAGATTATTTAATCTCAAAGGTGCTCTCTCTACACCCCAAATCATCCCCAAAAAGCCTCGTAGGAACGCTGACTGGAACGGATCTCAAAGGTCATCTAGTCCAAACTCCCAGGTGATGCAAAATCATTTCCAATACAGAACAGGCCAACTGTAACTCAGCCAAGTCCTGAAGATCTCCTTGGATGGCTGATTACAGCCTCTCCGGGTAACCTGTTCCACTGTTGCACTACTTTATTTGTGAAGGAATGAATGGAAAGTGAAGTGAAATAAGGTTTTTAATACCATGAATCCATAATTCAAAAATGACAGGAAAATGAGAACGGGAAGAATAATGCAATCCACCTCCTCTAAGAGGCAACCCCAAGCTGAAACACGTTCCCACAGTAAAAGGATGTGTCAAATAAAACAGTGAAGCAATGCGCCGATGAAACAGAGAAGTCACAAAATTCATGTTCTCTAATGAGACCAGAAAGAAATTGACTTTCCATACCGATGTGAAAAATGACACTTGCTGCCAGCAGGAGCCCTGTAGGTGATGTATTTTTTAGGAAGAGATTACTCATATGAAGAAGAGCAATTACATTTGTCACGCAGGACCATGACTATTCTTCTGATATCAATTTTACTTAAATCTCTGTAAACCTGGGCTCTGTTGTGCCAGCCCTCTTGGGTTGAACTGAGCTGTGGTGTTTTGAGGTTTTTAAGGGAAAGGACCATTAACAGCATCCCTTACTCTGCAATCATTCCTCACACCTATCAAGGAGATGATGTAGCTCAGATCACTCAACCCAGATGACTAAACGTTGCTTAACACTGTCAGGATCCCTTCTTCTCTCCACAAAAGAAGGCGTCGCTGGCACACAGCATGGTTCACACAGCTATTATCTTCCACAACAGGGAAAGAATGGGGCTATGGAGTCACATGAGCACATGGCTCTGGGATGCTGCATCTGGCCTATGATGAAAAAATCTCCAACTTCCCTTTTCTTATAACACAAGATAACACAAGTTAGGGCTGCAATTATAACAAAGGAATTTACTGGCCTGGGTTGCAAAGGCCCACAATGCTCATCCAGCTCCAACCCCCTGCTGTGTGCAGGGTCACCAACCAGCAGCCCAGGCTGCCCAGAACCACATCCAGCCTGGCCTTGAATGCCTGCAGGGATGGGGCATCCACAGCCTCCTTGGGCAACCTGTGAACAGTGAAGAAGCACTATATTCTCCATGTTCCTGTTAAAGACAGTGACACTTGCTGAGGTTCCTTCTGGAGACTTAAGGGATATAACTGGTACTATCGATGAGCTGGATTTCTATCTTTCTGTTGGCAGCGAAAGCTTGAGGGGTGATGCTAGGAAGATTATAGGAAATTATTATCAACTTTTCCTTGTAGCTGATCGAGATCTCAGCTTCCCTTTAGGATACGTGCATGAACTTTAGCATAGAGTATATCCACTGCTTATCTATCTGTTACAATCTCTCATATTGAGAAAACAGTGCTTACAAATCAATGTAAGTTATCAAGCATCTTCAAGTGTCTGCTCAGCTAATAATTTTGGGCTCAGGTTTACCTAAACCTAAAGTGTGGGCAGGCTGTAACTGCAGCACCAGCTGACAATTTAATCTAGCTGTAGATGAGGAGGTCTTTCAATCCTCCAAGCTGCTATAAATTTGTTTAGATACGGGATAATAATGAATCTGCCATATAAGATTCAAAGGACAGATAACACCACTGGGAATTAGTCCTAGCTCAGAAATAACACAAAGACCCTTTGAAACTGTTAAAAGGCCACTATGAAGGTTGTGGAAATTCCCATAAGCTTTGCCTGTTCCATTTCCCATTTTCCCAGAGCATCATGGTCAGCAAACAGGTCCAGCGGCCATTTAATACAAAGGAATTTGGGATGTTCCTGGACTCGCTGTATCAGATTTTTCCCTTGCTTTTAGATGAATAACAATATCCTGAAAGAGCAGAAAATAAATAAAACTGAAACATTTACACTTCAATCACTTCTGTTCTGTCCTCAACTCCATAGCATGGAGAGGGTGAGGCTAAAGCAGGGTTCAGAGCTGGTATAAAGAAGACCTACAAGGGAACTACAGGTTGTAAAATGCGATAGATACTCGAGTAAACCAGCTAACTAAGAAGAATTATATCAATTTGAAACTCATTGATAACCAACAAGAAATTACAGAGCAAATTAAAATGCTGGTATCACTGCCTTGATGACACTAAGATTTATTGTTAAATGCTGGAAATGAATTAAAAGGGTTTTCCCCTCATTTCTTCCCATCTTTCCTCATTTAATTCTCTTCACAACAGAACATTAGCTCGAGGTACTTTAGATGCAGCCGTAGTTTTATTTTAGCAATCATCTGTATTATGCATTCATTGATTATGCATTTCTATATGATTTTGCATTATGCATTCATTCATTATGCATTTCTCTATCATTTTTCTATCTTTTTGGCAATGGCTCTATTATGCTAAGTGGCTTTCCAATTTGTATCAAATGGAACAGATGTGTTGTTCTGGTTTTGGGGCTCTTTCCTCAGACCATTACTTTCACAAAGCTCCTTATTCTTACAGCAGAAGAACACAAGCTGTATCTTGCATGCTTATAACTCTGACGGTAACACCACTGGACACTTTGACAATCCTCCTTAATAATGCTACTCAGCCTGAAAACCAGACATATGGGACTTGTAACTTCAGCATGTTCACTACAGCAGAGTGGGGGGGTTATTTTGGATGTGAGGGCTGTTCCTTTGTTATTCAATATGTCATAACACTGGAGAATAAAGAGAAGGGCTTCTGACTTAACTCCTTACCTTATTAATTAGATACTTTTGCATCTTCAAATAATTACTTCTACTCATTTATACGCATCTGAACAATGAAAAGTAATCATATGGTGATGCAGCGCTATGAGATGTAATCATATTGTGATGCAGTGCTATGAGATGTAATCATATTGTTGTGCAGTGCCATGAGATTGGGAGAACCTGTTGAACGCCTCCCTTTGCCAAAGACAAGCACCTCCCTCTGCCTCCTGCTTTCTCCATGGCGTGCTTTTCACCACATCCTACACTTGCACCTCTCTACAAACCAGCTCAGCTCAAAATGAGAATTAAATCAGCCACGACGGGTTTATAAAAGGCAAGTTAAAGTCTTGGATAGGCAAACAAAGAGGAACGTTCATAAGAAATGGAACTAGAGGAAGTGACAGATGGAAGGAACAGGCAGCCAAAGGAAGGGGTTGAGGCTTTCAATGCTTCAGATTCCATACTTCAGTGAAATGACTGTATCATGACAAACCTCCTCCCCTGCTGTCACCACGGGATCCATCACGCTCACCTGACCAGGCCTTGAACAATCAAAGCAACATTCCTTCATGGCTTCTGCAGCTCTGACATATTCCCTTTGATCTGGAAGGCTTACTAGTAAAACAAGCAAAGGGGAAATAGAATAGTGGAGAAGGAGGCATTTTCTTCTACAGGAAAGCTTCGGTCTCACACAGACTTTAGTATCAGACTCATGCTTTGAGGTACAGGCTACTTTGAAGCCTATATAATGCTTCAAAGCACCATGAAAGGGAGAGGACAGAGATGGGTAACTCCAGCTTTTAATTCAGTCAGCCTTTAATTTAGAGGAATTTATCTTCTGCTTCTTCTCAGGGCTATATATAGCGGAAGAGCAAAATCCCCGTCCTGCCTGTTACTGGTTTTACCAATTCATACAGAAATTAAAACAGCCATGGGGAAAGCTGTCTGTTCAAAAACACGAGCCATCACGGCATCATAGAACTTCTGCAAATTCCTCCCACACGCATCATGAGGTTTGCACATCTGCTGGAGAAGTGGAGCCAATTTAAACCCTTGCTGATGTGACTAATAAGGTTAGATAATTGGATTTCTGGCAGATTAGTTTAACAGCAGCCAACCATTCGGTTTTGAACTTCTCTTTAAAAGCAAGACTAGACAGTAATAATTGGTAGTTGCACACACATACTGAAACACTGTATGTTACATTGGCAGATTAAGTATGAAAGCTTGCCTAGGTACTAGTAATACTTAAATTATTTTACATCTATTTCCATCATTCAGAAGATATCAAACACTACTGTTGACAAACAAGTTATTGCCTGAAAGACAGATGAAACAATCAAAGTTTGGGAAGCTGAAGGGAATTGCATTTGTTTGGTTCTCTGGATCAGTTCCAGTCATACCTCAACCTCCATATGGCTGCAGCCAACTTGGATTGACACCGACTTGTGATGTTCACAGTTCCAGACCTTCAGCACTAAGCCTTACCAGGGTCTGTAAATGGATGCTATAGGGAATCTCTTAGCAGACAGACAACTCTTATGGGGTTTATACGGCATTTTGGACACATCCTCTGCTGGCTGCATGCAGGTGGCTTAGAGACATCAGACAAGGTCTGATGCTGAACCGAGCTGACAAGTTACACCTAACGAAAAGACTGAAGGACCAAATGCCTTTTCTGCCTCGCAGATAAGGTCAGCCCCCCTGCCCTTGTTTGGAGAAGCAATGAGGATGTAAACAGTGACCCAGTAACAGCGCACCAGGGATGACTGCCTGCAGAAAAAGGATGGATGCAAGTTTGTGAGAGCTGGAAGGGTGCAACCCTGAAAACAAAGGAAATTGCTGGTATCTTCATTCCCCAAACACCCATCTCAGAGCCCCAGCACGTATACAACTTCATTACCTGCAAAATTATAAATGGATAGACTGATTATTCCATCTGACATCAGGGTTCACTCCAAATGCAATAAGAAAAGGCTTAATACCGCTGTACCTGTCACATCAATGTTACGTCCATAAAGAAAGCAGCAGTACTGACACAAGAAATACATGTTGACTATCTATAATCCAGGACAGCTCTGACTTTAGCACCAGGCATTTTTCTTCTCAAAAGGCAAAAACAATTGTGTGAAACATTTAAGAAGCTCATTTCTTAAAATCACCCAAACATTCCACACAGAGCTGGTTTTCTTCCATCAAGAAAACACGGGGCCATAAATTTAGCCATAAAGTTACCCTCGGATTATTCATGATCCATATAATTGTACAAATAAAACACGGCATGTAACAAAGTGAGTGTCTGACAGGAAACAGTTTAAATGGCATCCCAGCGAGCATTTCAATCTTTACAGTATCATCAGAGTCAAACATAAGAAAGAATGATTATGCAGTAATTGGAGGGATCCAAAACACAGTTTTCAACCTTTCCATACAGCATCCAGCGTAAAACAAATCAAAGTAATAAAGCTGATGCAATTTCCCCATGTTTAAATCTCTTCACGCAGGCATTCATTTATTTTGGCTACAGATTAAGAGCTGGTTATGAATAACTGCTCACGAAAAAATACAGAAAAAGATAAGAATTCCCATCCAAGAAAGAAAAATGCTAAGAGAATGGAAAAAAAGAACCTAAGCGATGCATCAAACTGTACTGCAAAGTTTTCAAAGTCATCCTGAATGGACACAAATTTCCCTGTCTAAAGTAGCTGTGATGGTTTATGTTACAAAACTAAGTGGCTTAACCAGTTTTACACTCAATCTATAAGTTCAGGTTTCAAGGGAAAGAAGGTAAAATGAAGAATCTCAAGAAACTCCCCTTCATCTTATTTGTCTCTCAAAACCTTCTGCTATCAGCATGTGCTTACTCAAGGACTTCCTTTAGTGTGTGAAATGAGAATAGGATAAAATACTCCACCAGTAGTTTGGATGTTGCATTAACTATCTAGCAGGAGGATAAGCTGCTACTGGTTGGTCAGCCCCTTTTCCTCTTCAGAACAGTAAAAATGAGGTTAATACAGTCAAAATTGCACGATACTAGAGATGATGAATTTGTATGCATTATAGCTTCTTTTGTCACGTTATCAGGCTTCTCTTCACGTCCAACTCAACTGAGAAGCAAACCCTTTCCCTAAGTCACAGTGAAATTTAAGACATCTGTCTTTGCTCTCCTGCTGTAGCATAAAGAAAGGTTTCATTTACCTCGTGCAAATGTTGCCTTCAGTGAGAATTTAAAACCTTCAGATTAAAATTCTATAGCTATTCAGAGTTATAGAAAACAAACAAATCCATAATTATATTTTTCTTGCAAAACAAATAACGAAGCAACAAAAGTTCATACAACGAACAGCTAAATCTGTCTTCTGCCTTCCAATAGTCGTTGCCTACTGCTTACCATCTGGAAGCTTCTGGTGGAATGAAATTCACACTGCATCATATCGAAGAAGATGGGGATCGTAGCTTTTCGAAGCTCCGTTTCGGGGATAAGCGTCATTTCCAAGATAGGTCCCACCATTTCTGGGATGAACTTGATTTTATGCTGACCTTTAAAAGGAAGAAGAAACACCACATGTCAGAGCTAATGAATGGCCACCGACTTGGTAGGAGATAATTGTTCTAAAAGCCATAACCATAAACTGTCATACAGTTCACATGCAAGATGGCATTTCTCAAGATCAGGCTTTCCTGAAATATGTGTTGTAATTTATCTCTCAAGAGGTTAAGTACGGGATATTAGAATCCCAAACTAATGAAGAGCTGCTGAACCAATAATCAAGCTGAAACTTGCTGTGTTTTCCACAGATCACCAACACTTACACACACATGAAATTTTAGGGTTTTCTTTCTATTTTACAGAGAAGGCAGCTAAAAGGCACATTGCTTGTATTAACTTATTTAGACTTCTGTATCTTCCACAGCGTACAAAATGTTCCCTGTGTCACTCTATCAAAATGTCACCACGAGTTCATGCTTGCACAGCCCCGAGACACGAAGCTACATCTTACCTAAGCTGACAATACGTCTCCCATCTCCAGGAGCTGATCTGACTGGCTAACTTTATTTCACATTTACCTTCCCAACAGAAAAGCACACCTCCCCCAGTGCTCCCTGCTACGTGCTCTGCACACAGAGCAGGAAGGAACACTTAACAGCAACACACAGCCTAATAAATACTGGACTTGTTAGGAGCACGTAGTTCCTGTTCTTTTGTTGGATGAAGTGTATAGGATGGAGATTATACAATCTGCAAATGACCTGCTCAGCTTCACCATAGAAAGATGCCTGCACAGGGCAGTGTGAGGGCACTGGGGAGTTCTAGGCACAGGACTCAGCGGTGGAAGTTCAGAAAACACAAAGATTCCGACCAAGACTTTGTAAAAGCCAAATAACCCCTCTGGGCATTCGTTTTCTCTCAGCTGTAGCAGATGACACTGCCTAAAACAGAGCAGCAGGAACAGATTTATTCTATCACAAAATGCAAAGATTAATATGTGGAAGACATTAGAAGTCCAATACCTTAAAGCTCTGCATTGAACCTGGAACGTTATGGAGCTCATTTGGTTTTGTAATAATAATAAAAGAGTAGAAATTCACACTGGCCTGTGCACCTTGCAGGGCATTCAAGTTTCAGTGGGTGAAGTTTCTTACAAATAAGAGGTTAATGGCTGCAGGTAACAGAGTGCTTTAGGAACACCTCTATGCTCCCACTGCTGGTGGGCTGGGCTGCTTAGAGCTGAGCTAACTGCAGGAGCCCCCAGCCCACCCAGCTTTAACACTCTCGTATGTCACTGCAGCTTATCGGTGGGGTACACAACACAAACACATCTTAATTCATTTAGATTCCATTGCACTATGCTGGCATGGCAGTAACTGTGGAAGTATTTAATTAGCAGTTTCACTTTTGACCAGAAGTAACATAAATCTGAACAAATGCAATCAAGAAAAAATCCTTTAAAGATAAAACAAAGCTGCTGCCTCTTTTTATTTTATTATTAGAGATATAATTTATGTTACTTGATTTGGCAGACTTCAGAATCCCATTAGAATTAACAATGCTATTAGGGTGAAGTCGACCAAACTCACTCCACCACGTGATGCCCCAATGCTGGCTGTTCTCTGCCTTCCTCAGAGCAGCATCACACTCAGCATCCCAGGTGCCAGTTTTCTTGCATCATGCCTGAGCAATGTCAGAGCTGAGACTTCAGGAAACAAACAATAGTGACACAAGGTATTTGTCAGGCATGAATTCAGTGTCCCAAGGTTCTCTGTAGGCCGCAGTGGTTTTTCACTGCTTCATGTGCAGGGCCCCTCCTCAGAGAATTAACAAACCTCTGTTGAAATTTCAATGTGAAAAATGGAGAATTTGTAAAGGATTATTATTTTCATATATTTTTTTAAATCTCTGCCTCCCCCTTTTCCTCTTCTGAAGTGAAACATGTGCAGTTCCCCATCAAAAACAAACAATTGAGTAGCACAGCACCTCAAGGAGGAAGGGATGATCCGAATGGTGATCACTGACCCCATATGCTGAAGCACCCACAGGATGTGCTCAAGGCCCAAAGGACCTTCCACCTCACACAGACCTAACAGCAGCGAGCCCCACTTGAGAGAGCCAATATGCAAGTGCTTTCTTTAGCCGCATGATTCTCATTTCCCAGCTTCTTCTAACCTTCCTTTGGACCACTGAATAATTTGCCAGCAACGTTACCTCTGACTTGGGTCAGCTGTGCACACACACAACAAGTTTAGAGTGTTATTAGTAAAGACTCCTTATATAATGCTCAAAGTTCAGGTCTATTTTTAACCCTGGCCTTCCCTTCAACATTAACATCTTTGTCCAGTCCATTCTTGGTGTCAGGACTGTGAAGGGAGAGCTGGGCTGGTGATCAGCCCACTGCATAACAGCACCACTGGTTTATTTCACCTTCAGGACCTTCACTGTTTCTTCAACTTTTTCCTGTTGGAAACATTAACCATTGAAAACTGGTACACGTGACCCAGCACCACACTCTGTTTTGTATATGCTGAATTGCTACCTAATGCTTTTCAGTGCGTGCTGTTTGATTCCCTGTATTTACATCAAGACAGCCCCCTCTATGTTCCCACCATATTCATCCAGGTCTGAGGTGCCTCAGTCCTACCCAAACAGTGACACAAATTAATGTATTGTTTTAAAGTTCAGGCTGTGATTTGGAAGGAAATAAGCCTACAGCTACTAATATGCATCGCTACTGGTGCATGCAGGAAAATAAAAACCTCACAGCACTTTCAGAAAGCCAGCACAGCAGGGGCTCTGCATGCTGGGACTACACTCCTCAAAGCCATTCTCACTGCTACTGCATCACAGCGCTCAAACCTAAAGCCTTCATGATCAAATTGAGCAAGGTATCAGACAGGACAGCTACAGCAAGGGTTTATGTGGGAAAGCTGTCAGTCTGGATCTCTCATACAGGGCTCCCTGTTTAAAAAGAAAACCTTTACTCCTAAATCACATTATTTAAAGTGTGTATGCACAGTTACCTATTATACATGGTCCTTTTTCTTTCTTTCTTTTAAATACAGCCACTACCGCACCAGAAAAACACAAGCAAAAATAACCTTTTAGAGTTTGTATTTTACTATCTAATTTCAGACAATAAATTATACTTTTAAATGTGCATCACAACTGAAGGTCTGTCTTGTTCCCAAGTTTTAACTCCACAAGTATTATGTAATAAATTTCTAAACAAAAAGTGGTAATTTGAGGTTTATCCACTCCAATACGTAAATCAAAAGTCAAAGTTATTTGTCTTTATCGATTCCTATATACAATGGCAGATAGTCATAAAAAATTATATGCTCAATCATATGCAAGAATTACAGCTTTCTGCTTTGGGTTTTGTTTCTGAGCATAGATATTAATAATTTGACTAATGTAGTGAAACTCCTAAGATAAAAGTGTCAAACGCTCTACAATCAATTCCTCTGCAGTGGTAAGTCAGTATTCTTTCCTAATTGATGCTGTGACATACATGAGATTGGTGGAGAGCCAGAAGTTAAACACGATCAGCATTGACTATCTGTATCACAAAGAAGTTGAGAGAAAGAAAGATTCTCATTAGGAAAAATACAAAGGCCTTGTTGGATTGGGGTCCTGGCTCCGATTTGCTTTTCTACTGCAGCTTTTGTTACCAAGTGCAACAATTTACCAACTTCCCCAGTGCTTCAAATCTCAGAATTAATGATCCCAGTCACTAAGGGAATGCAGAGACATCAGAACTACAAGAGGTCACAGAGTCACCTTCCTGAGTGATAATGGTCTGTAAAGAAGAAACCTAAATCCTATCTACAACTCTATCATAAATACAATGGCTTTCATGATAGCACAGAAAGAAAGACTGAAGAAAACACTGCCCCTCCACACATGGTGGTCAATTCACAAAACACCAGTGGAGATGGTTAGCGTCTCCCTTGTAATGGTAAAAAACAGAACTCAAAGGCAGATAAATAGCCTGCACAAGAGCAGTCGGTAAAGCAGTAAAAACACAATGCACTCCACTGTCCCATGGCTGAATAAAATGGCCACATGTAAGAAAAGCCACCTCTACTTCCAGTCTGCTAAATGGCAGGGAAAATACACCAGGTTTAAGAATCCAAAGGTGCCAAAAAAAGTAGGAAAAGTAACAGATATGTGACTGTAAGCATAAAGCAGTGAAGGATTTAGCTAATAACCAACAAGGAGGCTGCCAGCATCCTGAGCCGGCTGACCCAGCATCTGTTATGGGGCCGGAACCATCACCTGCCTGTCATTTCCCACATCAGGTGAACATTACTGTGTGCAAATCTGTTCTCCAGATTTATGAAAGATGCTTCTAATAAAAAGTGAAATCAGCTGCTCTTGGAAGGCTTTTTTTTCATCATTCCAGCAGAGTGGATGATACTTCTGTGATATCAAATAATTGTGTGCCCCGGTAGCCCCTTCCTTTATATATGCTTATATATTTTTTCAAGCTTGAGCAACAACAGTTCAGCTAGAGATAGAAGTCAAGTGGCAGGTGCATTTATTTCTGATAATTTAAGGAACTTTTGATAAAACTCAGAACAGCTGAAGTGTCTCCGCTCTTAAGCTCAAGAAAATGAAATCTGGCAGATGAGTACACTCAGTTCACAGTAAATACTCCACTGCTCACAAAATTTAATCCCCATATAGCTAAATTATACCCACAGGATATACCTGGAGCTGAGAAAGATGTGCCTAATTTACCCACAAACTCCGAGGCTGTCCGAGTTCCCATTCTTTGCTGATCACCCCGAGTCATTCTGATACAGCCAAACAAGACTAAAAATCAGGCATGAAGCTGAATTTCCAGGTAAGGCTACTGGTAGCCTTCAGATATGTTCATTTTGCTACAGAACACTGGATTCTATGTAAACATTTATTTTTATATCTGTATATTTACAGAGAAAAAGCGAGAGCGCAACCTCTCACTAGAGTTGTTCCTATTTAAAATGAGGTTGAATGCCATGAAACAAAACAAAGATACATAAACATTGACTGGTTATGTATCTTCCCAGATGGTGAATCAAGTATGAAGAAGAGGCTTTATTTCTTACATCACTTGCTTCCTAGGTGCCTATTTCAGGAGAAAGTAACCTTGTTTCATCTGAACCTCCTTTAAACAAACACTGGCTGAAAGCATTAAGCAACAGGTGTAGATGCTACTTACCCAGATTATACCACATGTCCCTGATCTCAAAACCAATCTGCCTTCTCATATCACCGTATCTTAAAAAGAGAACAGAAAACAGTATTAAAAAAACCCCAAATCACATATATGACCTATCAATAAGCAGAGAAATTTGGTCTGAATATCTGACCAGCATGCAGCCCCCAAAGGCCGCAGCTCACCCCATACTCTGTGATGCCCCTTGGAGACCACTGAGTTTCCATTATGGGTTTCTACTTATTTTAAAGGGAGAACACCAAACATGTGCCATGTTTTTGGATTACCTAACTGTCCTCTGGGACACGTGGGTGTTTGCAGAGATTAATTGTGAGCGTTTCCTACTTTTCAAACAGCGATGGCTGGAGGAAGCGCGGCAGAGAGCTGCACGGCCTAAGGCTCTGTGTTATTTTTACACACACTCTTAGCATAACGTTGTCCTAGAAAATAAAACCAGGAGCACCAGGTGACATCTTGTGTGAAATCAGAAAGGAAGAGCTTCTGTGTTGCGCATTATGGGGATGAGGGGTCAAAGCAGCACAGACGTGGATGCTCCTTTGCCTGGCGGCCCAATGTCCCCCGTTCAGCTCTGGTGGCACCTTTGCCACACGTCCTCCAGCAGCGTTGATGCCAGGAAGGCTTAATGAACACAAAACCCCCCCACTGACTTCATGAATTACCAGACCAGCACCACAACCCATCCTCCAAGCCCACGTAAGGAGCTCAGACAACCTATCTGCTACACAGATTATATATTGAAGACCATTAATTAAATCACAGGATGGGAAGTGTGTGGCAACTTGTGGGGTTTTTGTGGGTTAACAGCAAGATACCCTGTCATTAATAAGGATTAATGATATTTCTCTGTATCGTTCACTCTGTAATTACCTAATGTTTCAATGCAACTTGTAGTAAAAACTGCAAATTACAATAATTAAATTAAAAAAACACATTGGAATATGTACTTAAAAAAGAAGGCAAGTGAAATTGAATGAAGGCATTATTTGCATTCCTTTGGCATTGAAGTGATAGTTGTTTCCCTGCAGCAATGAAAGTCAGTGCTTCCAAACACTTACTGCATCTGAAGAATTTACTGTCTTGATTTTTGTCCCCCCAAACATGATTAAACTGAAAATAACAACTTGTAAAATCATTATAAACAGAGATTTACAATTCAGCAAACCTCATTAAGTATCCACTTCAAATGACTCGCTCTGTTTACTGATCTCAGTAGTGAGTAATGTCTGCATTTCTCCAGCTCAGTCAGTGAAACAGGCTGCCCCACTTGATGCCAAAACCACTTCACCACCATAGAATCATAGAATCACAAAGTTGGAAAGGACCTATAAGATCATCTAGTCCATCCGTCCCTATTCTATGATTCTACCCATCCTCGCTGCGGTATCTCGCATCACAGTAACACACAAAAAGGCTTCAATTTAGAAATACAAAATACACCGTATCTCTCTATAGATAGAATATATATTACACATAGAAGAGGTTTGCTCAGGGACTCAGAGCTTTGAAACTTTTTTTGTGCATTAACTGTGGAAACCCAATTGAATATGGAAACAAAATGTTTTTTGCAGGCATTCTTTACAGATACAACAACACCAAAAGTGAACCTGCACATATAGTCTCAAAATATTCAACTGGCTTTGTCAATGCTTAATCAAGGACTGGGCTTCCAGTGCAGAGGACCCTAAGAACTTGGGGGAAAATGCACATATTAAAGTATTCACACTGAAGCGTTTTTTTTTTTTTTCTTTCTATCTGCTGTGGGATTCTGAAGTGAAATCACAGCCGGTCAGAGGTAGGCAAAGCACCCCCTTCTATAAGGGGAGAACAACACAGCTGCAGCTTGACAAAGCCAGTCCTTAGGGATAACACAGGGAAGTCCACCCTAAAAGGCTGTTGGGGATTAAGGAATAAGGAATGCCCACAGAATGAGAACGATCACAAAGCTGAAGCTATTTAAGAATGCAGCTTTATAATATGTTAATACCTCTGAGAAGTCTTGACTTCATGAATATCCTGCAGTATAAAATACTGTCTTCATCAGTAATGAATCATGTAATTTAGATCTTGATTCAAGGGTAGAAACACACGCAATGCTTGATTCATGTTTTTAAAAACCAGCCTTTCATTATACCACGACCGTGTCTCAACTTGAGTAGACTTAGCTAAGAAATTAAACTAAAACTACGCTAACAGACCTCAAGTTCTTGTCCATGATTTAGATGACAAATAGGACTTACTTGTTAAGTATTTTTGCTCTCTTAGCACTTGAAAAGTTCTCCAGTTGTAAAGACTCTTGTGTGAGAAAAGCAACGGCGAGGTGGAAGTAGTTGTTCCAAAGCTGAAAGGCCCCAGAACAACAAGAACAGGTACCATTAATTCTCTGAAATGTTTTTCTGCACGTCTACAAAACACCTTAGAAGAATCGAAGTTATTCACATAAATATTTAAAGGTGAAAATAACAGACACTACACAGACATTGTTTCTTGATGTATTTAGTACATCTCCTCACTGTGTTCACACTCCCATGAAACATTTCCCGTCTACAAATCCTCATTGATTGCATTTGATTATTCAAGTAAAATAAAATATGACCACATAGAAACAGGGAAGAGGATCCACACTCAGGGCCCACATTCAAGTCAATAGATCTACTAAAGCATCTCGTAATGGCTGTTTACATGGGTGAATAGTGATAGGACAAAGGGGGAACGGTGTTAAACTGAGACAGGGGAGGTTTGGGTTGGATGTTAGGAGGAAGTTTTTCACCCAGAGGGTGGTGACGCACTGTTCACAGGTTGCCCAAGGAGGCTGTGGATGCCCCATCCCTGCAGGCATTCAAGGCCAGGCTGGATGTGGCTCTGGGCAGCCTGGGCTGCTGGTTGGTGACCCTGCACACAGCAGGGGGTTGGAGCTGGATGGGCATTGTGGGCCTTTGCAACCCAGGCCATTCTATGATTCTATGACCTGTCTGAGAAAGGGAAGGACACCCCCTTCTGCAAGTGCTGAGGACAGAATGACTGAATGGAGCTAACTTGGATTCCAGGGTTTGTATTACATCCCAAGACACTGTTTGGTATTTTGATACATTTCTCTTACCTGCAACTCAAAGTTGGCTTGATCAAGAAATTTTTTGTTGAGCATATCTGCATACTGATTAATTGCTCGCAGGAAGACTCTGAAAGATCAAGAGAAAATTACATAATTACACACTCTTCAGTGGCACCTTTGTACGTTTGGCATTCCAATTAGACGGAAACCGGAGTCTGTCTGGGAAGCGAGATTTGTAGCTGTTAGTTGAGGAGCAGCGCGATCTCAGCACTGTCGAGCATACGGAATTATATGCAGATGTTCTCAAAAATTAATCAAGCAAATTCGCAGACACGGAGTAAAGAAACATAAGGGATGTTTTGGATAAAATCACTTGTCTTTAAAATATCTCATGATAATCAGGAGATCATTAAACATTCAGTTTATTAGAAAAAAATAAAGTTGCTTCTCCCCCCCCCCCCCCACCTTCCTTTAAAGTGACAGTGCCTTAATGCTGGAGCTCTCCAGAACTGAAACTGGCTCTATTTAAACTTGCAGGTGAAGCAAAACGTGTTTTCAAACACAAGAGACAGGCACTATTTTACTTATGGAACAAAAACACATTAAAAAGCTGTTGAAGGACAGTCTTCAAAATGTTGTGCAATGTTCTACTTCTAAAATGCTAATTTAATACCCAGTACAGTTTATTGCTTCCCTAAAAAGGTTGCTTGTTAAATTGCAATAGGAGTTGGCTTGACAAGCTTTAAAAATAAAACCAAATGGTACAGTATAAGTAGGTCACTACATATTCATGGTGCTGAAAAGTAAACATATTATTCTCCGGTATTCTAATCTCTATTTCCAAAATAAACATTAGATTCCTCCTGAAAACTTTAAATTTATGCTATGGAACTGCCAGCTAATGCTCAGACAAATGAGCCTGTCTTTGGAGGAGGCTGTGATACAGATTTATGTTCCCTTAAAGCTCCAGTAACGATGAAGACCAATCATAACAAGCAAAACCTTCCTTTCCTTTTCCCCAAAAGCAATCTTTAAGAAGAGATCGGCCCTATTGGATACAAATAAGGAGGTTAATCTTTCTACAGGCTGGCAAAAAACAAATCAGTTGAAGAAGTTAGAACCTTTATTTGAATTTAAGATACTTACTGATCTGTCCTGAGAAGAAAAAAACATCTACCTGAATGCATGGCTGCCCAAATGAAATCAAACCTCACACCGAGATCAAGATGGGAGCAGAGGTTATTCGCATGTATTATATTAAACAAAACAAGGCACTAATTGCCACACAGCTGGGATGTAACCATGCTATAGAATCATATCACTCCCACATCAGGAGAAGGCAAGTATCCAAACATGAACAGAAAAATTATTATTTTCTGGTAAAGGTACCAAAGAAAACATAGATCATGAAAGAATATGTTAAATAGGAATGAATATGTAAAAAAGAAAGATATATACATGCACACATAGATAGGTTTAAGTGTTTAAACACATAAGAAAATACACATAACCATATGTGCATACATATGTTTCATAACATTGCGCTTTGCACCTAAAAAATCTCATATGCATCCCTGTACTCGTACCCAGCACATGCAGAGATGCATTTCAAGAACAGCACTTCCATGCATTATTCACCATATCTTTGTCACTGTGTATATTTGGAAACAACTTCATTAAGAGATTTCATAAATGAGATGAATTCAGTGTACACCATAACACGCTGTGGACGTGCTTTAGATCTATGATTCAATTACTGAGTTGCAGCACATACAAAGATTGAATCCAAAGTTATCCCTGTAACCAGAACACCACCAATTCCATATGTAGATTTATGTCCTGTTTTGTTTTGTGCTTTTTAAGGTCTGACAATGCTCTGAGATCCATAACTCTTCCCAGAAGGATCAGCAACGTACCAGTAGGAAGAGCTCACTGACATTCCTCATGCTACCAAGATAAAATCAGTTCCAATACAGGGAGGATTATGCCTCCAATTTAATTATGTTGCCTCAAGACATCACTGTAATGTATTCAATCTGCTCCATCTAATTAAGCTTTGGAACAATCTCATTACTTTATATACCATTATTTTTCTTCAAATCGTAGCTCTCATTTTTCCCCATGTTCATTCAAGTGGCTACAAATAAACAACAAACAGTGCAGAATCTACTGTACATAGCAAGAGAAAAAAGGACCAAACCACAACACATCTATAAAACTGTAATTGTAAATAAATACCACCACTCACTCGCAGCCCATATGCTATCATGTAACTAGAGTGCTTTGGGAACGTAGGCATCCTCCCAACCTCCTACAGAAGAGCACAGAAAAAATAAAGAAAAGAAAAAAGTGGAGACTGAAGTGCTGATTTTTTAATTATTCAAGCCCCATTTTGGTTTTCATTTAATTTGATGTTACACTCAATCCTATTACCATAAAAAGAGAAGTCATAAAGCGGAATAATCACAGACCAGTTCAACTACTAATACCTCCTGGCACCCTTAACGTCACCAAAATGGTTTCTGAGCTCGTAGCGTGTTCCAACTTCCCTATTACAGGATCTCCTAATGTCAAGAGAAAACGAGATGTTGATGACTTCACCTCATGAAGATGATTTTAAGAACATGACCATCAAGAAGAAGCACGTCACACAGCACACCTGGATAACAAGGTCAGATAGATTTCATCCCACCTGCACCATGGATTGAAGTTTGATGGTCCTGAAGCTCACAAAAGAAATGCTGAATGTAAGCAATGACGTAGGTCAATATTGCTTTCTGGTGTCATCGTTGACTCATGACCACCTTAAGTTCATTATGACATTACGACCTTATGACACACTCACACAGGAGTGAGGAGCAACGTCATCCTGAAAACAGTATAGAACAAATGCTATGATTTGGTTGCTCTGGGCCAAGAGAAGTCACCAAAAGCATCTCCCACATTCGGATGAAGAACATCAATCCACAGGGGCACAGCTTATCTCGGTGTAATTAATAACAAAGATTAGCGCTTGGTGCTTGTGCATAAAAAGGAGTGCTTCTCTCCAAGTTCAGCTTCTACTAACAAAAGAATGCATTATCCACATCAGGAGGAGCCATGAAAGTTAAAACCTTGAGAAACAGAGAAGTTGAAAGTTGGCTGGAACTGCTCTCAATGTACTTAGTTATGATACTGAGAACGGTGCATGCAGCAACAAAATCTAACGCTAATGTATTGCAAAAGATTTGTTAGACAAAAGACTTTATCAACCCAATTAAAAGAAGGAAATTAACATTTTTCCACAATGTGATCAGAATAGAAAGGATACGATTACAGAGGAAAATCACTTCAGGAGATGTGAAGGGAAGAAAGAATGGTGCTGAAGGGCAAGTAACCAAACTAACTTCTTAGAGAGATGAGGTTTGACACCCTGTTCATTTATTTCTTGATAAGACACCTTATCAGTTCTTCATACGTCAGGTGGAATAACCACTTGCACCAGCACATAGCAAGTCAAACACCTATGCTGCAGCTGGGTACCACTCACCTTGCTCTCCCTGCCCTGGGCACAAGGACAGGTAAGTCCTCATCCCTCCCATAATTTCTCCTCCCTTACAGCCCTCCACCCAGAGTCAATAAGCCCACCCAATATGATGCCCGCTCAAGTTGTAAACATAACTTCAATTGCAACCACTGCGTATTTTTATCACTGCTAATTCTTAATCACATCCAGTGATCTCACAGGGGGTCGAATGGTTTGTGGAAACACACCTAGAGATTGCTAGAGCAAATAACACCACAGATACTACTGCTTTCATTCTCTCATTTTACCTTTGCAGAGAAGCCCTACAAACAATCTCACTGAATCCAGGAGGCTGGTGCTACTTGTCACATCCAGGCCTCCACTAGCAACAATAAACGAAGGAAAGACAAAGAGTGTGCAAGTGGAACAGCAGTCACTGTGCTAAACAACACCTTTTTTCTTCCCTTTCTCAGGTACAGCTGGTTCTCCATTCTCTCTTATAATTAATCACATGCCCTGATTTGCTTGTTCTCTCTGCTGAATGTATCTGTGCCCTGTGTTCACTCAGCCTCTCCCACCACTAGAAGGCATTCGCAAAAGCTAAAGGAGATGAGCAGAGCTGCATCACACCCAACTCACCAAGTAACACACATGTGAAGATCAAACTGACTCTGCACAAAGTCTTTTTCTTTACTGGAGAATGATACTCCTGAAGTAGAACCTCTCCTGCAGTATATCCTGTTGTGCACAGTATCTTGTCAGCTTTCATGTCAGGTTTATATTATAAGCACTTGCACAAAACACAAGAAAACCTGAAAACAGTGCAAGCTACAAATGTAGTCCCCAAAGCTCTGAAGAGAACATGAAAGAATAAGTGCAGAAGAACCAAGGAACCAAAGGATGAATGGTTTCTGTAATGACAGCGTAACGACCTAAACAAGAACATACACACACAGCTTAAAATAATTTCAGTTTAGCTGCTAATTCAATAAAAGAGAGAATTTGAGAGACGTTATAAAAGGGCCTATTACGCCATTTCAGTTAATTTAGATGGAGGGATAATGAATGCTTTATTACAGCTGATCGGCCTTCCTGCACATTACCATGCTCCACATGCTTGTGATTTTGCTGCTCAGGGAGACAAACTTGCTGTGCATATATGAGACAGACCACTCTTATCTTGTCAGACTGTGTACGAAACAACAGACCTAGACCTTGAAATCCCCATGCCAAACCCAGACCTGAACAAATGCTCGCTAACACATGAATACCAAAGTCTTCTTTTAAAGAGCAATCGCATCAAATACCTTCACAGTATTTCTCAACTTGTCATCTGCAGAGCAAAGTTTTAAACAACTTTTCACTTGCATATAAATTAGAATGCTTATTTTAATCCATCCCTGTAACAGCTTTTCTCTTGGCATCACACACAGGATGACGATTCTCCAGTTATTACGACCCCTGAACACAGAGAATATGTGACACTCTGATACACCTCCTGTGTATGTCAAATAAAAGGCAAAATCATGGCAATGTATGAGCACGAAGGCACGTGTCCTCCTCCCATCTCCCCCCAGTTGTCTCCCATCCCAAATTCTCTATTCCTTCCTTGTGATATTATTACTATTAACTTCTTTTCACACCTCCCAACCTGACAGCTGCTCAGCCCACATCAAGGTTTCCAAAATCCTTTTCATTTTACACTTCTCTATGCGATAGTTCTCTGCCCAGCCTACTTCTCACTTATTCTTTTCTGTTGCTGTTGTCGTTGAATAATACCTTAAAAAGAGTCCTTGTAATATATTCCTTCTAATTCGTCAGGCTAAAGAGCAGCCAAAACTTGGGAAGAAAAAAAAAAGACAAGAAAGAAAAGAAACAAAACCCTTGATCATTTGCTTTCTGTTGAATTACAATTCCTGGGCTGACCGCGATAATAGCACAGAGTAATCCCAATGAAGACTTGCTGCTAAATACTTACATTAGCATAATCTTCTCATAACGTCTACTTCACACCAGCACAGGTGCGTGGTGTCACTTTATTAACCTATTTTCTAATAAATATTTCAGAAACAGTTTTAGCATATTATCTATAATCACTGACACCTCCTTCCTCATTTATATTCCGTGCTGTGCGCCCTCTAAAACAACGGGGACGGATGGATGAAAAATAACTGCAAGTTACAACGTTCTGAAGGACAAACTTGCGCTCTGACTATCAACGACCACATCCACAATGCTCTGCTTCACAAACCGCCCCTGCAGCGCTGCTGTCTCACACCTTAAGGCCTATTATTGGGACAGAGAAGTGCTCTGACGCCGGGCAATCAAACAATAAATGTTAACAGAAAGAAACAACACAAAGGAAAGAAGAAAGTTGGGATTTCTTCTTCAAAAGCATTCTGTCTCAAGTAATTCCAACTGCCATTTAGCTCCAGCCATGGATTGAACCTCATGCGCTACATTTCACCTCCTAGAGACTTTCCTGACAGAGAAATAAAAGCTTTAAGTGGTGTTTTCTAAGGGAAATGCTAAAAGACAATGCAAAGGCTACAACACTGGGAAGCCAACATCTATTGCAGGTAGACAGCATCAGTGCTCCACTCCCCAAAACCTACAAGGAAAGTACAACCACTGAACTCAAACCTGACTATTCCCATAATGACAGTCAGCAAAAACTTGGGACGGATCTTGTAATTTAGAACAAAAGTAATTTCTTGAAGCACCGCTATAAGAAATCTCCATGTTCAGCTGCATTAATAAGTAAGCAGATTTCATCTAAAGCAGCGCTCAACAAACTTTGCTATGGAGCAGGTATCACCACCTTCCCTTGCTGAGTTTATGTGCTGAAGAACATCACTTCCAAGCAGTTGCATTTCCAAACCAAGAAGGAAGAGCATGTTTGCAATAGTCCCTCTATACAAGATGCCTAAAGGTCACTCAGCAACACAAAAACGCGGTGTCTTATAAGAAGTAAATCTTGGCCTTAGAAGGGAATACTCCCTCAGTATTTTACATTTGCTGCAGTATAAGACATCAACATCTGCATGGAAACACAGCAACAAGGAAGTTTTTAAAGAGATAGTTGCTACAGAGCAATCTATGACCACCCACACAAGCCATCCAAACAGCCCCAGCCATCCCAGCCCTTGGATTCTGTTGGTACCAGCAACAAGATTCAGCTCCCAGGAATGACCAACCCCAGGGCAATTCAGTTCAGCTCCCCACTATGTTATACAAAGGAAGCAAAATACAGAACCACCTTTAGGATGGTGTGTTGAACTCTGACAAATAGAAAAACCACTGTTTATCTCCTTACCATGCTGCTTTTGAAGGAATCTGGCCTGGAAATAACAGTTAAAAAGAGGGACTGAAGCCACGTAAAGCACAGCAAAGGACACCAGGTAAATTGTCCTGTAGAGTGTGAATCTTCTGATTATGAATTTGGAAAAAAATCTATGTTTCAAACACATGACAGCACTGCACCAGCAAGGGAACCTCTATCCTTTCCAGCCGACAGCACCGTCCTGTGCAACACATGCATTTCTGCAGATACCTTGATGTGAATACAGATTAAGGCTACTTGGGGTAATTATGGATAAATCAATAGAATTGATTCACTGCATTTCATATTCTTTGACATTTCCATCAATTGTGCAATCAATTGTTTAGACAATTGCAGCTGGATAAATTCATCTCCTAATGTCTGGAAAATAATCCTAATTTTTCCTGTGGATATTTGATCAAAGTCCATCACGGGATACAAGTGGGGAAAAAGCAAGTAACCCGCAGAGCAAGGTGCCAAGAGATGCACCACAGGTTAGTCCAGCAGCAGACCAGTATATTATAATACACACACATATTAGATATATTTATATATACCAGAATCATAGAACAGCCTGGATTGAAAAGGACCATAGGGATCATCCAGTTCCAACCCTCTGCTACATGCAGGGTCACCAACCAGCAGCCCAGGCTGCCCAGAGCCACATCCAGCCTGGCCTTGAATGTCTCCATGAGGCAACTATAACAGCTGCTCCTCTTTGCTGTTTTCATGCACTGATGGGGTTGGCAGCCTTGTGAAGAGATCACTAATGCTGGGAAAGAATTGAAAAACCACCACAACAATATAACCACTTTTCTGGAGCTTTAGGTAAGGCTGCATTTGATCTTAAAAGTTGCTCTCAGATATTGCTGTCATACAGTGTTTCAAGAAGGCAGTGGGGTATGCAAGGGGAGAGCGAAGTGAGACAAGAACACTGCTGGTCCCTTGCACAGACAATTGCTCACACAACCCAGCTATTAACCTCTGGACAAGATCAGTGCTTTGCTCTTCTTTTAATTTCTCTTGCAGGCTCCTGTCTGCTATGGTTTGCAGCAAGACAACGGGACTGGAATGAAGGCCTTGATGTGATGCTTCAGTACCTCCAAGTCCCAGGGATCTTCCCAGCAAGTGCCCACCAGGAGCCCAACCCCTCTGCAGCCAGCAGTGGGATTTTTGGTTCATGTATAAAGAGGTAAACTGCATGAGAAGTCTGCATTGCAGGGGACATGATAGCAAAAAGCAGTGGTGTAAAGTTAAGGAGAAGGAAGGGCTCAAACATGGAGGGATCAGGTGGTTAAGGTACACAGGGGGAGAAGAAAGGATAAGGGAAAAACCATCTCCTAAAGCCAAGAACAACATGAAGGTGCCCATGGATCAGAGGGGAAGCTGAGCCTGGAGCTGGCCCATAAGCTCAACCCACCATCCATCTGGTGCTTGGTTCTGTTGGTGATGTTTGGCTTTGGTTTTATTCTTTTTAGTTTTTATTTTCTATGGTGACTTCTTCTATATCTCCCCAGAGCAGTCATTAAGCTGACAGGTTAGCGGGGAATTACGTGCATGGCTGGGCTCTGTAGCTCAGTGAGAACCCAGGTCTCCAAGTTATGCAGCAAACACTGGCCAACATCTGACCTTTCAGGGTAAGGCAGGGATCTCTGCTCCCTGCAGTGGATCCATATTGGAGCCACTGCTCTCAGCCCCCTGGGTTGGTTATCAGCACGGAGCAACCCCACACCATTCCCCTCATGCACATCCCCATACATCTATAACACTCTTTTCAGCTCTGCTCTATCCCTTCTTCTGGGGAAGCCCAGAGACGCTGATTACCTTTGACTGCCTTCAGCATTAATTTCATCCTCACCAGGCATGTGCTTTCTCCAATTTAGAAGAGCTAAATAAGGCTGCAGATAGAAATGAACCGCATTATAAGGAATCGCAATGGAATTGCCCAATCAAAACCATTTTTGTTCATGTTCGTAATGAGCGTGCAGCATGTGAGGAGAGCTCTGGGTCAGCAGAGGGGCATTTCTGACACCACAAACAGCTGCTTCTGCAGAAAGCAATGTGCTGTGACACAGCATGGCTGCACTGCCTGAATGTGCTCAGTGCCCTGGAGGACCAGGCCTTTGCTGTGCCCATCCTCCTGCAGCTGCCCAGCAGCTTCTGACTGCTGAGGGCAAAGCCTGAAAGGCAAATGCAATGCAGGACACTGAAAAGAAAGGGAGGGAATCCTTCAGCATGGAATCCAGTTTGGTATAACTTCTTTTCGGCACAGTGTGCTCAGAGCAGAGCTCCTCACCTCTCCAGGCAGCACAGATGGGCATCGCTTCCCACATCAGCACAGCTGGAGTCATTGTCCCGGGCTGCCTCAAAGTGCAGCTGGCATAAATGCAAGCCTTTTGCCCATGTACATTTATGTACCATTCATGCTCCTTTTATGTTCTCCTCTGGCCTGAATTACACACTCTGGCTATCTCTATAGACTGATAATTTATAAAGCCAATGGCCCTGAAGCTGAGCAGCTTCCCTATGAGCAGACTGTAATTATTTTATGGGCTCGTATGGGTGGTAGGAACAAAGAGAAGAGAAATCCATATTAGCCCCAGAGCCAGCAGCTTCACCCACCGAGATAAAGCTCAGCAAAACATGGTCAAGTTGATTTTTTGTTTTTAAACCAAGAAAACCACATTTGTCAAGGGTTTATATAAGGTAAGAAGGATGGTTTTCTGCGTTGTTTCCATACCCTAATGGACAAAACCAGAATGGCACACACTTTGTTCAAATATTACGTATTCCCATCTTGAAAACCAGTAATACACAAACTGTGATGGCTGAGAATTGATGCCCTAAAACGGTGCTTTCAGTCAGAAGTTCTCACATGACAGACAAAAGCTATAAGGGTTCTGTCTGATCACACCAACAGGCCAAAAAGACAACGGAACAAAGGTGCTAAAGACACAGGAGATGTTAAAATAGAACCCAGGCTGTTAGAGCTTTCCTCCAGGTCTCTGGTAGAAAACAGCATTTTAAAGGACAAAAAGCAACACGTTGCTCGTGTGTTATTGCTAAAACAACACCCCTTTTTTCCCCCTAAACATATTAACTCAGAGATTAAGAGCTTCTCCCCCCATGTTTTAGGAAGCTTCTTCCTTGAGTTTTATTAGACGGAATAACACCTCCCCACCACGCTATTCAGGCCACATAATTCAAATTTTACTGGGGGAAATAATGAATATATTTTTATGATTTTTTTTTTTTTTTAAGCTCTATCTACATTAATATTTCATTTGCTACGCTGCAGTTGTGAAATTCTCCTTGTATGCATATTTAAAAGTTATGTATTTCCTATTGCCCATGCACTGTATGTATGTAAGGAGCCTCAGCTCTTGGCATACAACCTGCTGTACAGAACGAAAACAGAATCACAGCACAGTTGGGTTGGAAGGGCACCCACAGCCCTCAGTCCTCCCATGTGCAGTAGCCCCAGCTCAGGCCCAGCCATGGCCATGGGCACCTCCAGGGATGGACATCATGCCTATGGGAGCAGTACCAGGGTTGCACCACCTCCAGTAAAGGGTTTTCCTCCTCACATCTCCCTTCATTTAAAACCACTCTCCCTTATCGCTATCCCACAGTTATAAAGTGTCTCCTTCCTGTTTATGAGCTCCTACACACAGTCACAATGAAGCTCCCCCCCAAACCCAAACACAACACCCAGCTGCCACCACCATCACCAATACTCACCCACCACATTCTAACAGAGCACTGCAGACACTTTTACACTTGCATTAAAAACTCTGCATTTCAGCTCAGATACAAGTAATTATTGCATTGATTATTTGCTCCGTGCCACACTCGGAGAACATAATTGTGCAGACATGCAAAGAGGAAAAAACAATTTCAAGTCCAAATTAACCCTACACACACAACTCGTGCAGGAGAGTGCCTTAATTGCAATTACCCATTCAAAGACCAACGCAACGCTTTGATCAGTATTTTTATGTAGTGTGATGAATAGGTTTTAAATTAGTCAAAAAAGTAAACATTCGTCTGTGACAAATCACAATTAGTGCATGATCACAGCTGTATAATTACTGGCTGCTAAGAAGTTTTCAGCTGCAATAGATACAGACTTCTTTAAGTCACTTTGTAAGCATGAGAAGTTGCGGCTCACCTTCTCTCACTCAAAGTACTTAAACAGGTGTTTAAAAAGGACTTTAATAGGTCAATGAGGTCAGGCCTAGACAAAAGCAATCCTGAGGAGCAAATGACTTTCTGCCTTGAAAGACCAACCCATGGCCTTTCCATGGTGTTCATGTGTTGTCTTTGGCTCAGAGTTGGAGAATAAGTAAACACTGTGTGAAAACCTTCTACATTAGTGGTTAAAGCTCCAGTAGCCTGTTTTCCCCTCCGAACAGGATCTTACAGTTGATAAATCAGTTCCCAAGTTTCAGGCATTATGGAACTGCAGAGAAATGCTCTGCTAGGGCAGCAAGGTCTCCAGCACTCTGTTCTGCAACAAGTGGGGCACTGAAGAGCCTTAAATCACCAGGCTGCCCCTTTCTCAGCTATGTGACCACTCCTGTGGCTTTGAGACTTCAGCATGAGAAATCTTTCTCTATGGCAAACTCAGTAGCTGCAAGCAAAGCAATTTAAACACTTTAGGAGAGTGGTTCCTACACATGGCTTCTGTTACAAATGACTTGGCTCCAGCATTCACAAAACATGCAGTTTAAATAATACAAATAGGTTATGAAATTATTGTGATGCAAACAGCCAGAAAAGTTGTTTCCTATCAACAGATCTATTATAAAAGAATGGTAATGCAGGGTTATTTATCACAGAATTATGATAGAATCACACAATGGCCTGGGTTGTAAAGGCCCACAATTGCTCATCCAGTTCCAGCCCCCTGCTGTGTGCAGGGTCACCAACCAGCAGCCCAGGCTGCCCAGAGCCACATCCAGCCTGGCCTTGAATGCCTGCAGGGATGGGGCATCCACAGCCTCCTTGGGCAACCTGTGAACAGTGCGTCACCACCCTCTGGGTGAAAAACTTCCTCCTAATACCCAACCAAAACCTCCCGTCTCAGTTTAAAACCATTCCCCCATTATAATATCACTGTCCAAAATCTTCTTAATTCAGCAGAACTAACCTTACTGTTGTCTTGAACCCAATGAGGGAACGACAAGGTGTGATGCAGAACTATCCCAGAGGTGATAACCTCAAGCACAAATATGGGAAACCAGACATGTTGCTTGGGCAAGACTTCCCAGAAGCACAGAACTCAATGGGCTGTTGGTTGAATGTTTGTCTGTACCTACGCTGTGTTTGAAAACAAGGTATTGCACCAATGTTCTTCACTGTGTACGGATCTGAATTACACTCCCCATTTACACACTGGAGATGGGAATTGTTCTACTTTGATTAGACATCAAAATGGAACATGAAAATAATATATGATACAAACTCCACTCTTCGCTGCTGGTTACTCACTGCATGAGCACAGAGAAATTACTTAATCCCACTATGAATCAACTCAAACATCTGTAATGTCAAGAGAACACAGATGATCTTCCCCAGATACTCCGAGTTTCTCACAAAAATAATTCAGATCACTATTATTGCAGCTACATAAAACTGACACTGTAAGTCTTACTTTAGGGCAAAGAAGGCAGCTTCGACAGAGGCACCCCTTCAGCAAAGATGAGCTAAAGAAGTTGCTGAAGTTTAATTCACCCACAATACTCAGCTGCTTGAGTGATGGATCTAAAACATCTCTTCTCAGATTAAAATGGAAGATCTATATGGGTGGGCACCTGAATATGGGATCCAGTTGGGCCAGTCTGCTAATAATACACACATACTTTGATGAGGCCCAGTGGCTGTTATCTCAGAACCACTTTTGGTTTAGGTTCCCATCAGCCACTCTCAGAGGTGTGGGAGTTTAATGGCCCCACAGCCACACATTGCTGGGTACCCATCACACAGCAGGAAGAGCACATTCTTTTCCCCTCTCCACCCATATCTGGAGTCACACGTTGTGTACAAACTGCCTCCGCTCTTTTGAAAAGCTGCCCTTTAATTTCCTTTTTAATATACGAACTGTCTCCAATAAGATATAAATAATCAAAATGCATATGCCAGGTGTTTCTCCCTTAAATCAATGAGAATGAGTTGCACTTTTTGCAGCTCCCCGCACAGTTTCACAATGCCCAGCAGATCCTCAGCCTCTATTTCCCAGACAGCACTCATGGAGCCAGACAATTTACGATACGGGGATAGAAGGAAACGTTCAAGGGAACTGCTTTATAAGTTGACAGTGGTCAAAGCAATCGCAGCCAAGGAGAGCTGAAGGGCACTCCATGATGCCCTGGGAGACAGGAACCATTTCTCCCAACTGAAACGTGAGGCAGACTTGCCAAAAAGCATCATTTTCATACCCGTAAATGCTTAATTACTCTGTCATTTAAATCTCAGTTGAATTATGTGGGAGGAAAAGAATACCTTAAAAGTCTGTGTTTGAACGTTAAGTCTGTGCAAACATCAACAAATAAAGATTAACCACGGGAAAAAGTGGCATGACAAAGCTTTAACTCATGATATACTTTTTGCATTTTACAACTCGAGACCAAATATAAATACATATAAAAAAAAACCAGCATTAAAAGTTAGCAATGAGCCAAGAAATCCTGCCCTCAGAGAGTTCCACATTCAGACCAGATGCAGCCTTGCCCCTTTGCTCCTAACAAACCCGAGCTGATGGCATCCTGTATTGGAAAAGCTTTCCTGCTTCTGGTGCATCCTCAGCCCACAGGACTCCGCTGCCCACAGCCCGTCCTAATGAGAAGCCTTTCCATTTGTCAGCATTAACAGAATGATCCCAGCGTCCCCGTTAAATCAAGGCAACTGCTGGATTTCATCTATCAGCCTCACGCAGGTAAGGGCTCTATGTCAGAACAAGAGAGCAACTTCCACACAAACACCTAAGTAAAAGAGATTAGATATTTTACAGCAGAGAGAACAGCATGCTCCAATTCAAAACTCCCCGCATGGAATTGTGCAAGTTTACAAATTCAGACCAAGCCCTGATCAAACAGGGAACAGAGGAGTCGGTGCTGTCAGGAAACCAAAGCAAAACACACGGGGCTGCAATGCAGGAGTGGCTTTGCCACCAACCTCAGTCGGGTCACTTTTTCTCCCTAACTTTCCAAACTAATTAGCAATTCACGTTACAAATGTTGCAGGTTACAAAGTTCTTTACTGTGAGAGTGGTGAGGTGCTGGAACAGCTGCCCAGAGAGGCTGTGATGCTCCATCCCTGGAGGTGTTCAAGGCCAGGTTGGATGGGGCTCTGGGCAGCCTGGTCTAGTAAATGGGGAGGTTGGCAGCCCTGCCTGGCAGGGGGGTTGGAGATTCATGATCCTTGAGGTTCCTTCCAACCCAGGCCATTCTGTGATTGTGATTTGTTTTTCTTACACAAATAATTAGCTTAAAATCCTGACTCGCAATGAATGAAATCCTTCTGAGTTAGGATGTCTAACATGTTAACACCATTGTGGGTCAAATCTAGAGCACTCTGTTGGGTCAAAACACACACCAAGCTACCAACAGCTTCAGTCTATTTTCAGACTTATTAGCCGCACTGATGTTGGAATTTGAAGTACATTTTATATGCAGGATGAATAGATCACATATGCCAGCATAAATTTTTCATGATTTCTTCATAAAGTCCTCGTTTCTTGTCATCAGTTGTCTTGGCAGAAACTAAAACGCATGAAGCTGTAAAAACATCACTCTAATTAAGACAACTGTCTACTTCCAGTAAGACCTGACAGCAGCCCTGTCATGCATCACCCAGCACACACCACTGCCAAATGACCTCTTTCAAACGCAAAGATTGGAACTAGTGTGCATCACTTTGTGTGCATCACCTGTGTGCAGCAGGCTATCAGCTGAGCAACACCCACCTGCACCTCGTGAGGCCCTGAGGGTTCACATTTTAATGCTTCTTTCCCATTGATAAATTCACACTGGTTATAAGCTGTCTTGTTTCACTTCAGCACTGAACGAGAGACTGAGATATTCAACTTCTTTGAAAGAAAGAAGTTTACTGGAGGTTACTGGGATTTTTCTATGGGTGTTTATTGGTGGGTTGTCAGCTGCACTTTGTTTCTTGGACAAAAGGAGGGACTTAAGGCAAAACACCTGAAGGAAACGAGTCCTTGACCTGTAAGGGGAACAACATTAAAGCTGAGCCCATGTTTTCCAAAAAGAATCAAGCTCTTATTTCCTTCCTTGGCAACCTGACTGCATCAAATCACAGTCATGGGGGGAGACAACCCAGGAAGGTTTGCTCTGCACTAGTGGAAGTGTTATTTGAAGGAAAGCCAAACTCAGCACACATTTGCATAATGTCACTGCTATGCTTAATACTCCAGCACTGCATTTGGCACTGAACCCTCCACACACCTCTGATCAGTATTCACCTGCACAAGCGTATTCACTTCTCAGCACCGCTCCCAACAGTTGCACAACTGGGTGAGGGATAACTCCTAACAATAAGTGAGGGAATAAAACCTTTAGATGCCATTGAAAACACTAAAAATTACAGGTCTAGGAAAACTCAGTGGCTAAAAAGCTGTAACTTCTGGGTCACAGCGGCAGGTGTTGAATGCATGCGTGGAAAACCCAGGAAGCACTTGTTAATTTACAAAGTAAGGAAGGTAAATCCCAGGTTCCTTATGAAAACTTTTCCCAGATAAAAATATGACTTAGATGGTTGTGGGAGAAGCCCAACATAAAACACAGTCTGATAAATGAGAAAGCAGTCAGTGCTGAAGAAGAACTCACATAAAACACTCCCGGCCGTGACACTTGGCAATTTTACTTTGATTTTTAAAAATTAAACATGGTTGCTGGCTGAAAAGATGTGAAACAGCCTGGCAAGAACATGAAACAAGAGTGTGGGAGGGAGAGGGAATACTTCAAAACCACAGCATTGCACTGTGCTGACGAACCACACCGCTCAAATTCAGTCCAGAAATGTTTGTTTGGATATCTTTGTAAGTCAATTGTAAGAAAACCATCAAATATCTTTTTTCTGTATCTTCCTCCTTTTCTCAGCCTTGTATTTTTTCCTATGCCTCATATACTTGCAGATACGATTGAGCTTGCAAAGGGTAAATCACAAAGTAATTCATTTTATCAGTCAAACATGGAAGGGAACAGAAACAGTGATTATTGAACACCTGAGTTCTCAGAAGGAGCATTTCAGCATTAAGAAATAAGTACTGTCACAAGGGTACATAATTTTCCAAGTCTCATTTTTAATATGGGATCACCTGTTCTTTCCATAGAGCCATACCAGTTGGACAGCTACAAATATATATATATGTAATTTTCAGATGCAGTGTGAGAACTACTGAAGAGAGAAATAAACATCATGGAAGGGGATGCTCCTGTTGCAGCCTCCTGCCTTTCATAGTGCATGCCCTTGGTGCACCAAATCAACAAGCAATGATTTCCATGAGCCTGAGGAGCTCCCACTATGCAGATAACTACCTGGTGGGTTAAATTCCTCATGTGTTTGAGAATAAAATGCCTCACCACATGTAGCAATGCATCTAAAAGGCTATATGTTAGCAGATTAACAGGAAACTTCTCCATTCCCATAGTATGCCTTCCCTATCAAAGCACAGAGCAGCTGCTGGCCACAAACTTACCTTGTAATGTCACAATGGATTTGACAAGAACCTGGATCAGAATCAGAGCTGATGTCCTACAAGCACTGGGTACCCCAGTGATGCCCCATGGCTGATGAACACAGCACATAACTTACACATGGCAGTAACACCAGAGAGAAAACTCTGTGCTCTGTGCTGGCACCTCTTATTAACCACTCCTGGCTCCCACACTGCCAAACCACAGCCCCTGTGAGCACCTGGGCTGCAGCACAATTAGCCTCAACAGCTTTAACAACCCACCAGCTGTAGCTCTTGACTGTAATATCCCCTCCATCCAGAAGGCCATAATGCATGTTACTAACAGAGCCCCTGCTCTGCTGTGACTTACCCAACACATATGTGCAGTGGTGAGCCATCCCCATGGACAGCAGCTGGAGAAGATGGGCCACGTTTGCAGCATGCCCAAACATTGCATGTGTTTTAGGGATATGAGATCAATGCTGGGATACACAGAGCAAGGTTCACCCCTACCAGCATCTTACTTGAGGCCATGCTGCCCATCACTTATGTATCCTACACCATCAGAACCCATTGGTATGGGTCAGGGAGGCAAGCACAGAGCTGGAGGTACCCCAGCACATAGCATACAGCACCGACACCAGCCTGAGAGCAGCCAGCTGCCAGCTGCATGAGGCCAGATGACACCTGAGCCAGCATAAAGCCTGCCAATATCAATTAAGCTGTCAAAGAATTAACTAATTTAATCAGGCAGGTGATTTTGTGGCAAATCAGTGCTTTGTGTTCCATAGGTGTGGTGGTTCCCACCCTGTAGCAGTAGCTCTAAAGTGAACTTCAGTCAAGCAGTCTCAGTGCAGCCTGATAGGTGTCCTAGGGATCTGAAGCTCCACAGGCATTGGATGCATGTATACAGAGAGTGAATTTAAAGAAGGAAAACGTTTACGTTTAATATCTTTTAAACTATTGTTTTAAGGGCCTCAAATGAAAAAGATCCAAGGAGACCACTCCAGAACTGTCAGCACATTGCTGTGCCTACCTGTAACTCAAAACCTCATAATGAAAAAGGAGGAACACCTGCTAACAACAGCCTGTTATGCTATGTAGGTGCACAAGCAGCTTCTTAGTTCTCTTATCTAGTACTACCAACTTTCACACAGGTGGCAGCCAGTGACCTGGTACTTCTTTTCCTTCTAAATATACTTGTAGTACTCACTGTTCTACAATCATGCATGACCACGCAATCTGTTATGTCACAGTATTAATAGTTTTCCATTCTTTTAGCCCTGGTTAATGACTAACATTGGGTAAAGTAGCAAATCCCACTGAAATGGTGACTTACTGACCCCCAAAGACTTTTGTCACGAAGAAAACCTCATAAGGATGGCTGTCAAAGGGTTTGGCATCCAGAGAGGTTGAAATTACCCTACCAGAATTCACGTGGCACTCACTCAGACCCTATGGCTCTATACAAACCCAATGGACCACCAGCACCATTCATTTTTGTTCCTGTATCTCAAAAACCCGATTGATGAACGCAGCCAGGAAAGATAACCTGGGATGTTAAGGACGCTGCTTTGACTATGGGAAGTACAATGACTGGAAATCATGCAGTCACTTGAAAGCCAAAGCCATGGAGCTCACCATCCGGTTTCATAACAAACCTCAGGAATCTATGTTAGAGAATAAGAGCCAAGGGAAGCAGTTAAGTCTGAACTTCCATTCATGAGATCATATTTTCTTGCTCCTGAAGGACGAAACGTTTTGGTGCTTTGTTTTAAATGATATTACAGGAAAAGATTAACAAAACTCAGCTGTGGAAAAGCAGCACGTCTTTCACTCACTGACTATTTTAAGACGTGTAACAGCATTAACCTAAATGAAGCGGATACAGAAAAATAACAATTATAAGTGAAAATTGCTACACCTTCAGTTTTAAAAATAGGCGTCACATGGCACCAACTTCTCTGGTTAGCAAAAAATGGAGAACTGCTAACGTGCCTTTTGATTCAACACCTTCAGCTTCATTTAATTGCCCGCTTCATGCTGCTGCTTCCACAAGGATCCAGCATTCACGCATTCTTGTTCACGCTGGGCATTTCGTGCCAGAAAAATGAAGGAGCTTTGCAGTTTTAGCTGCGATGTGGGCAGTGTCTCATTGTTTCAGTATGCAGAACGCATCGATCCAGGCAGCTGACCCCGAGCTGCCCTGCTGGGGTACCAGGATTTAAGGCAATAAACAAATCAGCACATCAAGGTGGGTTTAGTATCCTTGTCCACACGCACCATGAAGCTGTTTGCAGGATGGGAAGGCAGCACTTAGACTTGCAAATTCAAGAGCACAAAATGTAGCAAATACCAGACCTGAGGTTAACCAGGCATGTGCAACTGATGACTCAACATGAGCACAAATGCATCCCCAACAGGTTTCGCTGGGTGCACAGACTGGCTGCTGCTTGAACCAAGGAGCTCCTTGGTGACACCCAGCACCTCTTGTTCCTTGTGTTACCTGACTCCTCTTGTTCCTTGCATACTAACCAGTCAGTAGTGGCCATGACTAACACACTTACCATCACAGAATGGATCAGGTTGGAACTTAAAGACCATCCAGTTCCAACACCTCCCAGTAGCACCGGCTGCCCAGAGCCCAACTTCTTAATGTTGTATGTAATCAAGTCATTGAAAAATACGTGCAAGTACACAAAATAATTAGTTTATCTTGTTAAAAGCAAAAGAAAACAGACATTTATAGCATACTCTGATAATGGCTCCAGAAAGGGAAGCAGAAAAACCTATTTGAGATGTTCTCTTGCTTTTGTTTATTGTAACCACCGAGCAAAGCTGCTACTTTCGCTCGGTTGCATATAGCTCAATGCCTTATTTTCCTTCTAAAGAATCGCATTTGTGAGCCACTTCTGAAAACGACAGACTGTGAGGGGCCTCTCAATTGCTCATTATGCTTTGCAGAACAAATATTTAAGAGCTGGTAAAATATATCAAAGAAGATGACCAGCAGGGCAAACTTTTGGCTTAGCAGCTACCCAGCAGTGACATCCCATGCACCATCTTGTATGTAAAACCCACATCAGAAGTGCTGGATGCCCACTGGATGAAGCATTACCCTAAATACTCACATCTCTTTACAGCTTTCCAGCATCATAAGGTAGCAGTAAGTACTGGAAATGTCTTGAAGGGATTAAATCTGCCACCACCCCAAGGGGGACAGGCAGTTAATGAACTGGATCATTTCCAGGTCTAAACCTGAAGATCGCTCTGTTACTTAAAACTCTGCAAGGAGCCAACAATAGCGAGGCCTGGGCACAGAAGGAAATGGATATAAATCTAAGAAAGCCCTTCTTCACTTTCTGTCCCTTTCATATACAAAACTCCCACTCGAGAACATTAGCAGTCAGGTCCCTTTATCCCTGTGTGCTCCTTCCTAGTTCAGGAGGAGATGTTCCCCAACACACAATTCCTTTCTTTCAAGTTGCTGTAATTTTCTCATGGCAAACAGAAGGTTGAAATGTCACGGAAAACATTACAAGTATTTTTCTGAAGACATTAGCTACTGCTGAACAAAGAACATCTGCATATTGGTCTCATGCTCCGCACTGCTATTTCTGAACGAGCACTGAAAAAGGATCGTTCTTCACCAGCAAAATGAAACGCAGAGCCTCCCCTGTGCTTCAGGGTGAAATACGGCCACAACAGCCTTCACCTGATTTGATAGAGATGGCAGGGGACAGAGATCTATGCTCCCAGGAGGGCAGCAAATCCCATCCACACTTTAGGGACAGAAAAATAAGTTTGTCAAGGGATGCATAATAATAAAACATGTAACAAACAGAGTCACAGCGGATGCGTGGCACAGTCCCACAGCCCAAGCCCACCTTCAGTGATTAACACACACCTCCCAGCACGTGAAACCCATAACTCAGACCACGTAATAACAACTCCAATGGCAACTGTTTTAGTCCCAGCCATCCTTACGCCACCTGTAGACCCCAGAAGTGATTCATCATGGGCCCGAGCAGACAGGGGAGTCCCCAGGGGAGCAGCAGATGATTGTGGGGACCTGGCAGGGTACGCGCCATCTCACCCTACACCTGCAGTACAGCACCAGCACCAGCACAAGGGCTGCTATGGAGCTTCTCCATCACAAGTTATCGCAGATTACAGAAACAGAGGAGAAAAGGCAGATCCATTAAAAGCAGCAGACTGCCAAGAAACCGACTGTTCATAAATTCTCACAACGGTGCTGTTATCAATACAGCACCTCTGCCAGGCACAACATTTCTACCTCGGAACGGCTGGGCTAAAATAACCCACTGCAGAGGATGCTTCTGCCCTCCCACCAGGAAAGCAGCGAGTGCAAAGAGCACCTCCTGGAGCACTTTCCTTCTTGGTCTCTGAAGCAAGAAAAAAAGCCTCTGTTATTTTCGACCTAGCCGAGTGCATTTGTTTCATTCCCAGATCCAGTTAATTTGACAGGTGCAACACTAAACCAAAAATCCTGCAAGGTCTTTGCTGAAAAGGTCAGTACGTTATGCAAGGAGGTTTTATGGACAATAAAAAGGTCCCCTCCTTATGCAGAAACGAGTCTGCAGTATCTTTATGTCATTTATCAATGTGCACCCATCTGTTTTATTTATAAATGCAGAACGAGTTTCTGGACACACCAGCTCATTCTGAAGAGTAGATCCTGAAATGTTCATCCTCAGTCCATACTTTGCCCATAGAGTTCTTTGCCACTCCTTTGCCTCTATAGAAAAAAAAAACAACAAAATAGCTCATATTGGAAGGGTTGTTTCATTGCATCCCCAAATGGGCTTTAGTTGTTAAAGTTGCATGACCGATGCCCAAAACTTTCTAAACAAGTCAGTCAATTTTAAGCCAGTCAGATTTTAAGCACAGGCTTTTTCCCTGCACCTCGTCTGACAGATGTGACTTGACTGCTCCATTACGTAAGGGCAGAAGCGGATTTCCATCCAGTCACTGCAAAACACACGTGTTTTCTTTCTATATGTCTGCACAAAGCACAGCAGATGATGGCGTAGCTTCAATAATTAAGCATCGCTTTAAGAATCTACGCAATGATTTTATTTTAGCTGCAGCTCACTTGCCAGTAAGAACGATCTCAGGCCACTGAAACCCACAATACGCATCAGGGGTCACAGCTACATGTGACATTCTTCAGTTCACAGCCTCACCTGAGCTGTCACACTATGGATGGACAGCCACACACACGGCCAAGTGAATTCTGAAGGCGCAGTGTGGATCTGACAGGTACTGCTATGACAACCATGTAGCATACAGCCTACATTTCCCAGCAAGTTCCAAAAATACACACGTACGATCCATGCCAGCAATGGCAAAAAGGTACACGTTTACCAGCCATCCCTCCCTGATCTCTTCCTCCTCCTCCCAAGGCTTTTGTTGCTGCTGATGTGGAAAACCAGCCCTGGTTTTCAGGAGGAATCACCTTCCCCTGCTGGGCAGGGAGGTGTGGAGCAGAGCAGGGCACAGCCTCCGTGCTGCATCATCGATGCCAGATGTGTTTCCTCTGCAAGAAACACGTAGGCACGAGGAAGCTCACTCACACTGAGAAACATCTCATCCCCCTCTCTGACTTCAAAAGAGAAGAAAAAACCCACTGGATTTTATGTAAATACAGACATGAGACACACACACACAAAACAGAACAGAAAACAGCAAATTCATTTTTCATAGGCAACGCAGCTTCCACTGGAACAGCTGCAGATGAAAGTACCAGCTACAAATGAATATATCATAAGGTCTACCAGAGGAACTGAGCGTCTCAAATGTCGAAGTAAGAGCAGAGATTACTTCCATTTACAAAATGGTGAGGAGGTGCTGTTTACATGCTCTGAGTTACCTGCTTAAGAGGTAACCTAAATTTAAGTTGTCAGCTTACAACAAAGTTAAAAGAATTCCTAAAACAATCCCAAATCATTTCTAAGCAAATCTTAGAGGGGAAAAAAAAACTTCCCCTCCAAGTTACAGCCCAGAATCTGCCAACAAACACAGGCAGAGCCAAGCTCCGACAGCTCTCAGTCCATCATTTGGGCCATTCTCCCCTCCCTAAATCACAACCAGTGTCTTAACAGATGCTCGTCACACTGTGTTTCAATACTTGTGCTGCTGGAGACCTTGCAGCCGCCCCGAGCAATCCATGCAGTGCTTGGATTGCTTGAGTGCTTCCCCAGCCTCAACCTGCACGTTCCTGGCCAGCTGATGACCAATATTTCTTAGCAATTCAATGTGGCTGAGAGAAGACTGCTCCCATCTGCTCCACTGTATGATTATATGTAACTGACGAATATTTATCTACTTCCAGCCCCTCTGTCTCATCCCTTTCTTAAATGTAACTGAGAGCAATGGCCATTTCAATTCAATAAATGGATTAAGACTTAATAATTAAATACCATTTGGGTATTCTTTATAACCAGTCACCATCAAGCACCGTCCTGGTATGGGTAAGGCTGGTGCCAGTATGTACTGGCCTGTGAGGCTGCCTGTGTGTCTTGGTTGGAGAACAGCCTCTTGCTCTCCTCTTAGAAGCAGCTGTTTCAATCAAATGTGCTATGCTCTATTATTCACTTCTGCCACCCTGTCTTCAGTTCCCCTTTTCGTCTCTGTTGCTTGGATATTGTTGTTTACCACTGAACAGCAGCTGATCCGGACCTAAATTTGACAGTGAAAGGAAAAGCTGTGTTATCAGTTTGGATATTCTCTCCTTTTCCTCCCTCTGACACCTTCCTCAGCACAGCACCTGAGGAAGCTGAGCTGTGATTACCACAGACACCGGGTGGCAACTGAAGAACTGCACGGTGACAGCACATCAGCACCACTCCAACCTCTGACACCTGATTAACAGGTTTTGCTAAAGCAATAAACACTGTTTTGACTTAAATTAAAGAGGCCCATAAACGAAGCATTAAGCGACACATCTAAGAACAAAAATTAACCGTCTCTTTGGATATGAAGGCTAATGTTCATTCCAGCACAACAGGTGGTAACACACAGCTACCTGAAATGAAGGCTGAGCACAGAAGTAGCCCTGTGTATGGCACAGCATGGGGACAGGAAAAGCAAAGCACAGAACCAAAAACATAACAGCAGATGTGGCATAAGAGCAATTTATGTGATTGGGTGCATAGCTATTAATGTACAGTATGGTTGAACAACTTTGTTTCATACTACATACATACCTGAAGCAGAGGAACCGATGGACTCACAACCATCCTGTGCATAGCTACGAATTACTTTGCTTAATTTGGCTCGTGCCACCAAAATAACGTGCAGAAGTATTATGCCAGAATGAAACCAAACCGCCTGCTCCGAGTCCTTCCTACTGAAAGGAGCATCAGAAACACAAAACCTGCTCTGATTTTTCTCCTAGTTAAAAGTTTTCTCCTAGGTAAAAGTTCATAGGTGTGAAAATAAACAGAGCAGATGGGCAGAAGTTCGTTAATAACGCTGCTTCTCGTTTTCAGAAGCCGTATTAATCAAAGAGAAAAGAAAAATGAAAAGCACTCAAATCAATTCAGAAGCATTTACAAATGAACCGGTGTAATGGCAATTAACTTGTAAATTAAGAGATGAACAAACCCCTGGCACTGCTGCAGATATTCATCAACACGAGAAAGACTTGAAAAAAATTAAAAGCAATGACAACAAAAGGTTTTACATACTAATGAGATATGTAGGGTACTGCAGGCACCCGGGAAGGGGCATGGAGGGCACCACTGCCAGTCCTGCTCCTTTGGGCCTTGCAGTTTGGCATGGGAGGAGTCACAGAACTGTATGGGCTGGAAGGGATCTCTAGAGATCATCGAGTCCAACCCCCCTGCAGAGCAGGCCCCCTACAGCAGGATGCACAGGTAGGCGTCCAGGTGGGTCTTTGAGTATCTCCATACAAGGAGACTCCACCACCTCCCTGGGCAGCCTGTTCCAGTGCTCCGTCACCTCACCACGAAGAAGGTCCTTAAGAACATTTGTGTGGAACTTCTTATGCTCCAGGAAGGAAAGAAAGACCAGACAGTACTTTAAGAAGCATAAAACCAAAGTGCTGACCCTAACTGAGGGCCTGTGTGCCATACCAGGCTTTCAGATGAGAACTGCCTGATTGGAGTCCCTTTGTGCTTTAAGGAAAAATAAACACGGAGCAGGGAAAGGCTCTTTGCCTTCACACATGCATTTCTATGACCAAAATTCCTCAATTAAAAAACAAACAACTACAAAAACGCCATGGAGGTTAAAACTGCACCCAACTGAACACTGTGAAGTTACCTGGCAATACTGCAAAGACAATCTAAGGAATACCCATCTCCATTAGACCTGTGGATAGAGCCGCTGTGCCCGCGCTCAGTCACAGCGTGATGCATCGCTGGCACTGCCAGCAGCCAAGCACAGACCTGCCTGCTCCTCTTCCAATCTCCAGCGAGGCACAGAGGTGCTCTCTGTTTTGAAAGGATGCCGATAACATCCGCTGCGAGGGTTTCCAAAGCACCTGCAACAAATCTCTCCAGAGAGCTGGGAGTTCTTGAAGCAAAACCACTTTCAAAATTAAAAAGAAAGAAAGAAAGAAAGAGAAAAAGAAAAAAGAAAACCAACGGGCTTTAGATCTTCCTCACCAACCAACCTGGAAAGCCTTCTTCATTTAGAGCAGCAAGTGCTTTGCAAGCTGCAGCCTCATGGAGCGTGCATCCGCAGCTGATGGATCCGAGAGCAGGCGGCCCCTAACTCATATTTATTAGGAGTGGGTTTTATATGGTGGTTACGGCAAGTTCAGAAGCCAGGATTAAAGTTATGGCCAATTTTTATAACGAAAGTAGGAACTGTAGTAGAGGGTTTTATGTAAGTAAACAGTGACAACTTTACAGCCACGGTACCTACCAGTAAGCACAGAAGAGATTTCTCCAGGCAACCAGTAAATAAAATGCTTTTACTCATACTTCCATCATAGTACAAATAAAAGCATTTGACATGTTTAATAAATGTCACGAACACAAAATATTACATCAAGGCACGTTAAATAATGACAGTGCTGCAATTATTGAGCAAAAAAACGGGGATTAGAAATACTGGCAGCTTGTTTCTTCATTACCAGGCTGCTGGAACCTGGCTCTAAAACGCCCTCTCAGTTCTGTCTGATTAATCCCACTGACAACTTTTGAGCACACAACTCCCCGTCAGCACACCATAACCACCGGTTTTTGTGGTCAAACACAAAACATATCATTGATCTCCGGAGAAATAAATTCGTCATCACAAGATACGTACAGACCCCTCCTGCAGCCTGTTCCAAATTACAGCTCTTTGGATGATGCCACCCATCATTTGCTGTGTCCCAAAACAGGTCCCTGAAACACAGCACTGAAAACTCCAAAGCCCATATTTAAATAATTATTTGCATCACAGAAGAAGAAAAACTCCGAGCTGCCGCATTGTGTTTTACTGTTTCCAAGCAACACTGTTGTTTCAGATCAAACATGAAACAGCCATCTCTGAGCTGCAGTGCTTTCCTCTGTACTTACTTATTCTGCATCATGTTCATTATAACCCAGTCGAAGGGATAGACATTCTTCCCAATGAGATTCTTGAACATGATGAATGTTTCCATTAGGAAATCCTAAAACAAGAGAAAATATTTGGAAAAGACTGCTCTTATAGATGAAAAACCACAAGTGATAGTGTCAGTTATCTACGACTAGATTCAAAAGGTACTTTATTGGCCCGCTTCATAAAAAAGCAATTATTCATATAAAACATACATAAGTGCTACTAAGTCATATTTACATATGATGTACGCAAGTGCTACAACGATTCTATTTAAGCCTTTCAGAAGCAGGATCAAGAGCAATCCTACAGCATAAACAACTCACTGCATCGCTCAGGATTGCCAGCTATGAAAAGGGAGCTTCTTTAGAACAAAATGCTTTCTTTCCTACAGCAGAGGATGATGGACCAAGGCCCTTTTTGTGCACACTATATTCCAGCACACAGATCAACACATTGCTTGCCCCAAAACAAGACAAAGTTCAAAAGGAATAACAAATAAAAGTAATAAGAAGCTAAATATATATGTAATAATGGGATTCAGGTAGGCGTTGAGGTACGCAGTAGCCATGACCTCGAGTAGGTGGCAACGTTGGCTCTTTTTTGGCTACCATGAAACTCCAAAAGACTTTCTCTCTCCCTGAAGGGAGCAGCAGTAATTGCTTCTGCCAGCGAAAACCTGACCCAGAACAAAGTTAATTTAGTAGCACAAACCAATTTATTTCTACACAGATATAAACAAACATCTTTTTGGAACAGAAACCTGATGTAGTTTGCAATGTAAATCATCTACAATTTGGGAATCTGTAATTGCTATCTAACAATTTAAGTAATATCAAATGCTCAGAGAAAGACAGAGAGAGGGGAAAAAAGACAATGTAATGCACAAAGTCCTTGATCCACTTCCCATGGAGATCAAAGTGAACTTTTATTCTTGACACAGGTAAGAATACTTTGCTACAGCTCTTCCATATCTGCATGTATGTTGGCTATCTTTAAAATGTCAGATGTTTTTTCGGTAGCAAAAAAGACTGAGATAGGCTTTGGTAGACTTCAGACTAAGGTTGTTGTTTATGTAACCTTTCCAGTGAGAAACAAATACAAAGTTATTGCACTCCCAAGTATTTCTCAATGTGTGAGAGCCAGCACCTCGGCCAGATTTTATCTTAGGATCCGTTGTTCTTTTGCAAGAGTTCCCTTGGCTCAGACATTTATTACTGGTTCGAAGCAGGGAGCTGCAGAGATCCTGAAAACTAGGAGAGTGGTGAGGCCCTGGAACAGGCTGCCCAGGGAGGTTGTGGATGCCCCGTCCTTGGAGGTGTTCAAGACCAGGTTGGACGGGGCCCTGGGCAACCTGATCTAGTAAAGGTGTATGTTCAGTGGCCCTGCCAGGCAGGGGGGTTGGAACTACATGATCCTTGAGGTCCCTTCCAACCCGGGTCATTCTGTGATTCTGTGAGGACGCAGCATGGAGAGAAGCGATGTGAGCTTCCAGCTCTGCCCTGTGTGCGCCATGAGGGCCTCCTGGGGCTGCCTGAGCATCCTCACTCCTCAGGCAAAAAGGGCCAATAAAGCATCGACTGCCACTGGGCATGTTCTCACCCCAAAATCTATGGTATCCGTAAAGCAACCCGTGTGCTCATTCTCTAAAGCCATTCCCAACAAAACAACACCAAAAAAAAAAAAAAAAAAAAGACATTTTGACACTACTAGTACTGGGATAAAACTTAGAACTGCTTGTGGTTAATGAGATGTTGCTGTTGCATAAAGCAAAATGCATCCCAGACACACACAGTAAAACGTGTCTTCATTTCAGGGCTCAAACCACATCCTTCCCTGCCCATTTTCCATGCACTTTGCTGAAAGGGTTACATAATCCCTAATAATCACGCTGCGTATCTTGCAGCCCAAGCACTGCACCGCATTTATTTCATGGAGCACATGCTTTTTTCCTGCTGCACATATCGAGTGATTTTCTTACGGATGCTCCTTCACAGCTCAATAACTGAAAATTTCAGTGGAAGCGGCACCATGGGAAGGGTCATCACCCAGCCAAGAGAACAGATTTGAGCTCACAGTGCTTTCTTTCTCCCTTAATATTTTATGGATACAGATGTATACTCTCTTTTAGCTGTCACTGGTCTCAGCTGTTGAACCTCGGTATACTTTGCTGATCGAGCTGCATGTGACAGCAGATGAATTTCCATACACTTTGTTGATGATTCACGTTTGTTAGTGACCCTGAAGGTTGTGCCAATACAGCTCCACATTTTAATCTACTGACACTTACATTTTAATAGTTCTGGTTTCACAAAGGTACTTTAAATAACGCACCATAGCAACTAAAGTAATTATTGATCAACTGAAAGTGCACGGTGCTCACCTGTATGCGTTTACGATATTAGTGCAGTTTAAATTCTGCTTTTCCTACAGAGAAGGCAATGGTTTGTAGGGCTTATATGGAGCAAAATGTGGCTTTTTGATGGGGAATGGGAACGGCGGGGGGAGCGATCTGTTCATGCTGTGCTGCTGTAGAACCTGTTTATTTTCAGTACACCCACAACCGGAACAAACTACTCTGAACATCTGAAAAATGATTTTTAAAGTGTTCTGAAGGAACAAGGCATTAAAGTCCTGACCTGTCCCCAACTACAGCTATAGGTTATGTTCACTGTCCCAAGGAAGCACAGCTCAAAATAGAGGGGACCCCTTTACCATCCCCATCCGACTACAGGAAGAAACCAAAGCAAGCTCAGCATTGGAGCTGAGCAGGCTGTGAGAGGCTCCCCCACACTGCTAAGACTCCCACACCAATACCACTAATTATATTTTTCATAACTTTGAGTAAGAGTTCAAGATTTTATGAATAAAAATAGCTAGCTAGCTAAAATATATAGGAACTTGAAATGGAAGGGAGGAAAAGCAATTAAAAAATAAGCATTTCTTGCGCCTCTTTAGGCCAAGCTGATGAAAATTTCAGCTTTATTGAGTTCTGAGTTATAGTCCTAAATCAAATATGCTCAGCTACAGCTTTTCATTGCAACAACTCAACCCCCACTGAGCCCTGAAGCTGAGGCTGCCTTGTGAAGTCCAGCATCCAGCACCACAGCGGGCTCTGGCTCTGCGGGGTCCTGCACTGCAGGCATCCATCTCCTACAACTCCAGTGGCACACACACCCTGCAAAGACTGCTTCAGCTGCACAGTCACAGTACTAAGCTTCATGGAATCACAGAATGGCTTGGGTTGGAAGGGGCCTCAAGGATCACGAATCTCCAACCCCCTGCTGCAGGCAGGGTCCCCAACCTGCACATCTAATACCAAGCAAAAACTAAGTTAAATCAGTTAGCTCCAGAAGTAACCTCGGTGATCTTGGATGAGGTCTCATCTCAGGATGACAGGAGGTTTGACAATAACAAACTCCTTTTTGAAAGAGATACCTTAATCTGAACAGTTTCTAAAATTGAACTAGACAATATATTCTGCTGGGAGAGATAAGACTTAGTTTTATCACATTCCTCCTCATCTTTCCTACATTTTAAGGTCAAGAAAGACCATTATAATATCTAACACAGGCTTCATCTAGCAGTTCCAGAACCAAGCTTGTAACTTCTAGCTGAGATAGAGCACATGGTGAAGGAAGGGCAATGAAGCAAACACAACCTCCATTACATTCTTCACATAATTATAATTTAGTTATTATTATATGTAAGGGGACTTGGGATTCAAATGAAATCACTTTAGATCTAAACCCTCAAGAGCAAGACAAACAGGAGGCGATGCTTTTGGGAGAGCTAGTAAATACTATACTGGACTGGGGTTCCAGTTAACACTGAAATCTCACAAATGAAGAAATACCTATGAGAACACTAACTTTCTACACCAAAAAAGTGACTTTTAAATAAATGCAGTTAGAGTAATCACAGATTCTCTAAACAATTTTCTCTCTTCATTTTGTCATTAAGAGTTGCAAGAGCAAATTGCTTTTACCTTTTTCCAGATAAAACTCTGTAATCAGTTTGTCTTTTCCAGAGCTACGTGCTTTGAGCTTGTTTTAAACCATAAAAACATTTGCTATATTTAACCTGGAATGTTTTTTTAAGCCTCTTCTATAGGCTAAAACCACTATTTCCCTGAGCTAGCTGCATTTAACTAGGGAATGTCTCAGTATTGCTGCAAAACCAAGTGGGGGAAAAAAAACACCCTATCAAAGGGAAGGCTCCAAGAACTCAGAGCTGACTGACTGGGAAGCAACCACTTAACATCACTATGTCCTTCTGCAGATCTTTGCAGTGGACTTTGTCTTCACTGTCCTGAATCATCAGCATTGTACTTAGTTCTTCCAGATCAGGTGCAAATACGTTGAGTAACAGAGTCAAGCATCTTAGCTGAAAACTGGCACAGGGCAAAGAGCTCAAATCTCACAGAACGAGAGCAGAGATAAAGAGAACAAAACCTAAGACAATAGTTTTTGTTCCGCTGGGCACAGAAGGAAGAAGAAAATCTAAATAAAGGGCCCTGTGAAGATTAAAGCACAGATGAAAGCTGCCTAAAATGCCTGACAGAATCCCCAGCAGCAGAGTGGGCCACGTAACGCTGCTGATCAGACTTCAGGTCATCCGCTAATTGATGGATCTCAGCCAACAAGTTTGGTAGCTACTTTGCAGCATGCACTTGCCATATGGCAATGATAGTTTCAGGTCATTAGAGAGTTTTCTCCTTAGCTATAAACTCTCTTCTATTATGCTCTAATTAAGTTGTGCTGTAGGATTAGCTAGGCTACCGAACGGCTCCGAGAAGACGAATTTCAATTATTATTGCTTATTTAACAACTAAGGGCATCTTTAAGGTTAAAATGCTTTGTATAAATTTTAAAACTAGCAGGTCTGCAAGTAAAAGCTATTTAAACAAATGAACAAAATTGGGACATCTGGGAGATTTAATGATGGAAGTTCTTTTCCTCAAGCTTTTTTTCCTTCTCTCCCTTTAAACAAAACAGATTTTTAGTAATGACTTTGAATTGCTATTTCCTAATACTTTCTTTTAATTACTTTAAATCCAAGTCCCAGAGCTTGCTTTGATAATATTGAACAGCTCCACAGCTGAGCTGCATTCCTGCATATGGCAGGAAGGTTAATTTGGTCCTTTGCAAATTCCAAAAACATCATACTGCTTTATTAATTATTGTAGATTACATTTGGAACTTGAGACGTTTTGTCTCATTTCATAAATACATTTAAGAAATAGTAACAGGGGGGAAAAAAAAACACACAACAAACTAACTGTGGATAGCTGAAAGTCGTTACACTTACCACAACATCTGACCTCATCTTGCCAAAAGTCTTGATTAAATGAGCGTAGTGATAGTCTTCCATTTGCCTTAAAATGGCCGTCATGCAGGCAACAAAACTTCCCTATGGAAACAAAAGTGTAAGCAATTATTGCCGATGGGGCAACATACCACTTGTTATCAGAACACAGCAATAGCAGCCCTAAATCATACAGCCGATAGAATTCTATCATTTAAATTCATGACTGGATATGCAAAAACCTGGCAAGGAAACTGACAAAACCCTTGCAATATCTCTCTGTCCAGTTTCATGGCTTTATTACCATCTCCACTGAAGATTTTGCAACATACTCTCCATATAAAAATTGCTCAGGCATTAAAGGCTTTGGAAGGTAATAAGCACTGCCAAAAATATCACGCGATATCAGTATTTGCATTTGAGAAGTCAATACTACGCTCAAGGAAGAAATCTCTCCAAATCATTATGCTGAGAATCACAGCCTAACCCTGAGTTCTGATTTATTGAGTGGTATTCTGAGATACTGACAAAAAACCAGTAACTTCCACAGAAATGGGACAGCGATGCCAAACCCTTCTCTCTCAAGCCACAGCAAACCTAAGAAGTGAAGAGGAAAGCTTAATCTTTTTTCCCTGGCACATAAAACTATCATATCAGGGCTCAAAAGCCTATTTCTATGAAAAACCACTTCTCTTGCTACTGGAAACTCCAACCCCTAAGTGACATTTCTGCTGGTCCCTCCTGCTAAAAACACATTGGCTGGTTATGGTAATAGCAGCCACCCTTTTTCTGATCTTTAATGAAGAAAAACATTGTTGGGAAAAAAAAATAATAATCAAGAGAACCGTTCAGAAAACAAATAATGGTCTTTATGGTTCGCTGGAACTGTAAATTCACCTTTCCGTGCCCTATTCAAGGTTATTCTACGTCACACACAGCGGGACAGAACACACAGTACATTTTGATTCTTTCTAAGCACAGCACGGACTTTTTATTGTTTATTTTTAAGATCTTTATTATTTTCAATTTAGAATATTTATTGCTACATCAGCCCAAGTAATTGAGATCAAACACAAAATGACATTAGGTTACCTGTGTGCATTATGAGCCCTCTTATTTACTCTCCAATCCCCCGAACTCCACCAGATAAGCACTCCTTCAATATGCTTTCCTCCTATGTCCTCCAGTTTATGGCTAAACTCCTACGTAACTAATTTTTCCATGTGCAAACATTATTTTTTCTAGACAAAGCAACCATCTCTGATGAGAGTTCTTTAGGCACATGCAAATGGATACATCTGAAAGTAAAGGGCCGCCAAAGCTATTGTTCTATGACATCAAAAGGACTTTATGTAACACCACAGCAGGAATAGAAGCAGTGGATGTATAAAAGATAATGTTTACTACTATGAAATGTAAATCAGACTGGATCACCTCAAAAGAAAAACATTAGTTGTCAAAATGCTGTATAACCAGCACGCTACGTAACTGACACTGTGAAAGAGCTTATGCCTGCAAGGAGATGTTCAACTGCCAAAATTAAGGCCTCCTTCCCTTAATAAGGTCATCGCCAAAGTGAGGTTCTGCTGAATCTTATTTGTTTTTGACTACTTAAGCCTAATTGTAATTGACTACTTAAGCCTACAGCCCAGCTGTAACTCAGCCCATGGCTCCCTACCAGGTTCCGGAGATGGTCCCTAAGAGCTCAGCCTTGGTTTTGCTCCCTGTGCCTTTTTATGGATGCCCATTCACCCAATGAATCCATAAAATCCATTGCTTTGCAAACACATAAGCATAGATTTCTTCCACGTGGAAACATTATCCACACACTCACAAATGCAACCTCTGCTTTTTCACAGGGAAGTACTTTCCATGGCCATCTAGCACCATTGATCATATTTCTGTGTTTATCTACTCTTTTGATGTGTAATGTAATACGTGCATCTATAACAGCCAAAAGACTAATTTTGTACCCAAGCAAATTATAATGGTAGCCTTGCAGAAGAATAAAGTGGAAGTGGAGCAAGCACAGAACTTCCATCTCTATCTTAACATCCATTTTCAGCCACAGCAGCAGCCAGAGACAGCTTTCACCATCATTCCTGAATGGTGAGAATTGCAAAGGACACCTGAAAGTTTGATGTCAGGTCAGTCAACACCCCGCATCTACTGTGAGTGTGAAAATGGAAACAGGAGAGCGTGCCGATCACCTGGAATGTTTGCAGCAGGATAAACACGGAAAGATAAATGAGGTTGGCATTACAAATCAAACACGAAGGTGGGGGAATTCTGTAACACGTTAAAATGATGGTTCAAGAAAGAAAACAACAAACCAAATACTAAATCAACCACAGAATCTTGTTAAACGTTGTCATGTCAGAAGTGATTCCTACCAGAACGCCTCGAGGTCCTCAGCAATTTAATCACTGTTATTTCTGATTCCCATGCATAAAACAATGTAGCTTTCTCCTCTTCTTAGTACTACCTTGCTAACACAAAACCTTCCTTCTGTAGTATGGAACTGTTCTGTTCACTGGAGCACAACTCTTATGAATAACAGCTGAGGGAACTGGGATTGCTTAGTCTGGAGAAGAAGAGGCTCAGGGTTGATCTTATCACTCTCCACATCTACAATGAATGGTGATTCCATGATTCACACACAGAGTCCATTCACACATTTCCCTCTTGGATCCCTACCTGCTAAAATGGGACAAAGGACTTTCTGGTTAGGAAAACCTGCTTATTACCAGGAAAAGTACATGACTCATATTGTTTTGAGGTATCAGGTGCAGCCAGCATGCTCTTAATTACAACACTAATAAAAACTTGTAATTATTTATAGGCAATATTTGTATTGTGGGTGTTGTTTAATGCTGCTTATTAACTATTCAGCAATAGCTAACAACGTCTTCAATTTTCATCTTTAGTTGACTTTTAATTTTCACATGGACCCAACGACCACTGCCATCTCCTGCTGCTCAGCACTCCAAGCAATGCAAAGACAGAAACCCGAAAAACTAATTCCCCCAAAAAATCAATTTCAATTTTAACTTTAGAAGTAATTGCAAACCTACATTAATACAGCAAGTACTGCAAGGGCAACGCAGGGCTTGCCATCGCCCCGCGTGATTATTAGCTATTTATTCACTGAATTGGTGTCAGAGCTCAGACTGAAGACCCTTTCACATCCTTCCTTAGTTTGTTAGAAACAAACACTGGAGATGAAATATTCGGGAAGAAAAGAAAGAGGGATAAAAAGACCAAAGGTGCTGATTCTTCTTCAGAAAGAATGCATTATCATTCAGACAACAGAGTGTACATAAGATGATGTCATTCCAAAACACAAACTTACTTCTAAGTGCAGAAAATACACTTCCAAATGAAAATCTGAAGATGGTCACGCATACTCAAAAAGTAGTTATTTTCTTATATTATTTTCATAATAAAGTATGCAAACGTTCAAAGGGCTCTTTATTATATGTAGAAGGGAAAATTTTAATGTAAAATAATCCTCGCAAGTAATAATAACACCGAAAAAATTTATTTACTCCCTATAGTAGATGCAGCACATGTCAATGCTTGCTTTCTGCAGGGGGAAAACATCTCATTTTAAAAAGCCTGGTCCCTTTTCTTCCTGGAAACATAAAGCTCTTTACACACGGGGAGAAAAATCAAAACTTGTTCAGAGATTTTTCATTATTATTTCTTTGTTGCAATCCAGGCTGGATGTGGCTCTGGGCAGCCTGGTCTGCTGGTTGGTGACCCTGCCCATAGCAGGGGGCTTGGAATTGGATGAGCATTGCAGTCCTTTCCAACCCCGGCCACTCTGTGATTCTATGATCAAATGAAAGAAAACCACAAGTGGTTAAGCCATAAATAAAACTGTTACCAGTTCAGGACTATGAAGATATGCACCTACTCTTATCAGGTTCCAGTTCTTTTTTCCAAGGCTCCACCCAGGTGCCTGCAAGAGCTCTGCAGTGCAGCTCCTGCCTGGCAAAGCAACCAAAGCAGTAAGCAAGCACATCCTAAGATACATTTTCAGTGGACCAACACTCATGAAACTAATAAAAAATAGACTCTGTGGATGCAAAGCAAATGTAACAAAGGAATGTATTGCACAGTAAAAAAACTATCCCTATTGAAGTGCCTTAATTATGTGTGTTTATTTGGGAAGGCACCCCACCTGGGAAGGCTGGTTCTTAGCAGTATTTTGCTTCCAAAGAAAGCCAGGTCCCAAACTCTCCAAATCTACCAAGCAACACAGTGACAGCAAGGAGAACTGAGCCCCCAGGCACCTGCCCTGGGTGGATGCTGAGCCTCTGATCCTACTTTAAAATCAATTCTGGATGAACAAAATCATCCCAATTACTGTTTCGTTTAAAGGAGAGGAAGATCCATGCAGACTGGAGAGGAATGGAGGAAAAGAAATAAACCCTGCAGAGAAACCTCTTTGCCAAGGGAAGCAAAAAGGATCGTCACACAGATCAAAACCCAAACACGAGATCACGTTGGCTTGGCTGGAATTCATTTTGCAAAAGGATTATTTATTAGAACCTTGGTGACACACACAATGAGAATATACACAAAACGCTCTCTCGTCTGAAAGTGCTTCGTGCTAACTTTTGTAGAAGGCAAGCAAAAAATTAATGAGATATTTTAGCAGCACCATTTATCATTTTTTTTCTAAGGCCCTTTTTCAAAGAAGTCCATTTCAGCCCCAAAAATGTTTCATTTCAAAAAAAAAACTCTAAAGAGTCTCGGTGTTAAATAGTTTGCCCTTCAATTGAAATCACAGTGCTTAAGATTTCTGAAGGTCAGCCCACTTATTTTTGGTTTTCTAACTGCAATTGCCTTTCCCCACACTACATTACAAATGATTTCACTGAAAGTCTACAGAACTGCCCACAGATCCGGTTGAGGCGTCTTATCTTATGCTTCTATTAATGCTAGAGAAAATAGATAAAGGAACAGTATTTATGGGCAAGGTTAATATTCAAGAAGAAAGAAAAATTAAGGAAGAGACACAGAAAAATCAATTTTTATGGAATTCTGCAGACACAGCACTTAGCACAGCCTATAAAATCCAAACAGAACCATCATGGGATTTAGAATTACTCATTTTTAACGTAGCCAATGCTGTTGCACAATGCCTTCCATCCCACTCGGGTGCAAGCAGGATGGAGCTGCAAAGCAAGGCACAGCAAACAAGACCTGATCTGTCTGCGCATCCCCCCTCTGTTTTAGGAACTGCTTCTGTGCAGGAGCAACCTCTGAAGAAGGCCTCAGAGTTGTGATGGATACCTACGCCAACAGGTATGGGGTGCACACCTGAACACATGAATACAAATTACACCGCAGAAAGTCAGCCCTATGGCTACAGTCATGGGAAGAGTACGGGAAGATTCCCTATTAGCTTCTAAATGAAGACAGGCAATCCTGCTTGATGAATATATGCCTAAAAGAAACAGCCATTTCTAAGCCAAGTTATTCTATTTTTGGTGCTTTTCATTTGACTGTTGTGGTATAAAATATTTAACAGCTGGTTTATTGAGGGACTCAAAAAGCTTGAAAGAAAGATCAGAAAAATATGCAATCAAAATTTAATTGATAGAAACATGCAGATTAGATATCCTTGGGTTAAAAAGGAACTTGCATGAAGGGGTCTCTGGGGAAGCTTTTGGAATTTCTGAACTAATTTCTGCCTTTGGTTCATAACCACATAAACCACCACACTGTGCTACAACACTGGCAGGACAGGAACAGGCAGAGGATATGGGAGGAGGTTGTACAGGGAGGAAATGTGGTGGGGACTCGTTTTGGTTCATCTGAGGGAGATACAGACCTTGAAGATAGAAACTACAGCAATCCTCCTCAGTGTTTAAAAGAGGACAGGGCTCTCTTTACATGTAGATGTTGTACTGATGGACGTGGCTTAGTGTGGAAATATTGGTGATAGGTGGATGGTTGGATTGGATGATCTTAGAGGTCTTCTCCAACTTTGGTGATTCTTGATTTGTAGGGTCCATGCTCTCATTCCCGTTCCCCAAAAGCACAAAAACTGATTCAATAGACAAAAACAGCACTGTTGAAGCAGTCAGGCCCTTGATTAAAGCTTTCTGATTTTAACTTTCTGCAGTATTATTTATACAAAACCAGAGGCCATTACGGGAAATAAGGAAAATACAATTACAGAAGTGTTTGCATTTCTACTGGACAGTTTTCTCTTTGCCATACATCCTTTAGGCTGTCTCTCATGCAGGCTATCTCGCTTCATCTATAATTCCTTCAGTTTGCTCTGTTTTGTAAATGCATGCCAAGTTTTTGAGCAGCAGCAGACAAATTCCTATTAGACAATGAAAAGCAAGAAGTTCAGATTGCAATATTTTGCTACAGGCGGTGCTGGAGGCTGTCTACAGGTATTTACAGAAGCCAACATATTTAATAAGGATACACTATCAAATAGCACAGAACGATGGAGCACTTTGCATTTAATTAAAGAATCCAAGAAACAACAACAGTTCAATGAGGACTTGATTTAAAGCAGGGAGGGACTCATGTGCAGCACCTGAAAAAGTTGACATGAAGCTTTGTGTCCAAGAACGATACAATTCTTCCTCATAATAAGATTAAATGTGTTATTTCTTACTAAACTCAGAGTAACGCAGAATACCCGGTGGGATTATGTCAGATACTGCTAAACAACACGCAGTATCAAGGAGATCTTCAAAGCTCAGGGACACACCAATAAAAGAATACAAAATCAATCAAAAACACGCAACCTAAGAAAAAAAAGGCTGAAAATCTATAACAGCTGAACATCTATATGGAGAAAAACTCAATTAATTTAAGTTCTTTTTCCTTGCTGTTTGGAATGATGACCCATCAGGGTCATCCCCAGCAGGATGTTACAGATGAACAGTCCCAACACATTACCTGCTGCAGGAAGTAAGGCACCTGAATGCAGCAGAGATCCAACACCAGGGGCTTATAGCACAATATCAGCTTGGTGAAGGACAAACTGGGCGTTATGTCTGAGCTGGAGCCAGTCACTGCATTCAGTAGCACAGGAGGAAACAGTGAACTGCTGGTGGAGCACAACCAAGTGTGTGCAGGGTCACAAAGCCTGAGCTGAGCAATCCTCCACAGACCTGCCCTGCTGCCAGGTTTGCAAGCACCCTCGTCCTTCCAGGGCCAAAGGAGCCACGCTGTGTTGTTGGAGCAGAAAGCAGGGCAGAAAATAAGGCAGCGTGCAGCAAGCATCATTGCAAAAACAGCACTTGCTCAGTTCTGGGCACAGGGTAATGGAAGGTGATTTCTGCTTTACTGGCCTTCTTGACAATTCCCAGGGTAAGAACCAACAGTAAATGGGAGCAGCACTAACTTGTAAATACAAGGGGTGAGTTAAAAGTGTTAAACTGAAATACATTTCCTGTACTCTAAGTACTTTTTAAAACAGAAGGATGACAACTTGAAGAAGCAATCAGTTGGAATAATCAAAACTTTAAAAGCTTTTCTTTTTATTCCTTCAAGAAAGTCAAACGAGAGAACTGAAGCAAGTAACCGGGCAGCGCAATGCTGACATCCTTCTGAGTAATTAAACCAGCTTACGGCCACTAGAGTTGCTTTTGCAGGCACACAGTTTTATACCAATCTTCAATTCAATTTATTCCCTTTATTTCAGATTGGTAACTTACAGGGAATGTTTCTGTACTGAATAACTCAGAGCGACTCAGGTAGAGAACAAGTTGTGATAATTTTTCCTTGCGATACCCAACACGCTCAATATCTTCAAGTAATAACAATGCATTTGTAAATGCTAGATTTCCACCGCCGAAATAAATTTCCATTTCTAATTGAATTCCATTTTCATTCCAACACCATCCTGGCAGAAATCATGAGGGAAAAAAAGTAAATCCCCTCACTACGAAGAAGTCATTTATCATTTCCTAACGCGGTAACACTTACAAACTCAGAATAGGATTAGATGTATATTCAACTATGTAATTGCTTTAATACACATACAGCGTATGCGCGCGGTTAACAACAGCAACTTAAGTTTGGAGATCTTTTTTAATCACTTACCCGCACCTAAATGAGAATTAATCTCTCTTTGAAAATGCAATTACAATTAAATCCGAAATGAGATTAAAATCAGTGATTTAAAACATTCCAGGGCCAAGTTCAGCTCTGTTTTTCTTTTCATACACATCCATACAGCACTACTGAAAGCTGTGGGTCTGATTCTGACCTCTCTCCACTCACCTGCATGGCTGCTCCAGATGAACAGCTGAGTCTGAGATCAATGCTAACAAATCTGGCCATTAAGCCCACATCAGCACTGATGCACTTGTGCTAAAACTAAGATGGTTCAGCTGTTAAACAAATTGGGAAGAACAACAAGAAAAGGGTGTGGATAAATGTTTACAAACGTGGTGTTTTTAAGTGGAAAGTCTAAAGACTTTTGTAGCTCTTTAAAACATACAAAAGCTACCAAAATGGAAACAACAGTAAACGTCACTTAAAGTAAAGAGCAGGAGGTTCTAAATGGAAGAGTTTCTCTACTGAGACAGAAAATACATGAGTAATCTGAGCATGCATTCAGCTCATGTGCATGTATACAGCCGTCAGGTCCCCAAGTCCATTCAAAGACAAAAATTAGCTTGAGTTTGGAACATTTTTCTCTGCACTGAATGTTAAAAAGTCGCTTCGTATTACCACAGAAATCTCATGAGATGCATAAAGAGTTAGACACAAATCATACTCTTCTGCCTTTATGTGCTCAGATCTGTGCAAAATACTGAGTAGCCTTTGCTGGTTAAAGGAAGCACAAGTTTATTTCTTCTTCATGTTTTTAGCAAATAACTCCCCAGAAGTAAATTGCAAACAGGGGCAACTGAATCGTCCCACTCAGCACACACATGTCAAAGAAGGCTTATCTACTCCCCCTTCTCAAATCAGAAGCTTGCAAACTGCAGTCTGACCCAACACTGGATTACTTAAGAAAGCTCATATCGTGCTAGAGTTTGCATAATGATAACACTGTGTAGCAGATTAACTCATCTCTTTGCAAGGAACAGCCCTGAACACAGCTGGACGGCGGGGATGTGTGAGGGGAGAAGGCTGCACTGAGGCGAGATGTTCACTCCTGTATCTGAACTCCATTTTATCCTAATCATCCACAAACAGTTACAGGAAGCTAATGTTAAGAAAACACTGGTTTTATGTTCGGCTCAAAACACTGCTCAATCTGGTATATCACCATAAGCAACTTCTTCATAATACAGGCAACAGAACTCCTTCCTTTTGGGGCAGAACATATGAAACCATAGCAGAAAAGTAAACTGACCCTGATTTACGGTGCAGCCTACAACATTCACACCCACTCTTCCAATTTGGCAAAAGCAAGTCTTGAAATCGCCACAAAACTTTGTCTGGAATGGCTGAATATGACTCATTATATATCGAGATGGTAAATGTAAGGATATATATTCTGAATAGCTTTAAAAACGTCTTAGGAAACGTATAGAGTAAGACAAAATGTATTTCAGGGCTAAGGAAGTCAACTCGATTAGGCCTATTCCTATAAGGACTATACCATAGGGTATATGGACAATTTCTGCACAGAGAAAGCACAAACAATACCCAGAGTCATTAGCCAGAAGGCAAAAATTAACATGTTTGCAATTCAAACCAAGTGATAAATATACATAAATAAAAGGAAAATACTCATCGTATCCTTGTGAGTTATTAAATTGTATTTTGCTCCCTACTACATGAACAGACCAACAGGCACAAGCTTTATGCTTTTCCCAGTACCTGGCAGTTCCCTATTAATTAAAGTAATTAATTAATTAATTAAAACTCTATGAGGGCAGCACAAGCCGGGATTATCCCCCTGTCCCTGATGGGGCCGCACTGCCACCCACTCGGCATCCCTCTCAGCCACCAGGACCTTCCCCAGGTAATCAATTGCTACAGAGCTTATCTGTCACCTTCTAATTGGTGTGAAGTAACAAAATTACTCATCAAAACAAACCTCATTAGCTCGGCCTCCCAAGTTAGAACTCAGCTCACAAATAAAGCTCTGGTGACGTTCATTATGAATCAAAGATCCAAGATTATCTCGCAGAGAAAGAAAAATGACTTTGGTAAATGAGCGCGGCCCCAAAACTCGAGGGAGACACAACAGAGAGTACAAGAGGAGCGGATGGAGGAACTGCTCCTAAGAAACACTAAGGATTTCCTGAGCAAGTGACGAAGGGACTCACCTCACCTCTGCTCCAGCCCCCAGCAGCACAACACCAAACCTGCTGCTCCCTTTGTCACACGGGCTTACCAAAAAGGAGCTTCCTCAGATGTAAGGAGCACGTTTCAACTGAGACCTTCAGATTTTAAGTGACCTTGTCTCTACCCGGTTGTATAAAGAGAAGAAACGTGGAGTAATTACCCTTAGGTTAACATTGACATTCTCTCCTGTTGGAGTTCTCTGGAAGAAAATGAAAAACCCTGTAGTCGTTGGCTGCATTCCAGTGGCATCTCCAGCATCTGCCCACCTTGCTGCTGTGCCTCACCAGTGCTCTGCTCCAACAAAACCTGTGCCCCTCGTGCTGCAGCTCTGCGGGAGGATTCCCCCTAACAGTAATTAATTCCCCTCCCTGTTTCAGCTGTTAGTGCTGAAACACAAACACTGAGCTCCTTGGGCACACAGAACCTCAGAGGCTACAAAATGAAGCACTCCAGATGGTCACGGGAACACAGCAGGGCTGAATCTCCAAGAGAACTATTCTGAAAGTACCAATCTCTGCGTGTTATCCTGCATCACCAGCTGAGCCCATGGCTGGGCTCCTCCTGCCCCACCAACCCAGCACTGGGCTCAGCACTGACTGATACCTCCCCAATTTAATACATGTGCCTATCACACTCCTCAACTCTTGCTAAGTATCAATATTTCAAGTGCTGAACTTGATTAAAAATTTAAGGAAATCAAAATGTGGTGCTACTTTCAATGGTTTTTAATGTAGTATCCCAGAGATCATTTTTCATAATGGACAGAGCCATTTTTATTATGCTGTATTTGAGGGACTGACTATTGGGACTAACAAGGACCTCACTTTGCCCCTGCTGTCAACTGCATGCTCATTTAGCATCGTTAGTGAGCTTCCCATATTTATAATCAGATAATCACAGAATCACAGAATGGCTTGGGTTGAAAGGGACCTCAAGGATCACAAAGCTCCAACCCCCCACCACAGGCAGGGCCACCAACCTCCACATCTAACACCAGACCAGGCTGCCCAGGGCCCCATCCAACTTAACACTGAACACCTCAAAGTTCTTAAGTTCTTTTCAGTGCTCAAATGCGACCTGCTCCTATAGGACACTGCATTTATAAGTAATGTTTCCATAAGGTTTTGGACTGAAAATGACCAAAACCTGCTTCTTCCTATCCACTTACAAACACTGCCATTACCCCTCTGCCATGCACCCAAATTACTGAGGCTCTGGTGCCCACATATGGATTTTGGAGGCAGTATTAAAGAGTTCATTTCTGAACACTGCAGCCCAAACAGTTTTGTTTTAGACTCGTGGAACCAACAGAGATGGAGCACCTGATTTACTTCAGGCTGTTTGCACTGCTCACTTCTTACTTCCCTCGCATCATTCTGTATGATTTTCATTTCTCATCCGTTTTATTTTAGCTGGTTTTCTCTGTTAAGCACCATGCATTAACACCAAGGTGCTATCTGGGCTTCTAATGCTAAAGGAATATGTAAAAGCATGCAAAAGCATGTATTTTTATGCTTTATTGAAATATTGAACTATTCCAAATTTGAATCAAGAAAACCTTACCGAGGGCTTGAGATTTTACAGTACCTTATAACATTTAATGGGTCTCCAGCTTGACAGAAAAGTTACATCAAATCCTCCTTCTAATGAAATCAATGTTGTATAAATAATATATTGCTCCACCAAAGAGGAAATACGAAGCAGACGAAAGTAATCCCATTATTTGTTACATTCACCTTCCTTTCGTCAGTAACTTGAATTCTAAGATGGAATTCAAGCTCATTCCAGATTTCATTAGGTGCTTAAATCTGAAGCCATTTGTTTGAAAGCAATCAAAAGTATGATAGGATTTCTTTTCACACCTTTTCCTTTTAAACAGGGCAGTATTTCTCCCTTTGCCATAAAGCGGTTGGAGACAGATCCCCGCGATGTGAAAAGATAAGAAAATAAACAAGACCAAGCAAAATATTAGCAAACTTGGCATGAAACTCCTTTAGAAAATGCCACCCGCACTTAGGGTTTCTCAAGACATCTTAATAAGAATATAATTCCACATTTGTTCTTACTGAGCAAATCAAACTTGGTGATTCATTATTCGGATGGGCACAGAGGATTTCTGAAACGCAAAAGGAAGGCCCATAAAAGCACAAATCATCAGTAATGAAGACAAGCTAAACTGCCTTTCAAATATGAACAAAATGTAGCCATTTAGGGCATCATACATCACGGTCTCCCGGACCCTCATTTATTTCCCAACCATACAGGCTGAATGATAACTCAACCAGCGCAGGATTCTGCATCCATGGAGTACATCTTGATGAGGTGGTGGTTCACAACTCCTACAAACCACAGGAGAATGATTATCTCAGGAGTTTGAAGGTGGGTCCTCTGCGTTGTCTGGGTCATGGCGGAGGTGTGACTTTGGAAACAGCCGGTAACTGGCACCGTCGCATCTCTTCTGCTGTAGAAGTAGAACTCTACACCTGCACTCTCATGCGCTAACAGAGGTAGAGCTAATGAACGCGAATGATGCACAGCAGATTCTATCACGTGCCCTTTCTTGTAATCTCAGCACAAGAGAGTAAGATTAATGGTAGTGAAAGAACAAAGTGCAAAACTTCCTTCGTGGTATTTTCTACCAAGCTTCATTTAGGGAATTCTGTTTAGTTAGGTCTATGTTTGAGCAACCTGGTCTAGTGGGGAGTGTCCCTGCCTACAGCAGAGAGTTGGAACTGGATGATCCTTGAGGTCCCTTGCAGCCCAATCCATCCTGTTATTCCTTAATTTCCAATTACCAGTTTACTCCCCTTCCTAAAAACATTCATATCCTGGACAGGAACTTTCCTGAACTACAGACACGGTGAAAAAAAAATCCTACCCCAACAAATTGGGGTCCTCCTTCCTCATCTGAAGGATAAACTAACATCCATGGCAATCTGGATTCCTAATGAGACAGCGTTCAACCTGAAGTTGAAATCTGAGCTATAGATGCTAAGATTTATTGTGCTTTTCTCTCAAAGGGAAATTACGAGGGGTCCAAACCCTGCTCATATTTATACCAAAGAAGTACAGAAATTACCATGACAGCTAATGATGTTACTCAGCATTTTCGTTCTTCAAGCACAACACCCACAAACAGCAGTTCAATTCATCAGCTATTTAATATTTCAGCTGCACGCAGGTATTATGGGTACTATAATCTTAAATCCCCTTTATCTTCAAAATGTTCCCCTAAGTTAACAGATGTGCAATTACTTGCGCTTCAGAGATAAAGAACCGACATAAGCATTGTCTCCGATTGAATTGTCCAAGCTCATGGAATAAAAGTTACCCTGGAGTAAGACACCCAATTAAATGCCTTGAATTGTGCCAAATGAGAAGGCTCTGAGAGACCTGATTTCTTTGTCACCGCGGCCATATCCTTCCTCAAAGCAGGGAGCACCTCTCAGGATGGGATTGCAGGAGGATCTGCTTGAAATTCCAGCCAAGTGTGCATTCGCCTCAGCTGGAGGAGAGCAGCATATTTAACGCTCCTCCATTTTAATTCCCCTGGCAGGTTCAAGTAAATAAATAAATAACGGGTTCAGTATAGAACACATCACAGCTCTCATACACAGGCTTGGAAGTAACAACCTCCTTCACACAAACTGAAGCCTCGGTGATATGAACACGTGTGCTTTTGCAATGATGGAATGACGGTGTTGGTCCCAAACCACTCAGAGTCAAAAGGCAAAATGCTGTTCATGCCTATCTGCCTCGAGTCAAACAAAACTCACCCATCTTTTAACCAAAAAGAAGGCTGAAGGGTCCTGTGATAGATTAACTATCCTGCTGCAGGGCCAAATCCCCTCCATCATGGGCAGCACCACAGATCCACAGCAACAGAACCCAGAGCACCGGGCTGATACCCTCAGCCACAGCCAGCACCAAAGTGTCCCATGTGAAATGGGAAGTCCTGCACGAAAGGAGCAGGCTATGGCACTCTCACTCTGTGCCAGCAGCTGCTCTCCCGTCACGCACTTGTGCATTTGGCACTGGATTATTTTCATCTTTTCCCCTTCTGATGGGACTCTGAACTCCTTCCAGGATCCGGACCTCAGCATATGATACACATTTATCCTAGGGGAAGTCTAAACACTGGCTTTAAAAATGCCTTTGGTGTGGGTGATCACCTTTTCCATGCTGGCATCTGCTGAAATACCTGGCAGATAACTAGGGCTGGCCACCGCTCACTTCTCCCTGAGCTGGGTTCAAGCTCATTTCCTCAAGGACTGACAAGAACTACACGGACTGTTCCAGAAAATCCCATCTTAGCACTGCAGTGTGCAGCTGGAATGAGCGCAAGGAGCCTCTGCTCCAAATGCTGGCAGCCAAAAGGGCACGTGCTGAAATCTTTGAAGGCTTTGAAGGCACATCCACATGTTAGGACACTGGGAAGCACTCAGTTTTTCCTGCCAAGCGCCCAAAGAAAAAGGCAATATGTGAAGATTGGACACTCCATTAAAACAAAATGAATTTGTACTTTAAAGAACAGCAATAAATCGTCTTTTTTCTTTGTGCCTTTATGGTTTGAAGTTACAACTCCCTCTGCCTATTCAAGAATAATTTTGACACCTTTCATTACAGCACGGTTGCACTCAGCATCTTTTAAAGGCTGAAAAATTGGCAAATGGGATGACGAAGCATCTCCATTTTCCCAGCACATTTACTTCTATCCACACCTACAGTGACGCGGAGCATGATAATCAGGGAATCACGTCATTTTTCACAAAGCATGATTAATTGGAACCCGTGTACAACTTAGCGATGCTTACACCAATAGTGCAGGCAGTACGCACACAGCACTAACAGGAATATGAACTGCAGCTGCAAAGACCCTCCTGATCCTCACAACATCTACCCAGGAAGAAAGAAAGTCATTCAGTTGCCTACCTTTATAAATGAGACATACAGGTAATGCGTAATGCTGTGCAAGAACAACCAGCACATTTAGAGGCACAAAAGCCTCTAAATGTGATGGTGGAGAAGATAATAATGCTCTTTTAACTGACAGATCAGAGGGGTTTCCCCTTCCAGCTGCTAAGGTTACACAGCCACAGCATCTTCAGCATTCCCAGTCTGTGGGATGCAGGCTGTGCTGCTCACGTGCCCAGCTGGTGAATAAGTGACAGTGTCTGCTCCATTTAAAAGGTGGCCACCACACCACTTAATTTTACCCAAGCTTATATACTGGCTACAGTCAAAGCCAATTGTATTTCAGAAAGCTGCGGAGGTCTTGGAATAAAGCATATCAGTGCTGATAAAAAGCAAAACAAAAAAGCACAGTGTTTGTTGCTCTTTCAAGCAAGCTGGTATTGAAGTTCTTCCCACCTATCTCTTCTGGATAAGATCCCTTTTGAGAAACACAGGGAGATCCCAAACCTCAATCTTTGCTGTGCTATGAGCTCCAGGCCCTGTGGTGTGGCTGCAGAGCTGTAAACTTGCAGAGCTGAGGCACAGAGGGAGGAGGGCTGAGCAGCACCGGGGCAGGTAGAGGATAAGGAGCAACAGAACTGCCCTCTGCTGACTGTGTGCTGCGTTAGACCTTCCTCTGCTCCGGCCCTGAGCAGCTAAATCCTGATTGAAAAGGCGAGGGTTTCTGCGAATCCACCTCCACACTGATGTTTATGTGACAAATGGGGCTGTGAGGATTTCTGCACCCACTGCCGGGCTCTGTCCCTGTGCAGAGATAGCAGAGCTGGCACAAATACGGCGCTACAGCAGCATCGTGCGCTCACTGGTGCAATGGTCTGCTCCAGCTAATTAACTCTAAAAAGATGTCCAGGACTTGAGCCAGTGCTTCTGCTGCATCGCACTGTGCGGCTGCACCGCCTCGCTGGGCACTGAGGTTCATGCTGTGCTAAAAGGAGAGAAAAGAAATGAGTAGGGAACAGCTATAGGGATGCTCCAGAAGGGAAAGCGCTGCTGCCCAGGCTGGGGAATGCTGTGGCATCCTCTGATGGGCAGACCTGCCTCCGTGCACCTGACCCCTTTCCTTTCAACGCGGTTTTCTCGTGTCTCTGATAAGGCCTCTGCAAGGCAATAGTGATGTTTGAGGGCAGAGGAAGAGAGATGGGACTGAAGTTGTAAGAACCCTGTCGTAATTGCCTTTAGCTCACCTTTAGAAATCACCTTTAGCTCGTACCCCATTTATCCGCGGTATTAAAGCAGACAGAAGCCCAGCCCTCGATGCCCCACGGGCACAGACAGCGGCAGCCCCGCGTCTCCCCGGCGCTCCAAGTGCCACCGCTACGGGGGACCCGACCAACCATGGCGGCACCGTACGTCGCTCCCGGCCCCATCCGTCACCGCTGAATCCGGCCCCAATTACGGATTTCCGAGCGCACCCCCATCCCCACCGCCCCCCCTCCCTGCTCCCCGCCTCCCTCCTCCCCCGCTCCCTCCCCGCACCGAGGTGACTCCCCGCCGCCGGCCCGGCCCCCGGCTCCTCCCTCCCTCTGTCCGTCCCTCCGTCCGCCCATCCCCGCGCATCCCGGCCGGTCGCTCCGCGGTCCCGCTCAACAAGTTCCCCCGCCGCCGCCGCCGCGGGCACCTGCCGGAGCGGCCCCCCCCGAGCCCCGTCCCCGCAGCGCGGAGCAGCGCCGGGCTCCGATGAGGGCAGCGGGCGACAGCGCGGCGGCGGCGGCTGCCTCTAGCGAGCGCTCCGGCGGCCGCAGCTGAGCCGTGCCGAGAGCCGCTCGGGGCGGGCGGAGCGCGGCCAGCCGGGGGCAGCCTGCGGCCCCAGCCGCGCTGCTGCTCGCCGCCAGCCCGCCCCGGAGCACGGACGGAGATGCGGCGCCCAGCGAGCGCCCAGACCCGCGCCCGGCTGTAAGGAGCACGAGGTAAGGAACCCGCGGACAGACCGAGCCCGGCGTGGGGCTGCCCCGAGATCGGGCAGCGCCGAGGACGCCGCGTGTCCTCGATTCTGGCAGAGAAACTTCCTCGGCTGAGCGCGGAGCCCCGGCGTTACGCAATACGGAGCCGCCTGAAAGCTGCTGAGCGCCCCGAACTTTCACGGCGGAGAAGGGGAGATGGGCACCGAGCGTGCCCGTACCAACGCTATCCGCCGGGAAACAGAGCGGGGACAGCCGGCTGCACGGCGCGGAGCAAGGCATAGGAAGGGATGCGATGCGATCAGATGCGATGAGATGCCGCTGCTCCTTCGCTCAGCGCCGAGAGGTCCCCGCGACCGTAGCGCCCAACTTGCGGTGTGGCTGTTTGGGGCAAGCAGCCCTAAAGCCGCCTCACTTCAAGGCCAGAACGTGCCCTTAACGCTTCGAGCCCCCGGCACCGCTCGGTGGGAGACGGGGTGGGAACGCAGCGGGCAGACGGGACTGCGAGCACCAGGGTCAGGAGCTGCCAGCAGCGAGGGATGGAGGTGGCAGGGGGGGATGCAGAGAGCGCAGCCTGAGCTCGCACTGCCGCACCCCAGGGCCTGGCCCCGGGTCCCCGCATCGCCATGGGACCTGGAGGTGGTGGAGCGCTGGGTTTGACCTTGGGGGACTCAGCAGCTACGGGCAGGGTTTCACTCATGAGGTCTGTGGTCAGGAAGTTTGCACCGAGCTGGTTTTCCAACCCCTGAGTAGCATTATTTTTGCTGTGAAACATTGCAAAGTAGTGAGAAAAGACAAAACGGGTCATGCCTAATAGACAGAGGAGATTTATCCCCCTGCTTAAGTGCACGGTGGTGATTACTGCCCGTAGTCACGGTGCTGACAGCAGTGCTGTATATATCAAGGTTAAAATCTCGCTGCTGGATGAAGAACTCCTCACTGAAATCACATGGCTGTCACCGTCCGAACCATGCGCTGCATTTAATGCAACCCTGCAAACAAACACCTCTAGTAGAAACAGCTGGCGTGGAAGAGAAGGAGCATATTCCAGAGGCCGAGGGGTGTCCGACCAGCATATGCCTGTGCTGCCTTCTCACTACAGCCATTCTGTTCCCCAAGTCCTAAAAGCAGGTGCAAGTTAAAGGCTGCATTTTGTTCTGGCATTCCCAGTGCACACAAGCAGCTGGGATGGAGATCTGTCAGAGCTCAGACATCGCTACTTTGTCACCCACAGCCTTGTGCCATACAGTGGTGGCACAGTCCTTGGCTTGGGTGGATATACACGCTGTACATTGCTAATCTGAGTGCTCCTAATGAGCAGCTGTAAAATAAAATTACCGCCCTCGAGTTTAAGGTGCTGTTGCACTGCATTTAAAGCACGGTGCTGCCCAGGATGAGCTCACTGGAGAAGGCTGACACTAAATAAGCTGCTTTTTTTTTCCCTCTGTTGGTAAGGACATCACAATGCCCTTGATGGGAGATGGGTTCTCTAGGGCTCTGTAATTATTAATGCTGTATATATATTTAGGAGGATGCTCTGAACGTTTGTAATGTGGAGTGAAAGCGGTGCCTTTCCCCAGCCTGACCGCACACAGACAGAGCCAAAAGGCAGCGGGGAGCAGCACCATGGCTCAGTTACTTACCGAGGGACAGCACTGCACCCTTCCCACTAATAAAGCACATGAACAAGTAGCTCCTGAGATCACTGCTGAGCTTCTTTCCCAGTTAACTATTGCAATGTCAGAAGTCTTTCCAGATGCAGAGCATTCATAATGAATTTGGAGGCAAACAAGCAGCTAAGTTGATGCAGATGAACATGTAAGGAGAGTAGAGCTGAGAGCTCCGGAGCCTACACAAGCAGCAACACAGCATGAGAGCTGGCTCCTGGTGTGCACTACCAGGGACTGAACACTACTGGTCAGCACAACACTTCTGTGCCAGAGACCCACCAACAACACAGGGAGACGTTAATGTTTTGTTTCTCCCGTGCTGGAGAATTTCAGAGCATCCAAGCAGGGCTGTGAAACACCAGCTCCGTGCTGAGGCCGATGGGGGAGTGAGAGCTGGGGAAACCTATCAGCTTGCCAAGAGCCTGTGCTAAGTGTAAGGATACCTCTGCAAAGCAACGGAGCTGCATATCGCACGGCAGCTCCTCACCCAGCTCCAGTCAACTTGGCAGGGAGAACTTAGGATGTTACGGTCACAACATTCACAGTGCTTGAGGAAATTAAACACAAAGAAAACTTGCTTCGATCAGATATTGAAAAGGAATTGTTTCACGTCTCGTGACAGCCGCTATTTGAAGCACTGCTGAAAATCTGTGCAAGGTTAAAAAACAAGCTAGCAACCAATCTGTACCTGTTTCACAGCCCAGTACTGCCTTACGTCTTGTCTATCTTTGTGGATTCAGAAGGCTTGAAGGAAATGAGACAGCAAACATTTTAAGTAAGAATAAACCACCTCAGCGTGGTGACTGCGGTGGGAGTTCCACATCCAGCCTGTTGAAAAGCAGTGTTTGCTTTTGTTCTGCTCAGAGCAATGCTGTGTAACCTATGGCTGTACACAGGTGTGACTCCCTGGGTACCAACAGTCTTAAATGATTATTGACTACACGGAAGATGATCTCAGAGCATTCTCTTATTTTAGTGGCACATCACTGCTTTGAAGTCAATTTACTACAAGGCTACTACTTTCAGGCAGAAAATAGGTTCTCTGCTGGATGATCCCGTAATACCTCAGAGCAGTTCCCCTTGTTTGCAGATCTGCAATGCCCTCTGCCTTAAGTCACCTGCTTTCAAGTTATAGATAGGACTGGCAGCCCCACAAAGAAAGATATCTGTTGTAACAGTAACAATGCAATGTTGCATCAGCTCCTTCTGATGTCCTCCTCTTTACCTACTTCTTTTCTTTCAGTGGCAGAAGAGCATGGGCTGATTTTAGTCTAGCAATAATTAATGTAGCCAAATCCATGCTTTAAATACAGAAGCATAGAAGGGAGTAAGGGACATTTTCATTGCCTGAACAACATAGGATGGATGTAAAAGCCCTGGCTCTGGAGGCCTCCAGGTCCTGCAGCACTTGGATGCAGATCTGAACTTCTTAAACTCTCATTACAAGAGGAGATCCTTGTCCTAACAGGGAGGTGCTGAGGTTCCACCACATTCCCAGCTCTGGGCACCTTGCTGGCAATGGTCTCAAACTCAGCCCACACCAAACTGCTGTATTAAACATCTCTGTAATGCCACCAAGATAAGGCTGCATCTCTCATGCTGCAGCCACCAGAACTACGAGCTGGAGCAGCCCACCTGTAACCAGTTATATGCTGTCAGGGATTTAAATGTATGGCTTAGTGTGGACAGGCTGTATATGAAACTAGACTTTGGTATTCATTGCCAATACAAGAGTCACTGCATTATCTATGCCTGCAGAACAACTCCAGCTTGGTTTCTAAAATCCCCTCCTAACAAACTCCAGTTTCAATGAACGGGTTGGAAAAACCTGCAGTCAGATGATGGACCCAGGAACACAAATGCACTTCTGCAACCAATTTACCAAACACAAAGAGGTCATCTTCCTCTGTGTGCATTTACTTTTACTTTCATTTGCCCTGGTGCAGTGATTCCTTATTATTGGTACTGAAATACTACGAACTGAATCCCAGCTTGATCTCAATGATATCCATGGGGGAGAGAAGCAAGTGGCTCCTGTTATTTTGTTGCCACCCATGATCGCTGTGACACATTTGTTACAAAACTAAACAGTTTTACAAACAAAAGCAAAGGCAGGTGAGCCTGTATGGCATGGAGAGAGGAAGAGGCAGCAGTTAACAAGAAGCAGAGCACAGAGCTGCCACCAAAGCTCAGCAGCAAAGAGCTCGCACCTGAGCAGCTCTGGCTTGTCAATGAGTCCATGAGGTCAGAACTGCAACCCAACCAAAAGCCCCTCATGTTTGAACCATGGTGTGACTTAAAATAAGAGCCTCTATTCTGCTTAATATAAAACTACGTAAGCATGTTTGTGGTTTCAGGACTGCGCTGTAAAGTTAGAATGTGGAAAGTGGTTTGGGGCTTGTTAGCTTCTGCTCTCCTTGGGAAAAGGAGGAAGAAGAGAGAATTCAATCAGATCAATAGCATTTGTGATTTATATGTAAATAAGAAACATTTACTGCAAGCCCATTCTCCTTCAAATCATTAGTAATTGGTTGTTCGTGCCCGTTTTGTTGTTACATTCATTATTCCTTTCTGCAAATACAGTCAGAATTGAGAGAGCTGCAAGTAAAGACATTTAAGTTGTGGATCAGTTTAATACATTTTTGTGTATCGAGGCCATCAGGAAATAAAATACTGCAGTATCTCTGAGGGCTGACAAAGGAACAGACAAAACATCCCAATGCTGAAGAGAATAATTCAGCAAGAAATTCTGCTTGAACTGCCTGTTAACACGGAGCACACAGATCCCTTCTATAGGCTGGGCCTAAGTTGCTCCATTCAAGGTGAATGTGTGTCTTTTAGCCGTCCTAGCTGCGCAGACTGGTGAGAAAAATGTGTGATATTCCTGCATTCACACTTTGTGTGAGTATAAAAACACACAAAGCCCCGATAAAAATGATGCAAATTATCTGACTAGTAGGCAATTCTGGTGCCTAGAGCGGTATTCAGGCAATTCCGATTAATAATAGGGGACTTCACAGCCGCAATCCCACAGTTCTAGATAAGCAGAATATATAACTCAAACTGACAAAGGGGCCAAATAAATATCCCTAAGAGGATCTTTAATTATTATTTTAGTGCACTTCCTAATCATCCATACCACAAACAACCCATCCTACAACACCAGGATGTTTTGAAAGCTCTTCCTCCATGTTGTCTCACAGGTTCATGAAGCCTGGAGGCAATTTACATCTCCACACCATCCACGCGTGCCCACATTGCTTTCCCCTTCATTCTCCAGCCAGTTCTCCCCATACTGAACCAAACTCAGTTTTTCTTGTGATCTGGAACACCTGTGCTGCCCACAGGCTCCACTCGTTCCACATTACTCATGTCTGAGGAGAATTTGAGACTCTGGGATTTGAGATTTGGGGCTTTTGCGCTCACGTTTGAATTTAACGCAGCTTCACCTCACATCAGAGTTGAGCTCTTCCCTCAGGTTATTTCAGAAGCATTGTAGAACCAGCTTTCATGAAAGCAAATTTATGCAGCTCAGCAATTAAGTATCACTCTTCATGTAGCCAGTGTTCATTTTCGCACCATCCTTTCCTGCTGCAGAAGTCAGACTGATTTGTGCCCCTCTCTCCTTTCCCACCGTCAGCACACTTGGCTCTAACTGCATGCTGACAATTTACAGCTACAGCAGAGCCAGAACCAGAACCTGCTTGAAACTAAAAGCTGCTCACAAGTGTCCTGCTCGAGAAGGTGAAAATTACATGGCATGTATTTCCCAGTGACAGCACTGGAGTGCAAGTACAAATCTCCTAGACTGATGTTATTCATCAATTAATACCCTGCTAAAGGTGTCAGGTTTTAGCCCTAAATTACCCAACCACATCCTCCAGCACCGCTTCACACCCTCCTTACACTTGTCTGCATGCAACCGTAATCCAACCAGAAGGAGCTGACAGTGTCCTGATGCCTTGCAACTGCTGACCTCTGTCTGTCATCTCCCATTCGTATGGGAATACACAACTGATCTGCCATGCATTGAGGTTCCCATTGCGTGGCACCCAACCCTCACCCTGCAGAAGGGAGGAGGTAAGGCTCAAGTATGGAGATGGAATCCACTTCCCTCTTTCCATCTTTATGTATCCAGCAACCTTTGAAAAGCTAATATGAGAAAGAAGACAAACTGTATTTGGTGTCGATGCTTGCAGCCAAGGCGTTCCCAGTGCCCTGGACCCAGATGGCTCTCTGGAGGTCTGACCATTTTGCAGACCCATGGGCTGGAGCTGAGGAACAGAACTGCTTTTTCCTGTCATCATTTGATGCATTTTATCTTTTTCTTTTCTTTTTTTTATCCTCTGAACACCCACAGAAACTACTGATGTTTACTGAGAACAATTAAAGGTTTGTATTAAACAATAATGCAGATAAGGAACTGTCCTTAAGTTCCTATTTTAACAGCTTGCTGCTTAAATTATTGAACAGAAACTGCCATAGAAATGAAAAAGCCTTGCGGTGAGAGCACACTGGCTTTTGGACTCCTGGAAGACAGTACTGTATAAGCAGAACTATTTGCAATTCTCCTAGCAACACATCCTCAGCAACATCCTTGTACTACGAACATCAGCTGTAACGCTGAAAGAGTCACAGATTTACATGGCAAAATAATGCTAATAAACCTTTCCTCAGATTTTTATAGTAGCAGTAGCTGCATAATAGATGAAGAAAAATAAGCATCATTCTTGTAATAGTGCTGTTATTCTTTCCAGTACAGTAAATTCTAGCAAATGTTTGATATTGGAACAACTCTAAGAATGCTGTGAATTGACAGGGAATATCTTTGGACATTGAATTTGTTCCAATATGAAGTAAATAGTTATTAACTAAGGCCACGGGGGTCTGCATTATGTAAGTGCAAATCTCCCATTAGCATTAATATTCATTGCACAAACATCTTAGGGGTAAATCCTGTACATCTTATTGTACAGAATTCTATCACCGTGCACAGATAACTCGATCTTATGCATGTAACAACACAGGAAGCATCAAAAAGTATCATTAATGAGCTGTCTTCAGAACTGGTAGCAGACATCAGAATTGCAGGAGATAACACACATCAGTTTGAGCACTTTGTCAGGACATCTGCAATAGTTTATCCTGCAATATGGAACTTTTCTATCTAAAATTCCACAGGCTTCTTATATCATGTGTTTTATTTGTAGCCACTTAGCTGTAAAACTGAAGCCCACAAGAGCATTTAAAGGCATTTGCAGTCTACTTCAGCCATTAGGTGGGATATTATTTTTACACGCCATTCGTACAGAGCCTGCCAGTGAGTGGGAGAAAAAAGGGAAAATCAAATGCCACGTGATGCTGCTTACACCAAAGGATGACTTTCAAGGCAATTAAGAAGCCGTCACATGTCATCACTGAAACGAGATGATCGATAGATAGAACAGTTCAGTTGGAACAGACCTGCAAAGATCAGAGTCCAACTGCCTGCTCTGCACTGTGCTAACAGCCATCACAGCGCTACCAAACATCAGCTCAAAGCTCCTTCCAAGAGAATGCAGCTAAAAAATAAAGCATCACTTTAATGCAGTGCAGTCTCAACTCTGTTTCGGTACAACCTTCAAATCTACAAACTAATTCTGCTATGAGCACACATAAGGTTTCTCATCAGTCACATAGGTGGAAAGTCTCAAAGCATCTCCAGACCACAGAGTAAAAAACCCGAGTTAGGCAATAGTTGGTAATGCTCTGTAATTCACTGAAGTGGTACAAACTTCTCCAAACAGGAAGATTATAAGGCTACGGCAACGTGCCCTCTACTTGATAACATACGGAATATATGAAAGCAGCACTAAGGCTGCATTCAGCACTGAGCAATGACTAAGGAAGTTCAAGAGAGAAAATTCAAGTTCAATGCTTAAGGGGGTTCAGAACAGAGTTTAAAAAAAAAACAATATTAGTTTGACATTTAGCAGCATTGCTAACTCTATTATTCTACATGAACTATTCTGATAAAGGGAAGACAGACTGCACTGCCACGTCACTTCTCTATGTCATAAGGCGGAGCGGTTTTTTCCCTAATAGCCACTTGTACTTTTTAAACCACAAAAATGGGTCAGGCCTTCAATGTATCTGGAAGTCATGTTTTATCCTCATACCTGGAGATCAAACCTCCATACAAATTGTAACGTGGAAAACATTTCTGCAAACAGCTTCTAATTGCTAAGGTGGTTAATATTTCCCCACACATTTCTTCTTTATCAGCCCAGTTTTGCTCATCAGACTGTACTCATGTAGCATTCAGGTCATTGTCATTGTATTTCTTAAGCTTGTATCATAACAATGTGGTCGGTTAATAACAACCAGATTCCTTTGAAAAGAGTGGAAATGCTCCTGAAAAAGCTGAAAGTTGTAATGTGTGACAGTGAGAGAAGTAAAAACATACCAGCAGAGGTAGTCTATTAAAGTCCAAATTGCTGCAGTATTCTGATTACACATACAATATCTCGCTATCGCCGGTCTACACAATGCTGCGTTTACAAGCTACCATGAAAACAGGCTTCCATCTTGCATCATAGTTACAGGAAGTCAATCCAAGTTTCTTTCTGATGTCCATTTTAACGATGGAAATAAATTAGAGACCATGTCTATACTTAAAAACAACTTACAAAATAATTATTTAAAACCAATTATATACTATTGAATTTTATGACAATATTTACATGCATAAAAACAGTACATAGGGCAGGATTTCTCATGAGGAGACACCACCTTCAGAAGCCTGAACATGCTGTGTATCACCAATGAGCTTTCCTATACACAGTAAAGTCCGATCATTTGCAACCCCTTGAGTTATTTTTTCTTTTAAGCTGATAAATACATCCACATAAACCTTTGTGCTCTTCATATGTAAGAAAGTGTCAGAGTTAGGGTACTATGGTTAGGCTGTGGTTGGACTTGATGATCTTCAAGGTCTTTTCTAACCTGGGTAATTCTATGATTTCTATGAATATATAAACTTTTCTGTGTTAAATGACCAACTCACAATCAACTCTTTGCTCAGTCGTTTTGCTTTTCAATGTTCACCTTGGAAACGGACACAAAACTGAGCAAAAACGTAGTTCTTTTGGTTGCTATAATTCTTAGTCACAGATATTGATGAAATTATTAGTCCAAGATACCAGAGCTCTAGATTAGCTAAATCAATCAGGCCTGTGCTACTGAGAAACAAGCATTTTTGAAGAGTCAATTATTGGTTGTTGAAGACATGCTTAAAATGAACTGCAGCACGAATAAAGTGCCCTCTTTATCTATTTCTATGCTGTAGAATATCACCAGACTCTTGGTGTTGTCTGGGTTAGAGACCCCATTAATTCTGCCTTGGGATCCACCGTTCACCAAGACAAAGGGGTAAAGTAATAATCTGAACATGGAGACAGTTTGGATGTGTAATGAAATACAAAACTAGTACTTTACAATATATTGTGTGTTATTTTACAGTAGGACCCAGTAACAAAGTGCCAGCAAACCATCTGCTCCAAGAATGCCATATTACTTGAAGGTATCTAAGTTATGTCTGCTGTAAATGACTTCCAGATCTAACAACCAATTTTTGTAAGCTTCTTTTCTAGGTAAAAACGTGTCCTCTTTTCAGCCACAATTCCTGTACTTCACATGTATTTCACACCTTTCTATTACATCATCTTAACAGTGCAAAAAGTCACCAAAAAACTACTGGATACAATGGTTCTTGCATTACTGTATTCATAAAAATAGGCGTATAACTTCAAACATTAACATAATAACTTCTGCAAGCATAATATAATTAAAAGAGACCCCTAAACAGTTAGTACTGGATGCTAACATTCTACATACAGCACGACTGCACCCTTATTTAGAGTTTAAGCTGGAACTAAAAATCCCTAACATTCATATATAGTTCACTTTTTTCCTGCAAAAATGTCTCCATCTTTGTATATCATTTATTACAGGCATAAGGACAGCTGACCTTATGCTCAGATACCCCAGCACAAAGTAACAGATCACTGTGACACCAGAATCAGCTTCAGTTTCATCTTCAGGCCTCCCTCCAGCAGTTCCACTTTATAATCCCATAACAAGAAGGGCTTGGCCATGCTGGTATCATATGTTATGCTTACACATATGTATGTATTTGCTTTGAAAACTCACATATATCAATCTAAGATCCCATTATTTGAATGGCTGTGTTCTGAATGTTCTCCCTTTTTGTCCTCTTTAAGGACTTTCCTCTGCCTCGCTCAGATTCAAATAGAAACCTACCCTTCTAAAAGGAGCACTTCTCACTCACTGCCACCTGAATGTGACAAATGAGGTAGCGAAATGCAAACCACAGAGAATGCCTCCTACTTGTTTGCAAATGGCATAAACCGGGGAAGCAAAATAATGATGAAAGCTTAACTAATGACATGTTTGCAGGAGACTTTTGCAGGCAATTAGATAACCCAGAAGCCCAGCCTTGCAGTATGCAGGTTGTCTGCCATGCATTCTTGAGTGTCTTAGTAACTCCTAGGGTTACAATTACTTTAAAACAAACAAAGAAACCATCAACATTCAATTTACCATTGAGAATGGCCTCTCTATTATGCTTTCTTATATTAAAACTAATATAGCCTAGTCATAAGGATTCACTCGAGAGCCGATTTTGTAAAGCACACCCCATTGCGGCAATTAGCTCTTCAAGTTTCAGGCTTTTTATTTAAAAGAGTAATTGAAATCAAAAGTGTATTTCAGATACCATACCTGAAAGTCCCTATATTTGTTTTATATTTTAATCTGGGTCCCTCTGAAGGTACATCAGCGTTGAAACAGGAGATACGTGCAGAATATTTGGATTAAGTGAGAATTTGCTAATTCAGTAAATCTCAGCGTAAGGGAGAAATTTGTGCAATAGGAGACTAAAAATGACAACTTCAAATGAAGTGTAAAAATGAGGTCTTAACCATCCAGTGACTACAGATCCCACATGATCTGTGCAGAGATAGAGCTGTTGGGCTTTTTTACTCTGTGCTGTATGAAGCAGTTGAAATCTTTTCATCCTTGAGGTGCTCATATTTCAATAGAAGATTAAGTCATTGCTGTGACTCATCACAGGGTTTGTTGTCGTTGTTTGTTTCTTATTTTTTAGTGCTTTAGGATCTTTGGGGATAAGAAGTTCTATTATAAAGGTATATTAGTGCTTCTGGTTAAAGCAGGTTGTTTTGCATTTGAAGCTAAATTAATTTACACGCTGCTGACTTCTTCCACCAACTTCCTGAGATCATAAAGTTTACACATGCAGCAATACCAACCACTTGCTGATAATTCATCTACACCCAGGCTGTAGGTTTAGCTATGAGGTTAGACTTAATGACTTAAAGAAGATCCAGATAATGACACGTGGGATGAGAATTTAAAGAACCCCCTTGCAAAGATGCAGATGGTATCACACAGACGAACCGAGAACAACTCACCTTGTAAGCGAGCACACTGTAAAAAGCAATGCCAGTTCAATGCTTCTAGCGAACAACCAATATCTAATGTGAAAAGATGTGACTTAATTAAGGGAATGGAGCTAAAAGGGTTGTGGGTGCCGGTCATCCCAATCAGAACACGGGGACACAGCTCACATATTGGAAGCTTTGTGAGTAACTGGTATTTCTGTTGTAACAGAGAGCTTTTCTTTTTGAACTGTTTTTAATGCAGGCATCATGGTGAGTAAGGAGCCCAGCAAATGCTTACTCACCACCTCGGAAAGCGAAGTTGAGCCTGCAGCTTCGCTCGCTTTGGAGATGAAATATGCACTGGATCCCAACCGGCAGATAAAGAAACGCAACAAAGCCCTGCAGGTGAGATTTAAGGATATCTGCGAGGCCCAGAACGAGCAGCGGGACAAGCAGCTCTCCACCACCCAGGATACAGACAAAAGAGAAGCCAAAACCGTTTCCTACAAAACGGCGTATCGCAAATACATGACGGTGCCTGCCCGGAGGTCCATCCCCAACGTCACCAAGAGCACAGGAGTTCAGACATCCCCCGATCTCAAGAAGTGTTATCAGACCTTTCCTTTAGACCGAAAAAAAGGGAATATCATTAAAAGCGCCTCAGCTGTTGACACCTTTAAGAGTGAAAACAACGGCTTCCTGATAGATATTAAGGAAAAGGACAGCAGGAGCTCGGAGGACGGCAGCCGTTGGGGTAAGAAGGCCGGCAGCCTGCAGACGGCCGAGTTCATCTCCCACGTGGGTGAGCGGGCGAGCACGGGGCCCGGCGCGGCCTGGACCTGGCAGAGCGCTGAGCTGCACGGCTGCGGCCTCCTCAACGCGGCCGAGTCCGGCAAGGGAAAGCCGGGAGCTGAGGAGACGAGCCAGCCCCTCCACGGGAGGGTGTTTAAGACAGAAGTGGCCACTGTGTACCTACCGGCGGGCGGCCCGGACGCCTCGCAGCCTGAGCCTGACTGGTCACTGTGCCCAGCAGGCGAGGAGGACAAAAAGAGGACCGTGCACCTGAATGGCGTGCAGGCCCAGGCGGGAGACACGGCCGCCTGCCCGTCGCAGGCGCAGTGCCGGGCAAGTGAATGTAGTGAGCGGGGCCTGCAGGTGAACGCGGCGCCCATGGAGGCTGCGCAGCCCTGCCAGGCCACCGTCGCACTGAGCGAGGAATGCCAACAAATCGTGCCTCACACGGAAGTTGTGGACTTGAAAGCGCAGCTTCAGATGATGGAGAATTTGATCAGCTCGAGTCAGGAAACCATCAAAGTGTTGTTGGGTGTTATACAGGAGCTAGAGAAAGGAGAAGCTCACAGAGAAGGGTGAGTACAAACTGCTTTAAATGCCTTCTCCTGTATGTGCTGTGGTGGATTTTGCTCGTGTCGGTTCCCATCAGCATTCCCGAGCCCTTCCTCATAGCACAAGGTTCCTATCGCTCAGCTGTACATGCTGGAAGTCCTAAAGAGCCTGCCAGCTGCAGGAGCAGATTTGCTATCTGCACATCACAGCAGAATGTCCATAGGTAGTCATGTAGGGAAAGGCTTACACTGTATCTCTTCTGCTCAGAATACTTGGGGATGTAATGAGATGAGGCATAGACTGGCACCGAGCTCCTGCACAGCTTTCTCACAAGCTCAGAAGCAGCCCTTCATAAGCCAGGATTTAAGGCAGCAACATGATGTGGCATGAGGAACAGGAGGGAGAATCCTCACTGTGTAAGAACTTACATTTCTACCAGACAGGGAGAGTATTACAACTCCTGATATAATTCCATTAATAGTGTATGAATTCTGTTTGCTTTGCTTTCACTTCTGGAAATGTTTACGGAAACAGAATAAGAACTTGGAGTATCAAGTCTTTGTAGCATTAGTATTATTCTATACATGATAAACTCTTAAGGACAAAAGACAAAGTTCTGTTTACCCCTAACTTATGTAACTTCCATCAACTCTGAATGCATCACAAGCACTAGTTCCTGTAACACTGCGCAGTCCTTACCAAGAGCTCAGCCTGTCTCTTGCATTCTCTAAAACACTTTTCAGACTTAGCTGCTAATAAGAGGTCTTGCTCAAATTAAAATGGTTGCTGACATCTTCAAACCATCCCTCAGCAGCTGCTAACCAGACAAAGCTGTAGCCTGTACTAGCTCTAAAACAGTGGGACTACCTGCGAAACCCAGTTCTTCACCATACAGTATTGCCTCTTACATACAGATTTCAGTGTAAGAGCTTGCAAGGCTGTATTATATTTGATCAAAAAGCCTATTTAGTAGCACTCCTTTACTTTTTCCCCATTGGTTACTTGGCAGTGGTGAAATGGTCCTTCCCCACCACCCAAAGATACATCATGTTTTGAACTCATTTCTGATGTGTGGAAAAGGCAATTAAGATGTTTTACTGATTCTTTGATGTTAACTGCAAATCACAACCAGTGGCAGTTACACCAGCAGCGGAGGTTAATTATAAAAACTGGAGGCAAAATATCTACAAATCAAAGTAAGCCTTCAGATGGAGGTTTGTTTTAAATAGAAGGGCATTCAAACGTATTGCCTCAAAACTTACAAAGAGCAGCAAAGGCTTCTAGCTCCCCCTGTGCATGCCCTGGGCTTGTCCCAGATGTGCCTCCTCACAGCCAGACACCCAAAGGGTGTGGGGATGGTGAAGGAGGAAAGGAGAGAGATGCATACTCGTACATTTTCTCCTGCTTTAGGAATCCCTGTATTTTGGATCTATTTAACTTCTTAGCACCTGGGAGGCCTACAAGGAGCTGCAAAAAGGAGCCCAGCACTATGTCTGGGATGCTTCTGTTTCCCACTGAACGTATTCCAGAGCTGAAAGAACCGTCTGTTCTCACACAAAGAACCAGTGCATTATTAACTCAAAGAGTATCTTTATCCTTATTTCCCTCAAATTAGGCAGCCATTTCAATAAGAGGTACTCTGCCCTTTTTTGCCAATAATTCTTGCCTATTACCACATTCACTTCTACAATGTTTTGCCACCAAGACCAACCGCTGTGAATACAAACCATCTCACATCTACTCAATTTCAGAGTGTTGACATTTCTTCCTTTAATAGCCCCTCGCTCCTGTTAGGTCAGTTTATAACAAGAAAATGAAAGAATTACTACAGCTTCATCTCTGCTTCCCTGGCAGACACATATATGTCTGCCAGGAACTAAAACAAAAAGCAGTGTTCTGTGTTTATGGCTCTCTACTTGTTTTCTTATGTATATTAAATACCTTACAACACACAGCAAGAAACATGTGCAAATAATGCACTGCTGACCAAAAAGAAGGAAAGAAAGAAGAGGGAAAATATATACAGGATATAGTTAATTCTCTCAATCAGATTTTTCTCCCTTCAAGAAAATCAGTGTTCTTTAAGTGCTGTTGTGCCATGGGACTGGTGCTCAGTAGATTCATTTTCACTAATATGCTGTAGGTCTTGAACTGCTATTACTGCAATTCATCACTAAACGAGTCTATGCCAGCAAAAGTGTATCAGCATCTCTGAAGATAGCGGTATCATCCTTTGGGTGAACATCATCCATGTATACTTTTCTAAATGTCAGTATTATCTGCAATTAGCAGCAACATACAGCACTTAACTCTGATGAAAAACAGGTAAAAAAACAGGAGGAAGAAAGGAACATCTTGTCTTAACACTTGACAAGAGGCAGAGGGCTCCTGCTGCCCAAACCTGATGCTTCGAGCAGGCATCATGGCCTCTCTTGTCTGAGGATCACGCTCCAATTTATTGGTCACAGAATGCAAAGTTGGAGCTGTCAGGAAACACAGCTCTTACCATCATCTGCAATGTAACTTTGATGCATTAAATCTACCTGAACAGCACGGCACAGACTGAAGACAGGTTAGAAATCATTATGGCTGGCTTGTGACATCCACACACCCCAATCAGAGATGATTATTCAAACTGTACGTTTCTTGCATGCATCATTATTTAATAACATCCTGGCAAAACGGTGATTCTGTCTGGGAGGTCTCAACAACAACAAAAATACATCATAACCAAAGGCATTAAACAACCTTTGGCTTAAGTCATGCATGAACAGAAGCTACAGCTTCCTTCAGGCTTCCAGCTCCAGGTGGGAGAAAAGAACTATTACATGATGCACTGTGCAGCTCCAAGACCCCAAACAAGTCACTGGCTCTGAATTATGCTTGCTTTCTCTTTTAGTCAACTGTTAGCACTCTATAACAGCTGTAGACATGCCTGTATTCAGACACACTGCATTCAATTAAGGCAACCAAAATTCTGCTCTGTTTACCTGTATGGAGCTGCACTAAGTCAAGAGGAGTAAGAACAAAATACAAGGCACTAATTTCAAAACTTGGCTGATGATGGTACTGCATACAAAATATGTAACAAGGGAAGGACTCAGAAGATGAACAGATAACTGAAAATATCTTACAGCTGGAGAACTCCAATGACCTACCCATTAAATCCTCACTGTGAGAAGGAACAGTAATCAAGGCCCTTCTTATTATGCAATAAATCAGTAATTTTAATAAACAAAGCACTCAATTTGCCATACAAAAATGAACCACAGTGTTTTGACTCCGCCAGGCCAAATGCTACATATTAGACAAGAGTTAAATGAACCTGTTTCAGCGATCATTTATATTCATTTGTTAGTACGCAGTGGTTCAGGAATTTAAAGAGCTCTCAACAAACATGAAAGCAGCAGTCCCAGACAACACCAGCAGTTCAGAGAGCTCATTCAAAGAGGCTTTGAAAGAATATCATCTCATGGACGGATTTTAAATGTCATTCCTTCCAATGAATACAGGATATTTGGGTGTCCTATTATCATTTCTAAGCAGCAAAGCAAAGCGAAACTGTGTGTGTTTGCATGGATGTTAAAGCAGAGAGGAGAGGAGGGCTTCATCCAGCACAGAAAAACAGCAGCCTTACCCCAATACTTTTGTTCTCACAAATACTGCAAGCGATCACCCTCAGGATCACAAGAGCTGAACATAAACTTATCCTGACTCAAGAACGATGAAAAATGAAAGTCAGATAGCCAAAGCAATTATTGCCCAGTTTGTTTGCTTTTCTCCCTTTTCAGAAGCTACTCCAAGCATAGTCCGGCTATTCAGCTCAGGCAAAGGGGAGAGAGCAAATAAAGGCAGTAACAACCTCTGCTGTCTAACTCAATCCACCCACGCACAACGCCAATACTCTTACAGGAGAGTTCTTTATTTCACCTAAGGAGAACGGTAAGCTCAGAAAGCTTACAAATATCCAACCTCTTTGGTTTGCGCAGCCTTTGGAAGTAACGCGCGGGCTGCAGCAGTGATATGACACGGTTTTGTTTGAGATTGGGATGGTTTTTTTTAACCTCTTTGGTTTCATTTTGCTTTTTCAATTACAAACATAGCATGGGTAAAGTTTAAGAAAATTGTTTCTAAGAGAAAGCCTGGAAATGGAGGGAAGCAATCTGTTGATAAGCTTCAAAGAAGGCAACAGCTGCACTGCAAACAAAGATAGGGAAACCAGAAAGAATGCAGCCAGCTTTATCTGTGATGCACTAATTACATCATATTGTGCACCATGTTAATACAGCCAAGCTTCAGGATGCAATAGCAACAGCCCTTTGGAACGTGGAGCTGTGATGGCCAGACACAGCTTCACCTATAGATCTTCACGTATATCTGTTCTGTTTGTCCACTGGAGCTGTCAGAGCTGTTCTCGCTGCTACTCTGCCTGAGAGCATCCCCTAAATTTCCTTCTGATCTCTTCAGCATGGCTGCATTTGTCGTATTTCAGAGTTTATAAAGCTTTCCTGAGCTAGATGGACCACAGCGTCTTGCAGGTTGTAGCAATTCACCTCTCTTCAGGCTCTTCAGAAGCATTTTCCATAGTTAAGGAAAATAACTAATTTCTGTCACATGGGTGCTTTGCAGATCTTGCAATTCGAAACAGTAGTTTTCAATATTTTAATATATATGTTATAAATGCATAGAGGAAGTGTGTTATATATATAGGTATAACTTATTTTCTCTTGTTGTTTCCACAATGTCTTAAAGTGAAGCATCCTATTACTGCCATGCCAGCGCACAGTACAGGGAGGAGCAGTCTGTGCTTCCTAGTCCCAACACCTTTCTTTTCTTCCTCTTCCTTTTCTTACAGGCACCCATGTCACTACTCCCCCCTTTGTAAGCATGCAGCTTATTCTAATTATGAGCTTCTGTCATTGCCCCAATGGTGTATCACTATAAACTCTGAGCCACATTCAAAGTGCTTTCCATGAAAACTCAAGACTTTCCCAGTGTCAGCTTGCTGAAGGAGTTTTAAGACTAATTCTTTGCATGCATTACTGGTTCTCTCTCCTCAGCTCTGTGCTCATTTCATCATTGCAGCTCATCACTCTGACGCTCACTTAGCCTTCCTTGAAAGCCAGATAAGCACCAGAACCCCACAGAAGTCCATTTTCCTCCCTTCATAGTCGTGGTGCAGCTGTAGAGCTGCAGTGCAGCCTTCCCCTGTGCTGTGCTGTGCTGTATGCAGACACAGCTCACAGCTCCACTGCTCACAGGACAAATTTCCTTATAGGTCAGAGCTGCAGATTTCCTAGATGAGGCTGTTTCAGTGCTTGCTTCCACCCACACAAGCGTCCTTAAGCCCTCCATAGCTCCAAATGAAAACAAACAGAAGCCTGACCATCACATGGAGTGATCATTCAAGGAGTAACCTCACATTACACTTCCGAATTACATCACTGAAACCAATCTGAAGCTGTTACCTGCAAGGGCACGTAGCGTGTATTTCATGAACAGCATGACTGCATTTCACTGATCTTCCAAACTTGATGGAAGTCTTATTTTGCGTAGGATTTTTTTTTGGAAGAGCTGGATGACTTCATTCTATTGCTCATAACCAGAGCTTCAGATCACGTTGTCAAGGTGGATATAAAGCAAGGTCAAATGGATCACACACACCATGGATGCTTATGGAGCGCTGCATTAAGTAGCCCAACCATAATAACCGCCTTATGGCAACTAAACATCCTTCATTAGAAATACAGCAACAGCAGATTTTCGTCAGGCAAACAGTGACGAACCAAAATGAAAAATGAACTGTTAGGAACATTCACTATGTAGGATAGACATAAAGCTAAAATAAAAACACACAACAAGAAACCAACAGAAATACCTTCAGAACAGAGTTATTCAAACTTAACGCTTATACTCTGCTCTCTGCAGAAATGACAGTGGGAACATTTGAGTTTCAGAACACATGCATCGTTTTGCTAAAAGTACCAGCTGTTAGTTGCACATACTGCTGCTCTTCCCAACTGTGCCTGTGCATTTCAAGTGTTCACGATGGCTGCATGACGTCTGTCTGCTCGCTGCTCACCCTGCTTTTAGAACAAGACAAAGTCTCACTTGCCACCTCACCTCCCCATGTCAGCGGGGCTCTGCAGCTCTGACCTTACAAAGGAGGTTCAAATGGCTGTACTGAGTGCCACCAAACAAACTTCCACAAGTCACACGTGGAATCAATCTTACAGTGAATGATTTTGTTTAAGTGTAAGCAGACTATAATGTTCTCACTCAGTATATCCACATGAATTACTGCAGATCTAAGGGAAGCTTTTCCAACTGTCACCGAGCTGTCCAAACTGCATACCTGCAAGGAGAGTTTTTCAGCTAAATTAGTCTTTAGAAGAGGATGCTGTTTAGGTAGTGAATTACCAGTTTTCACTTCACACAATTAGAATAATCCTTTAATAACAGCATTTTCAATATCAGTAGTATCAAAATCCAGAGAGAGAGCAGTGAGCAACAGATCTATCCAGTCATGTAAGAACGAGACAAAATGAGCTTTATCGTGTCAAATTTGTCACTGCTGTCAGTTCTCCAAGAGATTAATCCCCAGATTTCTAATTGACACCTACTTGTGAGCCTTCATGCTTTACCCAGCGCTATGGTTATCTTTCATCCTGATTGGAGAAAAATGCCTTCTGACTACAGTCAGTTCCAGCAGAAAGGCTCGTCCAAAGAGAGGTGCTTCATTTTTATCTTTGGAGCCTCCTGGCCGCCCAGTTCACTGTGGTTGTTTGGTTTTGCCTCCCACTGGGGACAGGGCCTGGCTGTGTCATGGGGCAACTGAAGGAAAGCTGTTCTCCTTCCTACATGACACTGAAACCCCTTTAACCCCCCAGCTCTCTGTATGCATAAAACAGGTGCAGATTTTTTCGCCACGTTACTTGTTGCACAAATAGACTAGAAGAGAACAGAGCACTCTATTGGGTATAGCACTTTTTTTTCCCCCTATGAAGATGGAACAGAAGCTGAGTGTGGTGTAATAATTCATCAGAAAGACCAAACTGCAGAGATGAGCAGAGGTATTTGACATTAACAAGGCAATTTACACTCCACAATAGTTCAACCTGGCACGACTGCGGTCATTCCTTTGGTAAATGAGATTTGTTTACTTCACCGTCGTCTGTGTGAGCTCAGAGAATATTCCTAGGGATGGGATCTTGCTGAGCATCCGTGCACAAAGCTCAGGCAAGTGCAGAACTGCTTCTCTATTGATTCTGCTGTACTGCAGTGAAATCTGAAACTACTGTTATTTAGGGAAATGGAAAAAAAACAAAGCACTGCGAACCTGCAAAGACTTCTCTGAGTTAAAACAGAAAGAGTTCTGTGCTTCCAAGGTCCTTCCTTCTGTTTTTCCCAGCCTGTAAGATCCCCCATCTTTCTCACAAGCACTACACAAATAGCAACAACACTGGCCAGCCACTGTACTCTGTCTTTTTTGTGTTATACTGCTGTGCAATACACTGAATTTTAAACAAGCCTTCAGTTTGCAGCCAGTATGGCTCGTTGCAATACTGTAAGCCAGCACTGGTTTATACCTGTAATGCACACAAAGTATTTGAGCTTGCACTGAAATCTCAGCCACTTTGAAATTATGACGGAATACCAGAGATTCATTTCTCCTGTGTTCCCTCCTGCATGGAAACACTGCATGTTAGCATCCTTCCTCATTGAAAACTATGAGTCAAGCAAAATCCGAGGTGCTGTTTTAATAGCTGTTCACCCAGAACCATAAGATCAGCTGCTCCCCATGGGATTCCCTTTGCTCCGAGTTGAGCCTGCTGACATGAAGTCTGTGCTGTGATGGTCTGTGCATGAGGGCTGATGATGGGCCACAATGCAGGGAGCTCAGTGAACACCCAGCAGGGATGTGTGCAGGTACAAGCTACAGGCATGGAATAATAACAGGGAGCTCAGGCAAATCACAGAGGGGAGATGCAGAGTGCAAGGGGCAGAATCCCAGACCTCAGCGTGGTGTCAGGGCTGGAGGGACGGGCACTCAGAAACCTGTGGGAAGCATCTGGCTGGATGCTCAGCCCCAGCAAACAAACTCCCTCAACTATTCTTAATGCACAGCTGACATTTCAATGATCCCTCTTGTTTTTTGATGACATGACAGGGGCACAAAGATATCCAAGGGACAGGCCTCAAATGCCTCTGGTTCTTTCTAGATTTTCTGATTTCACTTGAAATAACTTCAGTTCCTTTGATTCTCAGGTGTTGGGCTTTTTAATATTTTAATCATAAGGCAAACCCTGGTAAAATACATTCATTAAAAAAACAAAACCCCACAACAACTCTCCGTTTCCTGACTAACCTGAGGATAATATAAAAATGTATTTACGGGGTGAAAGCGCTTGAATTGCTGTCTCGGGAGTTCTGCCATACGCCCACAGTGCAAATACCTCAAAAAGAAAATTAGTCATCTGCTTCCAACTGTCAGGATCCAGTAAAAAACAACAAACTACTGTCTTGGAAACAGCCTAAAAATCTCACTATTGAGCTCCGGTACATTTCCAAGTACTTTCAGAGACCAACTGAATAATGCGAGCCCTGTAATACTAAGACCTAAACATGTAAAGAAAACTAAAGTAGAAAATGATTCTGATATTCCCCATCAGTTAAAAACAGCTTTCAAAAATGAGTTACTGGAATTGGGCATGGTTTCTTTGGCTTTGTTTTTCTTGTTACTGCTTTTTTTCATGTTAGAACATTGGTACCCAGCGTAACCATGGCCTTCCCCAGCATTCCTATGGCAGCCAGAAGCAGCAGGCTGCAATCTGGTCTCCCTTCCTGCACTGAAAGGCCGCAGTGAGGTCTCCCTGGAGCTTTCTCTTTGCCAGGCTGAACACTCCCAGCTCCCTTTCTTCACAGCACAGGGGCTTCAGCCTTCTGAGCATCTTCATGGCTCCCCTCTGGACCTATTCCAACAGCTGCCATGTCCTGCTTGTGGTGGACGTCTGGCTGGGGTCTCACAGAGGCAAATCAGAAGGAGATAATCCCCTCCCTGCCCTGCAGTCACCTGTGTGTCATCCTATGCTATGGGCACAGGATGGCCACAGCCCTTTGGGGGGCTCTGCATGGAGCTACATGGAAAAGCTGGCCTTTACTCATAGCACATCCAAACTACTGCAAACAAACTTAAACTCAACACAAATCAACCCCCCCAAAAAAGCATCTCTTTTTTCTAGCTGCTCTAAACGTTCCAAGAGCTCCCACACTGCTGGTGAGACTAACCTCTACTTTGTCACACCTGGCTGCACCTCAAGCACTGTGAATGGCTTAGGGCCCCTCGCTACAAGAAAGACATGGAGGCAATGGAGTGTTTCCAAAGAGCTGTGCGGGGTCTGGAGCACAAAGCTCATGTATGGGGAGCAGCTGAAGGAACTCAGTGCAGATCTGATTCCAGAAGAAATGTGACTTTGCTGACATTAGTGTGTTTAGATGAGAAAGCTTCCCAACCCGACATCATGCCAAGTCTTTCCTACTTTAGACTAAGACTCCATGGCTAAGCAAGATATATTTTCATCTGCAAAACATATCAAGTAGTTTGCATTGCTAGAACATGGTTATTCAAGTCATGAGGACAATACTTAGAACACAGTGAAGCCATCTATTCAGCCAAAAGCAAACTGTATCGCTATTAAGTACGGGTGATGCTCTCCTGAAGCACAGTTATTAGCCGTATTAGTGCTTTACAATAGGAAACACCACGTTTGAGAAGTTCACTACTAGACTATTTATTTTGAAACCATCATTCTGCACACAGAGGTAACATCAGTGTGCTTAACTATATGCTGGGCAGTGCATGGGAACACAATACCCATTCATACAAAGACTTAAGGAGGATGGTGGTCCACGCTTCCCCAGCTATTCAGTGCTGCCCAGACCTGTCACTCAGAACAACTTCAAAGGCCCGCTGCCTTCTTATCATCATTTGTTGCAGTGTATTTTAACATAAGCATCAACAACAGCAAAAATAATCCTTGAGGTCTGTTCATCCTCCTCGTTGGCAGTAGTACATAAAAGCATGATGAGCATCAGTATCATCTAACGAGCAGAGCCATCAGAGCATAAACTCACTCTGAAGCACAGCCACTTCGCTAAAATCATGCCATTAAGTAACTCAATTAATATGAAGCATTCCCTGCATCCCTGAGGATAATGGAAGACATCCAGACGTAACAGAACTACCCTCACAAATTGTTCTGTGAGATTTTCTGTTTGTTTTTAATAGTTGCTCAGCACACGTGAATTAGTGCTTTCTCACTACCAAACAACAGAAGGAATCCAGCACATACGGTTCTAAGCTTCTCTCTCTCAGCTCAGGGTAGTCTATAATCTATACCAGCAAAGACTTACTCCCATGCAAAGACGGTTTTGATGTGTTACAGTTGGTATTTGAAAGGGTGCCTCAAGCGGGTGCCCAAATTCTGCATTTCACAGGGATTTAGGAGGTGTAATTCCCTTTGGCTCCTCTGAGAAAGGCAGCCTATTATTAGTTTCTGCCAGTCCGTGTCAGCAAAATGGCTGCTCTTCATTAGAATATTTTAATACTTGGAAGTGTTAATTGAGGTTAAGTCCTGCTTCTGCCAAGAATGCTGAAAGAAATGCAATAAACGAAAGCCTCCTGCATGTAAGACGCAATGGAGATAACAACCACGTGTGAAAAGCTAAGCACGGAGATGAGATACCCTTTGCTAGGTTACTCAGCTAATCAGATGCAGCCACAGCAGTGCAATGAGCCTACATCCATGGCTCCCCAAGTATCTGGACCATACTGCACCACTTAATGCACGAGGCTAACCAGGCCCGCTCGCTTACACCCATACAAAAACGGAATACAAGATGTAAGGTGCCCAAGAATGAAGCTTTGGGAATAACAACTTCCTGTTGGTGTGTATGAAAAAGGAGAAATTGGCTGTTCAGCACCCACAAAGGATGAGAATACCTGAGCATCAGCAACGGTACGCAGATGAGCTCCAGTCACAGACATTATAGAATCATAGAATTACCCAGGTTGGAAAAGACCTTGAAGATCATCAAGTCCAACCGTAACCTAACCAGAACCCTAACTCTAACAACCCTACACTAAATCATATCCCTGAATACCACATCCAAACGCCTCTTAAACACAAGCAGGGATGGCAATTCAACCACCTCCCTGGGGAGCCTATTCCAGTACATAACTACCCTTTCTGTAAAGAAGTTCTTCCTAAGAAGGTAACAATCCTATCACAGGAACCATAATCATGGAATGGCTTGGGTTGGAAGGGACCTCAAGGGTCATCAGCTTCCCCAGGAGGCCAAGTTTGGAGTCTGCCCACATGAGGTACAGGGCCTTCATCTCCAGCCAGTAGGGCACATTTACACAATGAAATCCTTGGGATAAAAATGTCCCTACGATTATATTTTCAAATGGGTTTTCAAATGAATGTAATGATCAATCAACCTGTGCCTACCACTGTTTCATTTCTCTTGCTATTTTTTTTTTTTCTATAAGAAAGGATGAAAAAAAGGGAGACTAAAGCATGTTATGAAATGTTCTGCTTCTTAAGCTTAAACCAATGCAGCAGTCCCAAAATCACAGCATTATAACTGCAGAACGAGCTGCAAGGCTGAACACTGAGTGACTCTTGAAGTAAAGCACATCGCCAACGGGAGCTCCCGGCTCCCAGGCATCTCACTCAGCGCACAGTGAAGGGCTCTGCTTTGAGCCTAGAGCAGACCAAAGCCAACCTTCAGTTCTCTACAAAGAAAACAAATGTTCTGTAGCAATCTTTATGTTCTGGGAAAACCTCACATTTTACAGGCTTCAATAAATACTGAAAAATACCCGTGAGTTTACCAATGAAGGAAAAGCTGATTGGTCTGTAGCCTGAGCTCCTTCAGATTGGAAGAAGGGGTTCAAAATACTCCATCTCCCACAGCACAACATTGCTCTCCTCACCCCGACACCAGCCTGTGTTCAAACACTGCTGCACCACTCAGCACTGAGGATAACCACCTTTACCAGATCTATTTTTCACTAAGTCTGCACTTAAAATCCAACCTCGCTGCATGGGATCGACATACAAAAGCACTATTCTCATGGTAAAATCTCTGCTGGCACAAGGTAGATGAATTCTGTGCATGTGTTTATGTAGATAATTACATAAAAACAAGTAAAAGTCCAAAGCCCCGGGGTAAAAACAACTGAATTATTTTATAAGCAGTTTAGTTTATACGTAATTGAATTCATGCTGGAGTGACACTTGTACAACACAGAACTGGCTGCAGAGCTGTCACACTGCCTCACAGAAACCAAGTGCTATGAGGCCAGGCAGGGAGGGCTCCCTATGAAGAAATGTAAGGCAACATCACATCATCTGCTGTGTGAAAGGAAAATCATCTCTGAAAAAGCCGAACGTATTCCATAAGGAAAACGATGCTTTAAGAAAAGTTTATCATAAATCATATCAGAGGAGGAAAAAATGATTGTACGCAGTGTAGCTGGTGAATGGCAATGAGGCTAAAAGCAAGCAGAGCCAAACACGCCAGCTGAGAACTCAGGGTTTCAAAATGATCATCCAAAAGTCAAATCATGTTTAATACTTATATCCAAGTATCATTTCTACCAGGTTGAGCCTGCCAAATACCATCAATTAAGACAGGTTTTTAAGTACTTGCATGGCTGGGATTACTGTGCATTTAAGGATCAGCACATTCAAGAACCATGGAGACGTGGGACATGCTCAGAGGACATGGTGGGGATGGGCTGGGGTTGGACATGGGGATCTTAAGATTTTCTCCAAACTTCTGCTAAATAAGCAACCAGCCTGCAAACGCCATTTTATGTCTACGAAACCAGCTCAGTAATTAAGGCAGTGATCATACGCATACGTCTTTATTACAGAGCAAACGAAGGGTAACGATTCAGAGACATGTTGTATGATTTTTAATATGGCAATACATTTATTTGAGACTGATTCCATGATGCTGAAGCGTTTCTAAGCCCTGTGCTAAAAGCCAGACTTTGAGAAACTTCTTAAGCTCCTTGTTCCCCAGCCCAGCAGCACAGCGCAGGAACAGCAGAGCGGTGCAGAGCAGGAGGTAGTTAGGCTCTGAAGCAGCTAATTACCTGTATATTAAAGGGTACTTTGCAGGCTTACAAAGAGGAATTAAAACGTCCCAACTGACATCTAATGAAAAAAAACTGGCACCCTACGCAGCATGTTTATGTCTTTATCTATAAAGAGGCATTCAGACAACAGTGCTGTATTCCTCTGAAGGCGATTATTAACTACCATTTATGTCCCCGGTAAATAAAGGCTTTCAACAGCTTATCTGTAAACTTGAGGTGTCGTGTCCTTGCTAAGAGTTTTTAGGATTTGATCAATAGCTTGAAAAAATAATTGTACAAGTCCAAGTTTAACGCCGCAGTGACAACCTGAATGTCTGCCTCCAAGTAATCAAAGCACAACTGAAAAACAGAAATGGCTTCACCCCTGAGAGCACAAAAAAGTACAAGCAAATGCAAAGCAGCGCTGCTTTTTCCCCCATAAGGAATGGTAGCTCACAGAGTTCTACTTGCAGTTCTTTTGCTGGTCTGCCTTTGTAGTTGTGTTCAAATCTAGCAGTGCAGTTAATTTCAGCGTATTCCTCTGGATCAAAATCATTTCCAAGGGCACATTATTCCTTGGTATCATGTCTTAAATCCAGATTGTTCATAAAAGAGAAGGGGAAACAAAAACTGAACCACCAACAACTGGAACAGCAACAACTCTACTTTGCATTTTTCTTTCACAGGGAAAAAAATAAGCCTATCTTACAGAAGCAGTGGATTCACCCTATTAACTGCTGTGTGCAGCACTGCTGAGCAGCTCCATTCCCATGGCAGAGCGCTCTGCCACGATGCTGCCCCACGCCATTTATAAACCCCAGTGCTCCCAGTGGCCAGCAGTGCCTCATCTAAGCCAACCCCACATCCACTCTCTGCCTTCAAGGTCACACTGATACGTTTCTTGCCGCTTAAAAACATCTTGACGGGATGTCAGCTGATGGGATGATGTGGCCCCAGGACCAGAATCAGGCTTTCACCCTCAGGTGGTGACACACTGGATCAGGTTGCCCAAGGAGTTTGTGGATGCGCCATCCCTGCAGGCATTCAAAGATGCAGGACGGTGATTTTTAAATGCAAGATTTCCTTGTTGTATCCCATCAATGTACAAAAATATAAGTGAAATGAAGCTTATTTCCTCCTTCCAACCATCAACCACTTGTTGTGCAAAACAATCATCCGCCCCAGCAAAGATGAGTACTGTTATCCCATTTTCCTTATAGCTTGATTTTGATATTAAGTAGTAAAGTTAAAAGAATAATAATCATCCCTGAAGTTCTCATTTCTACAAAAAGCACCCACTGAGGGCAAAAACACGCTGAATGCCATTTTAAAGACCTCTTGTTCTTATCTTTGCAGGCTTTCATATCGGACCGGTCAAGACACGGCCAACTGCGACACGTGCAGGAACAGCGCGTGCATCATCTACAGGTGGGTCAGAAACACCCCCATCCTGTTTCCTATGGGACGAGAGGTAACGATTTATTTTCACATCAGAGCTGCAGATGATTACGGTCAGCACCACTGCTGCAGGCCTTACGTGTGAAGCACTGCAAGTCGCCAGCCTCATTTTCACATCGCTACAAATCCTTAGCATTTTCTGTTCAACAACTCAACATAAATTGACGTTTATAGCAGTAAGCACTGGACTGGGGAAGCAATTCCACGAGATTTTATAGCAAACATAACCAGACACAGATTCAATCCAGGCAGTTTAACCAGTGAGATGATATTACTACCCAGCCTTTTACATACTTCCACATTTATAATGCAGGAATTTTATCCTACTGGCCAATAACCAACACAAACAGCAGCTCTAAGTTCTTTACATCAGACATCCTCGGTCTTCAAACAACACACAGACCTGCTGCATTCATACAAACACTCATTCTGAAGGTGCATGATTCTGTTACATGAACACAGGTCTGCTCATTGCTGTCAAACCAACAAGCAATTACAAACGGCTCAAAGCTGGAAGGTTTAGTACAGACTGTTTATACCTGCTAGAATTTCTTCTGTAGAAGGAAAGACTTGGAGTTCACTCACTAGAAACTGATCAGGTGCCAAAGGTAAAAGGACCCGCTTCATTTAGCTCTAAAGCAGAGGTTCCTCTCCTCAAGTTTATCAGCCAAGAGGCTTCTTTTTGCCATGTATTATGTAAGGGAGGAATAGCAGATAATCAGTGGGCACGACTTGAAGCCATCAGGAGCCTGATGATGTGTTTCATACTGACAGCTTAATTGCCCTCCTCCATTACATAGAGGCTTAAAGAAAAGCAACTGCGTATTTACATATGTTGCAGGTAAGACGAAAACAAATGTAACTCAGATTATCATTTCAGCAGGGATTTCTTCTCTTTGTTATACAATAGAATAAAATGTTCTGAAAAGGAAACACGTCAGGAAAGTACTGAAGAACATTAGGCAGTATAGTACAAAAGAAAACACATAAAGATGGCTATTAACTACAGATACAAACTACAATGAACGTACTATTGCTGACCAGGTCTGAAAAACACAAGATTTTCCCTTCCTCCTCCACGTTGCTGCACTAGATCTCTGATTTAGGTACATCTGCACCTATTCATACAGTAGCTCCTGGCTTCCTGGCAGTGAAGGAACAAAGGACGGAGAATTTCAACTCCACCTTTTCTCCTTGCCGACTAACTTGGAAAGAGACAGATGCTGTTCTGTGCAGGGGAAGGAACCAATTGATTTATTTCTCCTTTACAGCAGTATTTAGAAGCACGTCAATACTAAAGGCCAACCCTGCCTCCCTGCCTGCTCATCCCCAGCAATTTCTTTCTCAGGACAGGCTGGAAAATTGCCACAGAGCACGCTGCCATCAGAGATGCTCTTTTTTGTCTCGTTAACTAGAATCCAAATCCAAATTGAATTATTATTTTAAGGTCTTGATTTCTAGTCAGCACAATTTAAATTAAGGAACTTCCCAGTTCTTACCTCTTAGATTCACTGCAAACGATGCAGACTGGAAGTGTTTCCCTGCATTCACATTACAGCATTTCCCACCTGAACAGCCGCTCGGGCTGCAGTTATCCATGCTGGGCATTTGCCTACAGCAGTGTTTCCAGGGGAAGTTTTAGCAAAACTCAGCTCAGCTTTTTGTCAGAGCAGGAGAATACACGCTGCAGGCAAGAAGTCTAAATGCAGAAGACGGTGCGAAACAGGGGAACTATGAGAAGCCTGAATTACTCTGACAAGATAAGTAGTCAGAAGGGATAGGAGAGAAACTCTCTGATAAAACTACCACTAAGACAGATTGCCTTGTACGATCCTCTTCTCCTCCACAAGTCATACTGCAGTGCTGGAACCTCTGAGAGAAATGAAGCCTTTCACAGAATCACAGAGCCATAAGGATCAGAAGGGAGCTCTGAAGATCCCCCAGTCCAACACCTGCTAATGCAGCTTCCCCACAGCAATCACACATGGGCATCCAGGTGGGTCTGGAATCTCTCCACACAAGGAGACCCCATCACCTCTCTGGGCAGCCTGTTCCAATGCTCAGTTTGTACCCATTGCCCTTCCAGTTGCTGGGGACCACCAACAGGAGCCCGGCCCCATCCACTTGTCAAAATCATCCATCATTTACCAACTAAAGAGCAAAATTAATAGACAAAGAAAGTTTGCACGTATCTTTCACAAACTAATGCAGATTCACCTCTGATATTTTTAAAAGCAGACGAATCCTATTAAGGTACATTATCAGCACAAAACCAACTGAAATACAAGCACAGCCTGAGCAAAACCTTCTTATTAAAAAGGAATGGCACTGATCTGCAGAAACTGGACCAAACCCATCACAGCCAAACCCACGTGCACTAAAAATCTGCACGGGTGGTTTTCATCTGTGATTACCTTCTAGTGGAACTGCCCTTCCTGCTTCTGTTCAATCTCAATACACCATTACAGGTTAAAATCATGGCTACGTACATCAGGGAGGCAACACAGCAACACATGGAAACCATTCTCATGAAGAGGTTACATACAGTGATTAGGAGAACATAAAGACAGCATGCAAAGTAAGCTAAGTAGACATAAATTCCTAAGATATTATCAATACAGCAAAGGCAGGTAACCAAATGACCAGAAGAGCAATATTCACCATCTTTTTATTTCCTACCCACATCAATGGATTTGTGCTCTTCCTCATAGAATTCTTATCTCTAGACTCTAAGATTCTTTGTTGGGAAATGGATCTTAGTGGCTTGCCAGCACTGACAATGCTTTGGATTCTGGGCATTTGTAATATTCAGGTTAATATGGGAGTTTTTAAAGAGATTGTTTAAAAGTGTATTAAGCTAATTTTCAAGTTATTAGTGCTTATCTGGATCCCGTTCTTCCAAGATGCAGCATGCACTAATTCCATGTCATCCTATTAATGCAACCAGGAGGAGACACAATGATACTCCTTAATTCCTGCATCACCTAGCCTACTTCAATGCAAAGAGTTAAGCTGCTCTACAGACGCTTGTAGGATTTGGGCCTTAACACTGCAAACTAGGTAGTAACAAGGTAAGCAGAGGCAATGCCAACTGAAATGAGGAAGGTTTAGGTTGAAGAGAGAGAAAAAGGTTTTCACCTTGAAGGGGAAAGCGGAGGGACCAGGTGCCCAGAGCCTGGACAAACTCTGTCCTTGGTGCTTTCAAGAAGTGACCGGATAAAGGCCCCAAGCAACACAGTCCTGAATCTGAGTTATTCTGATTCTGCAGTCTGACAAATAAGCAACTCATCAGATTGTTGGTTATCCAGCATCTTAAAATGATGCATATTAATAACGTGTGACTACGTTAAAAAAGCCCATCCAAACTCCTGAGCTTGTTGCCAGATATCCTCCCACATTCCATATGTTTAAAACCAAGTGGTTATGACTCCTCAAACTGTTTTCAATCCCGTATACAGCAACAGAATTAGAAAGAGCTCACTCTAATGCCAGCATGCAAAAAATAAACATGCTCATTAACATATACTCTCAAATCATTAAAAAAAAAACCCCACGAAGCCAAAAGCAGAAAATCCAGTACAGCGATCCCTAATGCACAGCGCTGAGATTCAGAAAATGGGATTAAGCAGAGAATAAAAGTCTGAGGGAGCTCTTGGCTGTGATGTGTGTGTGCCTGGAGCCAGGTGGGACATCCAAACTGCCCAACTGGCTGCAGCTGGGAAGGCTCTGTATTGGTTCCTTTATCCTGCAGTGGGCCGTATATACAGACATAGCCCTAACACCTCTGAAAGCACTGAGTTTAACCCACACGTGCCATACGTGGCTGAGCAGCTGTTCAGGATAGTTGGTGTTCTAACTCTGTACAGAAAAGCACTCCGAGTTTATCCTGCATGACTCGGATTGAGTCCACGCTGCTTTCAGAATGCACAGCTTCCATTTCACAAAGAGAAAGCAGAGGCTGGAGAACACCGAGCCCAAAGCAAAAACAAACACGGAAACCCCACAGAGGTTCCCGCTGACTACAATACTGAAATTAACACCACGGAGTGAGAATAATTTTCAAGGCAACGCTGCCTCGCTCGCTGCAAACCAAACTTGCACAGCAAGGGAATGGTGCTTCCTATGGACAGAGCAGACCCTGACTCACGTTACTGCTGGGCTCCAGTGCCCACAGACGCTGTGCAGTAAATAACAGCAGAGCCCAGGAAACAGGGAAGGAGAAAAGAAAGAATGTGATCACACGTTGGGTTCTGTCTGTGCCAATATCAGCCCTTGTTTTCCTAGGGTTTATTCATAATCGCCAATCTAACTATTGAAAAATACATATTCTGACATCTCAATATGGAAAAGCACTTCTGAAACCAGTAACCTCCATAGTGAATAATGCCAGAAGAACACACGGCCCTCACTAATTCAGTTGATGGAGTTATCACGAGGGCACTCGAAACGAGGAAAACAGACGGTTTGAAAGTGGAAGGAGCCACACGGCACAGAGAGCGTCTCAGGGAAAGGTCATTGGGAGAGGAAACCTACAGCTACATGGGATATAAAAATATCAGCCAGCAGAGCGAAGCTGTCAGAGCTGTGACAGGTGACACAAACAAGTTCATGAATGCAAGAATTGGGAAGACAGGGGGAACGGTCTGTAGGGAACACCCAGCACTACGTAACAGAGCCACGCAGGGGGCACACAAAGACATAACAGCAACCCGTATGTATGAGAGAGTGTTAAAACCAAAAGTGAAATCAGCAACAACTGGGTCAGGAAGAGATGAAAAACTACAGAGTAAGGAGGCTTTGGTCTTATTTCTGCAGCACAAACAGCACACTTGCATCCCAAGCTCACAAGCAGGCAAATCATTTGCCTCAAAGGAACAGTTCCATTAGAACACCTACAAAGCTAAATAAATTGATCCTGATAGATAACAATCAATTCTTCCACTAAATTTACGCAGCTGTAAAATAATACGGCTTTCTTTCATCCTCTCTCTACTTCTCAGAAGAAAGATTTTTATGTAAATGGATGGGGGGAAAAAAACAGCCTCCAATGAGCTGCAAATACAGAATGATGCAGCAGAGGATTTGTCTGGACTAGAACTGAGAGTTCTCCTCTTGAAGTCTGCCTTCAATAGAAATCCATGCTGAAGGAAGTTACTCTGTTCCAAAAGTTGTGGGCTTTTTGTTTGTTGGCTTCCTTCAGGTATTTCTCACACCAACTTCGTGCAGCTCTTCAGAGACCCTCCCAGCTGAATGTAAGAATAACACTGTGAATTGACCACTATCAAAGCCAGGATCTATTTCATGATGGGGGTCCTGCACTGCATTACTGGGAGCATTAATGCGCTGGGATGTTTACAATTGACTGATGCCCCAATCATCCCACAGAGTTCACATCACAGTTCTCTAACCAAAGGCTTTTTGTGAGCTAAACTGGAAATAGGAACGTGTTCTTCAGTTGGAGGTTGCACTGTTCCTTCATTAGCACAAACACGACATTCAGTGGTCTTAGAACTGACTTTGTACTAACAGGACATTCAACTACTGCAAAATTCAGTACTTATAGACGCTGCTCTAACATGTGCAATGTCCAGGCAGGATGAAGAGTCACACTCAGCCAGAGGTTGACAAACCAAATGCAACTGAAACTGTGACATTTCATGCTATATAAGTAGATTAGATTTGGGTTTTAAGTATCAGCCAGATGTAATGTTTTAATTAAAGTTCACATTGTGTTTTGTTTTATTAGCTAAACTTGAATCTCTAGCTCTGCCGATTGAAATAAGAGTTATAATTTCACCCTTATGACATTCCTTAATTGCTAATAGGTTTTTGTAGTCGAGATTGCTTAGAATTCAGGAGTAGTCTGGTTCTGAAGTACACATTTTGAATCCAAACTTAGGATTAAATGAGTACTTCCCTTATTTCTGTGTTTAATAGCACATCAAAGAAAACAAGTACACACCAGCTAATACTGAAATGGGTTCTACCCATTTTACCTATGGATCTAATCTAAATAAACAGACATACACCCATAGATATTTCTGTCCCAGCAGTGGCTACGTAGGTTTAATGTCACTATCCTTCCTACAGGGCTATCAGCATAAGGAGAAGGTTTACAGCATACAGAATTAAGTTCTTAATGTATCAGTTTTCCATAGAGGGAAACACAACTGTGACAGACACGTAGTTAAAGAGTTAGTTTGGTGAAATTAACTCATGGTAAAGCTTGAACGAGGGCAGAGCTCAGGAGCATCAGCAGAGCCCTCCTGTACAGGGAGGACTGAGAACAATCAAGTGTTTATTTTCTATTCTATTATATTAAGCCTTTCCATAGTGTTGTCAGATGTTGCTTTAATTGAAGTAATGCTGCCATCCCCATGCAGTAGCTGATTGCCTTTTCTTCTCGTTTTTAGTGTGGAATTGGATTTTAAGCAGCAAGAAGATAAACTACAGCCAGTTTTGAGAAAACTTCATCCCATTGAGGAAACTCAGGTTGCACCTTTGCCTTATTCTCAGGAGAGCTACTCCTCCACTCCCAAGCAAAAATCCAAAACTGAATCAAAAAAGCATGGAAGATGGAAACTCTGGTTCCTTTAACCAAGTCTGTTACCTGTGGAGTTCAAGGCCTTCTCTGAAATACATTTGGAGTTCTGTCAATCATCTGCAAGGGATCTCGGTACATTGCTCCGTGTCACCGACCCACCTTGTTCTGACTACTCTGGCAACGTTCAGTTCTCACCCTATGTACCAAAAAGGCCTTTGTACCTACAAACTCATGTTCAGAACCAAGGGGTTGTGTGACACCTCGTCAGCTTTTATTTGCGGTTCACCAATGTGGGATGTAAAACCTGAATGGGAATTTATACAAAGGTGGAAAGGAAAACGATTCCCTCCCCCTCCCTTAGATCTGAGAGCATCACATTCTAACCTGTTAAATTGTAGGCTGTCATCCTGCACACAGCTAAATATCACTCTTGTTTTAAAGCCTTTTGGGGGTTTGGTTTATTGTCTTTAAATAACGAGGTTGGGGGGGGGGGTGGAAGCAAGCAAGCCTTATGTTTGCAGGTCTTCAGTTTTACAGATCCATGTTGATCGGGGAGTGCAGTTTTCAGCACATCTATCCTGGACAAAGCACAATTTTTCATGTGGTCCAAGACCATGAATACTCTCTGAGATGTGACTGTCTGTATATTTGCCTTCATGTGTTGTAGACTTCAGCCAAGCTATCACATTTTGACAGTGCACCATCAGTTCTAATTTAGCTGTGTCCTCACCACCGGGCAAACAAGGCTGCTGCCCATCACCAGCAGGTGGGCAGTGAGAAATGTCCCAAGTCAGGACAAGCCTTTAACCTCACCAAGCTGACAGGGTCAAGGCTACGGGACCATAAGCCGTCCTAAATCTCACTTTTAATCTTTTGCTGCCCCAAAGCTCTAAGTGACACCTTCTGGCACAGGAAAAACCCAAAAAAATACAAAATGAACAATAAAAAGTTCTACGGATCGCTGGCACTTGCCATGATTTAATATCTTTTTCTAAGGCAGGCTTTGGAAAACCTCTACATTACTGCAGAAGGCACCATAAATTTTATAGCACGCGTTATGCTGTGAAACCTGTCTGGAAGGAACAGCAATTTGAGAAGCTGTTTATTTACCAAGCTTCTCAGATGGGTTTCCCAACCAACACATTGCAGTTTATACCCATATCTATTAATTGTCCTAACCAACCAGCACTCTCCTAGGGAGGAAATCTTTGATTATTTCTCCTATTTATTTATTTATTTATTTTTATGTTGCTCTGAATTATAAACTGAAAACGTTTCCTTTAAGTACCTGTTGCTGTCATTAAGTTCATATCTAGAACGACCGCATCTCACACTGGAAGTGGGCAGGGACTGGGTTCGCTGCTGTGTTGAGGCCTTGTTAAGGAGTCATACGGAGCTACATGGCGGTCTGGTTTACTAAGGCTTGAGATTTCACACCCTGCAGCATCACTGAGATAGGAATTCCTCAGTCTTTAGGTGGTAGAAACACCACAAGCAGCAGATGAGTTCGCTCATACAACCAAACTTGAGATGTCCTCACTGACAGCTTTTCTCTGAGCTCAACATCCAACCCGTAACTACAAGAAAACCTGAGGAGAAACACATGCAGTTTGCTATGGGGAAAAGGTAAGAAAAGGAAGTTAGAATGGGAACAGATGTGCAGAAGATGTCAGTGTCCACCTCAAAATGACCTTCAGCTGATAAAGTCACTTAGTAGGAAACTTTAAGAGGGCTCAGAGTTCCTGTACATACACAGACAGCACCCTGCAACACTCTGAGAGCCAAAGGATCAGTGCAGTGCCCGGACCCTGCGTACCAGGAAGGAAGTGCAATTGTTTCATGAGGAAGAAACGTGTTTTGTGTATTTAATACCGTTTTTAATTAAAGATCCCATCTCATATGCTCTAGAAACCCACCCAAAGAAAATCTATTTCTTTCCCCCCCCTAAAATGAAATATCAAACATGGGTATAACGAGGAGATACAACAATATTCAGTATTTCAAAATAGTGGCAATCATTTACTAATTTATATATGCTAACACGCCATTTAATTAAAGGAATTAAATCAAGCATCTCTCGGTGGCAACCAATTACAAACCGTTAGCGTCACCTCATCAGCAGCTTTCCCCATCAATCAACCCTAAACGTTCTCATGCACAGGGATGGACACAAAGCTCAGCTGCTCTGTGTGTGGTTCCGACCCATCCAGAGCCCAAAGTTCTGCATGTACGTCACACCACAGGGGAAATCTCACGGGAGGAAGACGTGAGAGCTGCAGGTCCACGTCCTCACGGCGCGTTCTGGACACGTTCAGGCTATTTTCTTAAAGAGTTGCAGATTTTTAATTTTTTACATTTTTTTAACCAAAGGACAAGCCGACATACATGTAGTCCTGCTTCAACTCTCATATCGCGTCCGAGCGTTCCATACGATGTAATTTGTAATAAAACGTTTTTGCAAGTGTGTAACAAGTATCATATTGTATTGCATTTAGAACCGCTCAGGCTCAGCCTAGGAACCCAGAGAGAGCCCTCGATCTGTAGAGCTTTGGTTCAATGTGACACGATGCTCTTTTCACCCTCGTGCAAAAAACCTTCCAACACTCAGCTCCGAGGGGACAGCAAAGTTCACCTTCACTTTCAATATCACATGGCATCACTCTGCCAAACTCACCCACAGCATCACACCCTACACGCTGATTTGCTACATGCACTTCTATCATATCACGCTGAAACTCATTCTTAGTCAATAGATACTGCAGTGACTTTATATTACTTGCTATTTCCCAGGTCCGTACCATTCCCATTAAGCAGCAGTTCTTTGTTTTAGAACTCCCAGGATCCACTATCCATGTACTTGTTTTCTTAAAGGAGGGGAAAAAAATCAAATCACTGTAAAAATAGTTGAACCATCAGGATAAACTGAGGAAAAATTCATGATTAAAACTGACAAATCCTACCATCAGAACCAAGTGTTTGCTTTTTCTTGCTTCAGGTGCAAAACCGTCTGTGCTGGTCATTTCCCTCTGTGTGTTAATGGTTCATCACCTATTTAGGATCTGATAGATTGGTTTCTCAGGAACCCTCCCAACCCCAAACCACTGTCAGCCTGCCCCATCCCTGCGCCCCGCACACACTGTGTATTGCTCCTGGGATCCATTAACCAGGTTACCTCCATGAGTTACCACACAATTCTGTTCTTAAAGAGATTGCACCAAACAATCAAAGGGATTTTTCAGCAGCCCTAACACAGAAGTGGGGCTCATTAGAGTCAATGGAGAGCTGGAAATGAGCTGCTGAGCAGTACAGGTGCATGCACCTGGTTCAGATAAGCACTGGCACTGGACAGCCCAGACCCACTGGCTGCAGGAAAGCAGCTCGATATCAATGACAGAACAAAACCATTACCACTATCTGCTTCAGTTTGCATCACAGAATCCTTTGAGGTGGAAGGGACCTTTTAAAAGTCACCTAGTCCAACTCCCCTTAAATGAACAGAGACAACACAGCTCCAGCAGGTTACCCAGGGCCTGGCCCAGCCTGGCTTCAAAAGCCTCCAGGGCTGGGGGATCCACCGCATCTGTGGTACTCCAAACACTGGAATAGGCTCCACAGGGAGGTGGCTGAGTCACCATCCCTGGATGTGTTTAAGAGCTGTTTGGATGTGGTGCTCAGGGATATGATTTAGCAGAGGGTTGTTAGAGTTAGGGCACTATGGATAGGGCACTATGGATAGGGCACTATGGATAGGGTGCCGTTGGACTTGATGATCTCTGCAGTCTTTTCCAACCTGAGTAATTCCATGGTTCTATGACCTCTGGGCAGCCTGTGCCAGTGGAGCAGGTTTTGTGACAGAAGTTTGCAACACCATTTCAAATGTTTCCACAAGAAAAATACACAGTTCAATAAAGCAAAATACTGTGGGTTTTTTTACTCCCTAATAGTCCAGTGAAGAAAACAAAGTTTCCTGCTTAACATCTTGGGATGCCAAGCATTGTTATCTGTGAAGTTTGGGTTTAGAAAGGTAGCTTACATCCTCTAGCTTCAACTCATAAACAAGGTAAGCTTCAGAACGCTCTTGTGACCATCAGTAACTCAAATTTCACTTCTGGAAAGGCATCCCCGTCTTGAAAAGACAACAGCCAGCATCCACTGCTGCCTTTCATCTATTATTTGCATCTTCCCTCCTCACATCAGTGCTGTGCTCTGCTGTTTTACACCTCTTGCTCCCATGCTGTCATCAGTTCCACTCCTTCCCTTTGCCCGGTGTCATTTCCACCCTGCAGAGATTCTCTCCCACCTTATCTGTGCAACACCTCTGAACCTTCCATTAACATCAGATGGCTGCAGTCCTTCACATTGAAACCTCTACTTTCTGATCACTTCTGGAGCTCTTTAGTTTTTTGTTTCACTGCATTCTTTTCCAAAATACAGCAGGAAAGAGAAGCTCCATGGGAAACACTCCACCCACTGCTAGAGCCACAAAGTCCCCTCCTGCCCACTGCTACCCCATCACACAGCCCAAGGGAATTTAGAGGCTCAGCTGATTTCTCACCAGAGACCCAATGATGTTCAAAGCTCCTCAGACCCCCTCACAGCCACTTCTTACCACCTCCAATCTACATCTTTACTCTAGCAAAATGGGACAGGGCTTGTTCCACAACGTAAAGGAACTCAGACTGTCTGCTCAATAGACAACAACCCTACATCTGCACACATCTGCCATCTGAGGTGTCTTTCCAAAACTGCCCAGGCACTGATCCAAAAAACCCCATCTGGGTGACCTCTCTGAAACCAGAGTTTGGCTTTCTAAGCTCTTCTGGGCTTTGTAAGCGAGCAGTGCTCCGAGCTGCTGACCACATGGAAGCTGAGAGCAGTTGTGATTCATCCTGCACCTACCGTGGTCAGTGCTGATTTACTGGAGGCCACAAAACACTGACTCACACGGAGCGCTGCGTTTTTGGGAAAGGCAAGAGATGATTTAAAATCACACTCACAGAAAGAGCCAAGGAAATACGCTCGGTTTCCCTTCCTAAGGCAACATGTGTTGGAGGAGGAAAGGCTTCCTGATCTTGCTGATGAGTTCCCAGCGCCCTGCAGGCTGTGCACACAAAGGATGGGGCAGCCCAAAGCTCACAACAAACAGCTCAGGGCTGCTGCTGTGCTTCCACCCTTGGCACAGATTGCACTGCACTGCTCTCCAGAGCCAGAGATTATTAAAGAGTGGGGCAAGAATGGTGCCAGAAGGGACGAGACATTGTACAGGAGGCAAAGTTCTGCTCCTTCCGATACCCAGGTCACTTAACAAGGCCAAAATTACCTTTTCAAACTCTAACTGAGTAACCAGCTGTAGTTTTGATGGGAATTGTGACAAGTTGAGCCTCACCTTTACTGAGAACAACTTACTCAGCAGCTCTGCTTCTGTTAGCAAACAGACCGAGCAGAATCACCCACGTGAGACTCCAGAACAAAAACCACACTCAAGAAATAACAAGCACTAAAATGGCGACCTGACTTTCCTCATCTTGAAATCCATTTGATGTGGCCAGTGGGGAACAAACACTAATTTCCAAGCCCTAAAATTCCCTGCTTTCACCAAACCAACCTGTGCAGGTGGCCAGAAGCACGAAAACCTTTAAGAGCTTTGTACCCGTATTCGCATCGAAACATAGCAAAGGTTTCCTGGACCAATGAGGAATGCTGGTAAATCATACAGAGAAACAAATCTCACCACGTTTCCATGTGGGTTTCCAAGCAAACGCCTTCAGAATTTACCCCTAGTGACCACACAGTCCACACTACTTATGAAAAAGTTATTATATCAGATGTGTATCACATGTCAATATATCAATATGATATATTCAGTATGTCATGTGCCTCTGTGATATCACTCATCTTTAAACTCCTTCCTTCTCCTCATCCTGTTGGGGCAATGCTGCAATACGAACTCTGGGTACAACTATTGTGGTAGTGATAAAAGAAAGACAATTTCAACCTGACTCTAACCTGGGAAGGCTCAGGTTTCCACTTGCTCATTATTGGCTGCATTTAACTCTGCCTTCACAAAACTGAATTATCAGTTGATCACGGGAGGATTCCTGCAGCAAGGCTGGATTTTAAGCTCAATACTTTGTGCAAGCACCCAGGCCTGCTAAAACTCATTGCATAATTACAGTGTGCGGAGATAGAAACTGCAAGCTGCATTCATGATCACTGCCCATACTTCTAACACAACTGCACTTAGCTGAAGCATGCAGAGGAGAAATTTCAAGTACTGTTCATTAAAAGCACAAGGAATAATCAGCATTTCAATACAACTCAGCCACGTCCATCAAAACAATAATTCACAAGAGAGATCAGAAGAAAAGAAGGTGCCAGTGGACTCCCCCTGGAATAGCAGATGGGTGCTTTGTTGTTTTAAAGAACAAATCATGTCTCCAAGTGGGCTTAATGACAGCAACAAATCAATGCACTGTACTGAATCCAAGCAGCTCCAATGCAGAACACGGGGTGAGCCGCTCAGACAGATGGGAAACTCAGTCTGGTTGGACCAGAGCTCTTCCTCTCCCCTTACACATGCTACAAACTACAAGCCAACGCTCTATTGCTTACTGAACACACACAGTTCCAGAAGGTTTTGATTGCTTTGGCTCACTTGGGATTCAAATCCTATTACATTCAGGTTCGGAAAGATGTGACAAAGGTATTTAAGTTTACATCAGCAGACACTTACGATGAGCTCTGAATCGCGTCCCATGGAAATGACTGTTCTATTTACTGTCCTCAGAAGCTTCTCCATGATTATCTGGACGTGTCGTTGTGTTGGTCCCTATGGAAAAAAGAATGAACCAGTTTCACCTATGTACGCCAACAGAAAAGCAAACATGTGAGTTCCAACGACCTCTCTTGTGAAAGACAGATAAAGCAGTACTTCCATTGAGCAAAAGCAGAATATTCAGCTCTGCTTGCAAAGTCTTATTAACATATTTTATTAATAAATGTATTAGTAGCACTGTTACAGTTTTCTAAATGGAAAGTAAGTCCCTGGAAGCAATGACCAGGATATTTAGTTACCTGATTTTATTGGCCTAAGTCATTTTCCCACAGTTACCCAAACAAAGCAGCATCTTTGTGTTGCTTCTTGACTACTATTCAAACAGTCTGATGATCCATTTTCTTTCTTGCCCTTGGATCCTATCATTTGACTATGCTTAATTACCAAAGGTAAGCTTGCACATATGAAGAATGTATTTGCATAGTCAAAGAGTAATTCATCATCTGTACATCCACACAATGACTGCTCCAATACGATTTTTCTTCCACTGCTGACAGATAATGTCTTTGGGATAGAGCTTATAATTCTGGTACAAAGAGCATAAAATCATAGAATGGCTCAGGTTGGAAAAGACCTTAAAGATCATTGAGTCCAACTGCAATGACCATCCTACCCTACCTCTGCCAAATCCTGTCCCTGAGCACCACATCCAAATGGATTTTAAACACATCCAGGGATGGTGACTCAACCACCTCCCTGAGGAGCCCATTGTGGTGCTATTCCTATTCCAGATGCCACTCCAGCATCTCCTGAGACACGTGCATCTCAGGAGCCTGCTCTACCTTTCGGCTCTCCCTGGTCTCAAAGATCCTCCTCCTCTCCACACGCCTTGCACTTGTGCTGTTCCCATCTATTTCTTGTTTCACTTTGTGTTTCTCTTTGCTTGCAGTTTGCTTCCTTTCCCTTCTCCCTTAGCAGCCATGTGGGGCAGCTCCGGGCTCAGCTCCAGAGACAGGAGGGCTGCAGTTTGGCTGCTGCCATGGGAAGAAAGGCAGTCAACAAGGACTGATGGGAAGCAGCCAGGCTGTCAAAAACAAACCCACTTTTGAAAATAACCCACCCTACGAAGCACTCACACAGCAATGCTTCAAAAAGAAGAAATAAAATCAGTTTTTGTTTCTTTTTTTGCTTCCCAAAAACCAGTCAAACAAGATGCTATGTATGTGATCAGGTGAGCCCAGTGGGCCTTTCCAGCCAAAGGAGTGAATGCTTCCACACAGGGTTGAAGATTCAGGCAGCAGCCTCAGCTCCTTTAAGACAGCATCAAATGATTACAGCTCTCCAGCAAAGGAGAGAAATCTGCATATTCGTGCAAAGTCAGGAAGAGACAGAAGGGCTGTTATGCAAGCTGGCACATCTGCACGCCTGCCCGCAGCACTCACAGGTCTGCAGGTGCAGCTGCCTGACATTCCTGTTCTAAATGGATAAGAGCACCCCATTAGCTACAGCACTCATGCAAAAGCAGTCACCTACCCATAGAATAACCAAATACCCTGAGCTGGAAGGGATGGCACAAGGATCAGTGAGTACTAACCCAGATTATTTCTTATGAAGGTGTAGAACTCTACTGTGTAACTCTGAACATCGCTTTAAGACATTAAATAAGTTTGCTAAATTCATTAAACTAAGTGTTCATGTATGTATATATGCACCTTCAGGGCCACCTTCCATATCATTCAAATGTGCATTACCCAAAATGCTTGGGTGGATGGGGGTTTCAAGTACTTCCCACCAGGCACCCTGTAAGAGAGGTGTAGCTCTCAATCACATGTATCCTACAAGTGTTCTTTGGCTGCAGTGGTGATTGGAGTTGCTTCAGAAACAACACAAAACCTCACAAGATGTCAGGGCAAACATCGTCATTGCATAGCTAAAAAGAAGTCTTGAAGAGATTGGTAAGGGGACAGAAAAGAATTTAAGTCATCAGGAGTTACCTGCTGAATCAGTTCTGCTAAGATTCACTTCTTTTAAATGCTAATCTTCACAGAAACATGAGATACTAACCACATCTTTCTTGTAAAGCACTTCCAGGATGTTACTCAGCAATTGGCAACAAGCCTCCAAATCTTCCTGTCTTTCCAAGTGATACTTGAGCTGATCTGTCATCGTTGGCAGCAAGATTTCCCTGCAGTCTGCACACAAGACATAAGATGACATACACAGCAGTAAATAAATGCACCGTGTTACCTATACAGCCAACCCGCTCCTGTAATTGCTTAAGACAAAAGAAAAGTTAGGAAGGAGATATATTTCAGCTGCATTTCAATCCAAAGCATAAAAAACCTGAGGAAAAGAATATATTGACAGCAATATTACAAAAGCATGCCATATATATATATATAAGCAAATGAAAGTTAAGCTAAGAAGGCTCAGACAAATGCTTCCTTCCCATTTCTGCCACAGCTGAGCAAAGGGCTTGAACAGCCCCATGGCCTTTAACTGCCCCATGGAGTTTAAATGCCCATGCTCAAAACCAGCAACTACCCAGAGTCACAAAACCCCAGACAACATTTCATACAACTAATGAAAGTATAACTTGCAGACATTGGGACATTGCATCTATTCACTACAGCCTGCTCTTTCCTTAAGGAAAGGCATGTACCCTTCATGCTCACAGGAGCTCCCTTCATCCCCAGCCCAGCACTTCCATGACCAAAGGAGGAGAACCTGGAGCAACTACCAGGAGCCCATTAATCCAGCGAGACCCCAAAGAAAGGACAGAATTCTGCTCTCACAAACTGCACAATGGGGAAAAATAATAGTCAGTGGCGTAAATAAGTAATCAGAGAAACACGCTACAATGCAGCACAGAGAGCACTTCATCTCAAGGAGATGTTAGAGAGGAACTAAAACAGCAACATCTTTATCCTGCCTTGTAGGCTCGTGCTTGCAGAATGAGAACGAATGGAGTACAAGCACATCCAGCTTCAGCAGTTCAAGAGAAATATTCTTCAGCCTCAAGTGACTGCAGCACAGAGGTGTTCACTAGGGATGCACAAGTGGGCTCTCATTCTAAGAAAGGACACTTCCAAGAGTCAGTTTCTTCAGTGTGGAATTTTTCCGTCTAATTACTTCTCTGTCATTTAATCACCAGCTTCGTAACTCAAAAAGAGCAAAACCATCGCGTGTTGAGTTAAATTTTTCCCTCAAGAAACAGGCACTAAAGCCTGTAATGTACTTACATGAAGAAACCCATCTAGCCAAAGCATCACATCATCTCATATTCATTTCCATTATGACTTACCCATTCCAGAGAAGAAAACTGGATTATAAGAGGAACAAATCTAATTTTAGAGAAACATCATCAGTTCCCATTATGTTTACAGCTTTATTATTCATAAATCCATAGAGATATTAAAAGCAAGGAGGTGGTGACCTCTGTGGCTGAACAGAACTGACCCACACAGCACTGGGAACTGAGATAAACCCTTAAGATTCCACCGGTAGCTAAAGGCATAAAAGCACAACAAATGGCATTGAGTGAGATTATTTACCAGGATGTTTATTAAAGAATCACATCTACAGCTACTTAAACAAGCACGAAGTCTCTAAACCATCCTAATAAGACAGACAACGAAATACAGGCATTAAACTGAAAGGGATGCTGAAGAAGAACGAAACTTCTGCCTCAGATGGAAGCTGCTGCAGCCCCTGACCATTCCCCCCAACCCTAAAGCCATTCCCTTCCTTGTTTCAGTACCTGAGCCACTCTTCAGTGACATAAATCACCAGACAGACTCAGAAAGAAGCAAAGGCAGATTTATGCTGCCCACTGCAGGAGAGTTGCAACTTGACATCTCTAAGATCCCCTCCAACCTGAGCCATTCTGTGATTAATTCTGTGCTTCTAAGAAAAAACAAGAAAAACACAGTGGTGTAGCACTCTGCTTCCACCAAACACAAGGGAAAGACAACGTTCTGCCACCCAGTTGCTAAACATCCCAGCAAAGGCACACTAATGGGGCTTGGAAAAGCCTACAAGGTCAGTCAACATTTAATAATTTACTCATATCAATAATTAAGACATTCATGTTCCTGCTACATCCCACTAGTAGAGAATGGTCAAAGATCAATTCAATATCTACAAGCAGATTCTTCTCAGATTAAGAAAAATAAACACCCAAGAGATGTGTAAAGCACCAAGACTGTGAAACCTTCCTTGAGTTTATTGGCCCTCTAACTACAGGCACTAAAATCCTGAGGGAACTCACCAACACACAGCTCTATTTATGTACATGCACACACAGGTAAATATTTCAACAAATCCACTACTACGGTAATTCGCTCCACGCTGAGACAAGATTTTAAGTACCTCCTTTGCCATAAACAACTTTGAAAAACACCATGTTGACCAACTACTTCGAGATTATTTACAAGCAGAGCAGAGGAGAAGTTAACCTTCCTCACCCCGCTGGTCACAAACACCTCCTGGCACTGATTAATGGCGAGGCCGGAGAAATCCGGAGCCTGCAGCATTAGTCTCCTGCTCAAAAGCCAGCTGTGAAGATAGCTCACAAGTATGATGCACAATGATTACAGACAGCGGTAATTCGACATCTGTTCATTCTCTGCTGCACAAGTCCAACCCCCAGTGATTAATGACACAGGAGCATGTGGCGAGAATGAAATATTAATCTTTATAAAAGGATGCTCAGGAGGCAACATCAACTTAGGAGCATCCAAGCAAAGCTCCAGCGAAACACAAGCATGGAACAGTGAAACACTCTGCTGAAGCTAAATACACACAATAAATTGTTGTCAATATAAAATATTTCATTTAGAGGGATGCTGATAAATGTATTTCTTTGCTTTATGGTTCGTTTAGTTTACGTGGCCATCCCCCCCCTCTGCTCAATAACCACGCTTCCAGTGGAGCGTAACCAGCATGGAGTGGAAGACTGTAAGTGTAGTCATAATTAAAGGGTAAGAACTTTTATAAATGCTAGACGCTCTCCACTAATATTTAGCAGCCAAACAATTTCCTAATGGAGAAATCACTCGATTTCCTGGCTATTTAATACAGCAGCCACACAGCTCACTCGGTAATTAGCTGCAAGTCATTTGTAAAACAAAGCAATTGAGAATACAAACATCTCTACAGGACAGAACAAATCAGATAAATCATTATTTACACAAAACCAAAAGTTTGACATTTCCAAGGATAAGACACTTCATTAAGCTGCAAACTAACTAGTTTTAGTCATTTAGAACTGAGAACATGCATTCGGTTGTTAGGAAAGTTCTGTGCTCTGGATTATACATTCACACATGCATTTAAACATACATTTAAGTTCTTTGAACTACATTTTTAGTTACAAAAACTCAGATCCACAGAGGAAGGAGAGTCCAGATTTAACCACTGTGACTATTGGCTTAATTTATTCTCAAGTGTTTACGAAAGGTTTCTGGTCCAATCCATTCTCCAGGCGTAAGTGTTAGACAGAATTATCTGTGGCACAAGGAGCATTAAAGATAATGCTTTGTTTATTGATGCAGGAGACTACATGAGGACATGAAGAAGCACCTGGGAGAAGGGCAGTGCACAGACATACGCTGCTGGATGGTGGAGATGGCACAGCCTCACTGTAAGACCCAAAAGCCATTCAGAAGTGCTGTTCCATCAGTAGAACCAGACTGGGTTCAGACGTGATACCCTTCTATTACAGCTGAACCACCCACCTTCCCTATGAGCTCTACCAGCTATTCACGCTGGACAACACCATTCCCTGCAGATGGCTGAGTCTGAGAGCTGCATATAATAAACCTTCTTCTAATCATTGCTTTTTATCTGTTTTCTCCTATCCGGAATGGTCAGGTGTAACACCTCCTGTCACTGACTTCGACTCTGAAGATTTTATATTCCAAAAGCAGCCAGAATTAAGAAAAATTACTACAGAAAGCTGAGAACGAATGGCAGAAATGATGCACATTTTATATTAACACTTGATGCACACATAAGGAAGAACAAACATTAAAATGGTACTGAAGAGATGTACCATTTCATGCAACACCAGCAATTCCATCTGCTTTCTGCCTTATTACCCTTGCAATTCAAAACAGATACAGTTGTGTCACACTTTTGTTGTGGCAAATAAGAACAGAAAAGATCTAAAATGCGAAGATCAAGCTGCAATGCATTTGGAGCTGCTGGTGCAGCTGTGGTGATACTGCCAGCAATTCTAGTTCACAGAAGAGTCCTTTCATATCTCCCTTATGGTTGAACCATTGCCTCTTTGCTCCCTTATTACCCCCTCCTGACAGTACAAACCACTCGGTTTATGGTAGTTTAACCTGCAGTCATCTAGAAAGGAATAAAATGCTTCACTGAAAATGAAGAACTCTATAATAGACACCAGTCAAAGTTATCTTCCACTGTGTATAAGGAGAAGAGGAGAAAGCATGGAGGAAAGGTTTGTGCTGCTTTACTTCCACTAAGGTTCAGCTTACAGGGAAAGAAAAGTGCTTCAGAATGGATGGACACTGAGAACAGCCACTGCTTCTGTAAAACTTCTCTGAGCACAAAAGCTGAATTAATAGATTTTGATAAAATCAATGTAGTTAAAGTCGTAACACACACCAGTAACACCGGATGCTTAGTGCCCTCTTAAATGAAAAATTACAAGTGTTTGCTTTCACTTCTTTATGATCTCTAACCTGCAGTACGTGTCAATTAGCATTTCCTCACTTACTTCAAATCTTCTCATCCCGCTAATGGAACAACCTTAATTGGGTGCAACCTCCGCTGCGTTTCGCAGCAAGGACAGAACTTCCAGCAGCACAACTCTGGAGGCAACGAGTAACGTGACAATTTCAGAGTCACAAAGCTGCTGCTTACCGTGTTGTGTGAAGAGGTCACTGTGAACTATTTCGATCAAGCAGTAGAGCTTCTGAATGGTCAGCCGGCTCACGGGGACGTTGAGGATGAATTCAGTAAAAAGTTTGCTAGATAGAAAGGGACAAGTAAAAAAACATGGCAAAACTCGCCCAAAAACATGTAAAACAAAGCAAACAGCACGACTAGACAGCACAAAACTGCACAGACAACTGCACACCTCAAGATTAACTTTTTTACCCCAAACAATGAAGTCTGAAATTGCAAAGGCAGTTCACATTTCTCTGTTCATTCTTTTCATCTTTTCCTTTTGCCCTCCCCTTTCATCCCAGTTTTGTGCTGTTTTCCCATCTTTCATTTCGGATTCTGTATTTCAAGTTTCAGTTGTTTGTGCCGTGGCCTCTTCAATTCAATCATCACACATTTGGTTTCCCTATGGTCTTTTTGTTCCCAAACAATTTTCTATTACAGGAATGCTCTAAATTGTAAATAGAAAAGCGTATTTATAAGCCACTGAAATGTCCATCCATAAATAAGGCTCAGTGAACAAAAGCAGAGTTATTATTTACATCAACTTTGTAATTCAAACAGCGATGCATCAAGCTTAGAGTTTGGAGTGTTCTGTTGTCAGTTATTGACTGATAATTCTTGATGTCTTGTTATATGGCTTTAGTAGTCAGGACTGCAGAATTTGTCAAGACGTGTCAAACCTCAATGCCACACATTACTACCAATGGGATTCTCTGCACAGCCCAGCAACTACTTGTAGGAAAATGGTGATAAAACGTCTCAGGCCATCATATTTCATTGCCTCCATGCTTCAAGCCAACAGAATAGTGACAAAATAATGCATTAAGAACTACACATTTATATATATATATATATATGCATTATTACACAAACTAGTCCTACACAAACTGTGCTACACACTCAATTAATACAATACTTACCTAAGTTCTTTTGGATCAAATACTAATTTCACATCATTGACAATAGCTGGCAAGTATTTAAGTGCTGCTCCCTGAAAAAGAAAAAAAAAAGAGAAAAGGAAAACTGAAATTCATGCCTCATTCCATCTGATGGGAAGACAGCAAGAAGAGAATCACATGTGTGTAATTGCTTTGGCTTAACCATACCCTGTGCCTTCAGCTGAGCCCCGTAACTCGCTCTCAGCCTGTTCTTCCAGAGATAAGTCACTCAACCTCACAACTCAAGGAAAATGAAAATGTTAGGATTGAATCAGCCTAGAAGAGGGAAGGAGCAGGAGAAGAGCTGGGAAGACTGATAGCATGTATCAAACTGAAGATGGGTGAGCTCTCAGCAGCCCATTAAGGAAACTCCTCAGCATGCTCGGACTCAACATTTGTGTTACATTCCCTTCATCGCTTCTCCCCATCCTCTATGGAGCTGGACATCCCGCTCAATAGCCATGCTGTATTTGTTTGGGTTTAACTTTCCTGCCAGTGCTTAAAAATCAAACAAAATCACATCACTGCCATTCTTCCCTTCTTTGTCATCACTAAGGAATCTGGAGGTCGTTAACTTCCCCTTGATCTTGCAGTAGTTGTTCCATCTCTCCTAAGACACAATGCCAACCAACACAGATATTAAATACTTTCACTATTCACAGTCATTCCAACCCATTTTGTTCCAGGATTTTTTCAGAAGAAGTCAGTAGTCAATAACTTATTCCTATTGCAAACGTTCTCTTGAGCCCATCAAGAGCAGAAACCTAGTCAGGAAAAATTAGAGCCCAGCAATGGAACATAACCATAGCAGAGCATGTTTTTGGTTAGACAGCAGTAAGCTGCCCTCCAGTAACACCAGAGCCAAAATTCACATTATCTAAATAATGATTAAAAAAAGAAGAATTTAGTTTTGCTTCACTTGCAAATTATTTCATCCTGCTCCCCTCTTCTCACATGCACCATGAGATGCATTTCAGCCTTTCTTTAATATTAAAGATGAAAAAATATTCTACCTGGTTTTTGGTTTTAGTCCTAACAGCTTATCCACGTGCACTATGCTAACCAAGGCTCCCCAGCTCTTGCACCAGGCCAGAAGGAAACACAGTAATTCCAATACGACCCACAACTGCCAGGCTGCCTTTGCTTTGCGTTTTATTGATAACATGAAGAGTGATTGCAGATGTGCTGTTGCCACAAAAGGGGGAACCATTAATTCCTCATCAGGCATTTCTGTGCTTACTGCTCAGCATTAACAGTTTCCATCCATGACAGCACCATGTAATCCCTCCTATCCTTTTGCATTAGGAAGGAAGCCTTTATGCATTTCCCTACCAACTCTTTTTTACTCTTGAGGATGCGACGTGATTATGGCATATAACCCCAAGGTCAGACAAATGCAAGAAACAGAATACTTGTGTTTAATCAACAGTGCTTGATGGTAGGAAGAAGAGCACGAGAAAACAAACTTGAGGAGAACTGCCCTATAGGTGCACACAAAGCTACCTGTGTTTTCAAACTACTTCGCTTTTCTGCTGCAACATTAGTAAGTAAAGCAAATTATACTGTCCTTGTTTGCAGGTCAACTGATTATAGTCAGGAGAGGCAGCTCAGTCCCAGCTGCTCAGCAGAAAGGGGAAAAACTGTTTAGAACCCGCTATCAATCAAATATCTTAATCGTCTTTCCAACTAAAAATACGAACAAGTACCATTAATGATTAATACGTACTATTAAAGAGTGAAGTTCAGGTATATTATACTGTATAATTATTTTAATTAAATCATTTGCATATCTTTAGATAAGATTAGAAAGAGGTATCACTGATACAAAATGTCATCTCTTGAATATTGTATGAAGCAGTTGTTCATTTACATATTTCCCAATAAAAATGCAGACTAAAAGGATTTTGGTTAGATGGTGAAAGGAGGCCTTAAACCCGCATACCTGGAACACAAGGACAGGCAACCTTTCCTCTTTGGTAATTAAGCATTATCAGGTTCCTTAGGAATTTCTAGACATTGCTGTTCCAAAACGTGGCCACGTGGCTGCAGGTGACCACAGAACATGGCCTTGGCAATGGCAATAGCAGACATGGGGAGCAACATACCTGGTAGTAGTGGCTACATACAAACCAGGCTAAAATACTGCATTATGTACGCTTAAGTGTTTGCTATGCTCATCTTCTGATCAGCTCATAGCTTCTGCAATGTGAATATACAGATCTGATTTCCACTTAGAGTTCACTGTCGAAGAAATACTGACAGCAGGGCAAAAAAAATTACAGAGTGAAGATTTTATGGCCCGTGCTCAATTGCGTCCTCACATCCAGTCCATCAAGCAGGACTGAGTCAGCAGCCAGCACTGCCCACCATCAACCCGCACCTACAGAACCAGCTCTTCACGAAGGGATGACATCTGTCAGACCGTCCCAAGTGACAAACAAGGGATGTAATTTCAATGCCTGCTGACTGGTTTTACATCAACAAAGAACACTGCGCAGGTTTGGACACAGATCTCAAAACGTTCCCCTTCCTATTCACAGCCCGTTCAAACTGCTGAGCTCGATTGTCAAACACTTCCACGTAAGCTTAAAGGACTACTTACATGCTCAGAAATCAAGCTCATAACTGTAATTATGCAAATAGTCCCATTATGTACAGGCTTATGTGTTTTGATGGATGAGGGCTCTAATGACCAGTTATAAACCGCAGCCATCGCTCTGTTTTTATTTGCTTATCATTCAAATGCATGTAGCAATAAATGTTTAGTAACACACTAAAAAAAAAAAAAAAGAGCTTTCATTTTATATCTTCAATTAAAACTGCACACTGTGCGGGCACAACCATTAAAATTAACACTTCAATGACTTAAACGGAGCACCGTTAGGTGAAGCTGTTTAAAACGTCAACTAAAAGCCTTTAGTTACAACAATCATCGGCCCCTTTGTTCTGCTTTGTGGACAAACTGATTGAAGTTCAGCAACTCCAAAACTTAGGAAAACCAAGCAAACCAGCAAACCATGAAGGACACATGAACAGAAGCACATGCACTGAGATACATGTTTAAGAAGTACAAGACTAGAGCAGCTACAGCCCATTTTGCATGCCGTGTGGAAAAATACCCTAAATACCTCAGCTCCAAGCTGATGCATTAACACCAATACACTAACAGGACCAAAAGCACGGCACTGCTTTGCCTCACAGCATCCTTCTGCCTCTTGGCATGACACAGTCTGCATAAACACTCTGTCCTCTCAAAGCACGCTAATATGAGAAGTGGTAGTTTTGCTGAGGACCTGAAAGTCGCTTCTGATTTCATTTTGGGTAATAGATAAAAACAGATGGAAGTTTTATTAACTTACTTTCATTTTGAAGTTGGGAGTGCTGAACAATCCAGTCATTAAGACTAAGCAGAAACGACTGCTGCAATAACAAAACCAGCCTGTGATATACAAATAAAAACAAAGCAAATCCCATCTTTCATCCCACTCTGGGGCTTATACTGACACAGCATTTAAAATCAATTTAAGAATATAGTAACAAGAGCCTCTTTACAGTAGCAGGTAAGGAAACTGCAGCGCTAACTTTACGATGCCATTAGACTGAACAAATGGTATTTGCAAAGTTTTAAACCAAAGGCATTCAGAGCAGTGTACTACAGGCTCCTGTCTTGGCTATATCTCTCTGTACTATATAAAAGCAAAAATACCTGATATAGAAGTGCCATTTGTAAAGTCATTCATTTCAAACAGTGCAGCTATTGTCAGCTATTCTCAAAATTAAGCATAAAATTTCTTTGCCAAATACAGTATAACTTTATGAACTCTTCTGTTTGACGAAGTAATAAATTTCTTTTATCTATGCAATCTGTACATGACTTTAATGTTAATTTTCCATCTATCCTGTCACTGAACAGAAAGCGTATACCTTCTCCACAAGCATTATCCCTGCCTGCAGATCTCATAAATGCAGCCAAATTAAGCCTGGTCAGCAGCTGGATGAAACCATTTCCAGCAATGCCTGAAATCTACTTTTGGATTTGCCTGAGTCTGTTCGTTCCAAGCCACAAGTGAACCCACGCCTCTGGCACAGTGTAAAACAGCATAAAGCACCATCATGAGATCAGCGCATCAGTTACCAGAGGAACAACAGACATCCCCATACAGGTCCCTAAGAAAAGAGAAACCTTTGTCCACGGATGCATTTTGGCACTCAATTCATTTTAAATGATGGTCATACAGTATTGAACCTGTTGGAAAAGCCCTGCAGCTCAGCGCAGCCTGTTTTGTTTTATCCTGATGATGAGCACAACCTGAGCAGCCTGGAATGTATTTCTCCATTTAAATATTTTTCTGTGGTTTTTGCTTATTATCATGGAAAAATAAACCATGGATGCTAAGAAACATGTACTATTTGTTGAAAGCGACAAGCGTTATAGAAACCACACACGCACAATAGAATTCTCATTAGAGAAAAGCTATCATCTTCTGCTCCGGTTCTCTGTGGTCACATTAGTGGATAATTTTTATATACACACCCACTTTATCAATATCATTTAAAGCACAGAACTAACTTGCCTGCCCGCCTGCATTTTAAATCCTAAAGCACAGCACAAAGCCACCAAGAACAGGGCAAATATTCAAGCAAAGTGCAAGACCCCTCAGCCAAACACTGCCTACAGCAGACAGTGCCCATAAATCCAACGCAGCTGATTCGACTGCTCTTGTTTCAAAGAGATGCAAGAACAAATTGCTAGGAAACATTTGCATATTTATCTGAACTTACAACATCGTGTTAGGCTTCGGCTGAGCTCACACTTAAACAGCTAAAGGTTAAAGAAATAATTATCATGCACCAATTAGCAGAAAACAGGAACAAAAATCAGGAAAGCTCTCTACACGTGTAACCATTAGAGGTACATATAAGCATCCAGATCCCAATACATTCAGCAAATAGTTCCTAAAGATCAAACTGATACGTGAGAAAGCAAACAGCTCAATGTACAGGGTGAGTATTACTGCAGCCCACTGTCACTCAGTGTGCCAGAAAGGCTGCAGTGAGATGATGGCCTGGAACATCTGTCAGCTCAGATCAGTGTTTTCATTTCCCTTTCCAGTTTGGACAACTGCACACCTAAAAAAACAAGGAGGAAAGAGAAGGAAAGGTGGCCCCTGAATGACTGCCTCAGCTATGGCCAACGCTGACACTAAAGAAAAGAAACAGTCTACTCTGGTAACTGACTATAATAAGATTCATAATAAACACGAACTTATACCATACTTGGATCAATCACTCATAGCCTAGGATGAAATATTTTCTTTTAATTCATTCTTACCTCCTAGTGTTTTAATTGCAACATATTTGAGGACTGGGGATCTGATAAGTGTTTATAGATATCTAAAAGGAGACAAGAGGCTAATGGATGAGGCCAGGCTCTTCTCCTCACTGATGTGTGGCAATAGGACAAGGAGTAACAGTCTCAAACTGGAACACAGTAAGCTAAAGACCCACAACTCAATTTAAATCATTGGCAATGCTTCTAAAACACTATTTTGCCATAGAAACTATTAAGGAACTGAAGAGCTGAGCAACAGTCAGGAACAGCTCATCAGCTTCCACAAGGACATAAATATTTCAATAGATAAAGAGTAATTCTTCCCAGGAACATTAAGGCTCTGGTCATTCATTCTCCCCCATACAATGTCAGCCTGAAGGCTGCTCCCTTCATTTATACACTGGGGAGAAACAAAATATAACAACAAAAAGAGATCAGTACAGTCAATCCAAAGATAAAAGTTGTAACCATCTCATAAAAACACTGCAGTGGAATTTCTGCTTCGTGTCGATAAACTATTGAGAAGCATTAAAAGGAGAAACTGAAATATTCAAGTCTGGGAATTAAGTACCTGCGATGCACTGCGATACATCTGCCTACCCTGAAGCTCACCTCGGTGTGCCCTCAGTTCCACGAGGTGCTCCTGATGTGCCTCATTGCTGCCACAGTACTTACCTCCCCAGCCCAGGTCACTGATAGCAGTACAGAATGAAACCTGCTTTCCATGCTTACTGACACTCTCCTTGGGCTCCAGCATGTTTGTCCAGCAGCAGACTGCTTTGCAGAAGCCATACTCACTCCCTTTCAAATACACCACCCAACAAAGCAACCACGTTATACACCTATTATTTGTAATGGAAACACAAAGTTCTAGCTGCTGAAAGAACTGCAGCGCTTCAGTGGATACTCAAACATAATAAGAGCAATCTCGCAAGCTGCAAAAAGTCAATACTAACAATTACATATTTTAAGAGCCAGGTAATTAGAGTCCCAAGGAGATGAAAGCAGTGAATGAATAATAAGTGAAGGGCTGTGGAGGATGCTGAAAGGCACCCACAAGTACTCTTCTCCCTCAGCCACTGATCTGTGGCTGCCTGTGGTGTAAGCACCTTCATGCTTACACCATCAGCTGCAGAGTGGGTGCACCCTGCACAAGCCTGCGGCAACCTGGGTGCAAAGCACAGACTGGGTTGGACTCTGATGCAGTGTGATTTCTGTCCCTTTTGCTAAGAAGCCTGTCATCCTTCCCCCCCAGGTGAGCACAACAAAGTTGACTTGGGGAGCACCTCTACTTCTAATACTTCATGCAGCTAACTCGAATAATGTCACAACCCTATTTTGTTATCAGATATCAGTCTGAGTTCTCACTTGCAAACCAACATATTCCAACTCACAGGCCTTATTTCCCACTGTCTGTTTTTGCCATGTCCTCTGCATTATACCACAAGCCTGAGAGCAGCTATAAAGGACCAAGTGTTGAACCAAGTGTTTTCCCACTCCACACTTCACAGCTCCCTCTTGCACAGGCACTGTGCTTTGACACTGTTTTCTTTGCCTCCTGGCTGCTATATTAAATTCTTCTAATATACAGCTACTACACACCTGAGCAGGAAAAGTCACTTTATTCCCACATTCAGTCCCAGTTCTTAGCTCCTTTCTGATCATCTTCTAACTGATTCAGCACAGTTGGGTCAAGAGGTCCATCCTTTTATACCTTCTGTTAGGGCTCACAAGGAGAACTTCAAGGTGCAGCTCATCAAACGTGTTTACTACAGTCACGAAACTTATCCAAAGTGAAAGAAATTCACTGAAAAAATGCAAGACTGGTTTTGACTCACTGACCTCTGACTGCTCTAAATTACAGGACTGGAGGATTTACCTATTAATGGTTCTGCAACATTAATAGCCTTCCCATTAAAGGTCAGAGACCACATGCCCAATTCCATGAGCCAGCCAACTACTCTACCACAAGTAGGCACCATATTAAAGGGAAAAGGTGGAACCAGAGGCAGAGTTTGTGATCTGACTCGTTCCTGATTTGCCACATCTGAAGATGCACCAAGGCTTTCAAATGCTATGTTCCTGAACAGCCCAGGATATAAATAAGGGGCATAAGGATACATCAGTACCTGAAAAACAATGACTTAAAAATACCTTAAAGATAAGGCTATCCATTTTACCTGATTTAAACTGAAAGTGACGTATTTGCAGCAATGTAAGTAAACTTGTTAGAAACGCATTCTTTATGCAGTCACAAACCCTCCATTAGAAGCACTAAGCATTAATTAAGTTAGAAGTAAATACTTTTGGGCACAATTACAACACACACTTTATCAACTGTCTAATTACAGCTGAGGATACAAAAGCCAAGATGGAGAGCCGGATCCCACATACCTTCACTATGACAGTCTGATCAGAGATGCTGCTCATCATCTCATTGATGGACTTGAAGAGCTGCAGCAAAGACTCCCTGAAGTCTGCTTCTCCTTTGTTTTCATAAAGTCTGAAAAACAATTGTGCGTGTCATAAACCAGAAATGGAAACGCATGGAAATCTGTTCCAGGGACTGGTAAAGTCCTCACATCACCTTATTTTCATTTACTTGAGTTTGCGAATGTTTCCACATCGTCACACTGCACCAACAGAAGAAGCAACCAGACTGGGGCAGCCATTTGGTTCAGATGCAGGATGAGATCCTCACAAAGCAGAAAGGGGAGAGAAGACCACTTGCTCCACACCATTCCTTAGTAGTTTTTATTCTTTTTCCCCTCTTTGACAATAACTCACTTCTATTTCATACAGAGTATCCGGTTTCACAAAACTCAGCTTAATGAATTATACATACAGAGTTACCATGACCAAAAACCAACAATGAGCACTTTTCCATTCACATCCAACCTTTACAGCTGTGTCTGAACACATCAGATGGATGCTCTCCCCTAACTCACTCCATGTATGCCCATACATCTCTGCTTGCCCCCAAGAACCCCTATCATCAGCCAGCAGCTTTCGAAGCTGCCTGTGGTCACACAAACTCCGTCCCTGAGCTCATTTTGCACCAAGACCCCTTAGAGCAGCACTCAACAACACCTCACCTTTATTTTCCTGTTTAATTCTGCAAAACCCAGCAAGAAAAGAGCCCTGAGCATGGAGTGCAGCTCAGAAGGAGCAGCACACCCAGGCTCTTTCTCTGCACAGTCTCAGGGTGATTGTTCACACATGAAGATAAGCAAGCTGTACTAAGAGTTCATTATGAACTTCTATTAGAAGAGAAGGAGGGCAGTATCATCTTAAAATGCATATGGAGATCAAGGTGTTTTTGCTGCTTTGCCCTGAAATTAATGCGTATCATTTTTAATACTGTGTTCATAACCCTTTGGGAACCACGGGCATTATTAAATGCCGTGTAACAAATACACAGAGGAAACAAATACTACAGAAAAATTATTAAGTCGCGCTATTTTGTTGTGCAAGCCTTTATTCCACTTTCAGGTTAAAACCGGGGGCTATACAGGACAAATTACGTGTTAACTCCCAATTTCAATTATGCATTTCAGTGTCCCCTTGAACGTATTAGAGAGGTGCAATGTATACTAATATAAGGAGTAACTAAACTTGGCAGTCCAATAAATCAAATTGCTTCAGACAAAAAGCTTTGCATTTCCGAAAGGAAAGCGTAATAAAAACAAACAAGTCAGAGTCACAAATACGTTTCTATTGCCAGCTATTTAACATACCTCTCTTTAATACACCTGGTAATACACAAAAGCACAGCAGCTCTGAGAAGAACATTATTACACCACGGCAGCATTTCCTCCGCTGCCTTCAAAGTTTAAAGGCTTTCCTACACTGAGCATTACAATGGTGTCTGTACTGAGTAAACCAAGTAATGATTTTACTGAAGTTCACTCAATCCTTTGCCCTTACAGACACTGATATACTGCACAACAGGACTTGCCATGCTTTAGTTAGATGAACCAAGCTTCTACACATTATCCAGCCCCGAAGCTTGCCTGATATTACATTCCCCAAATGCTATGTATATTGTCTACCATATTCCTATTTTAAAGTTAAGAATAGGCTTTTTGTTCAATAAAAGGTCCTGCTTCCTCGCTGAAATTTCTCTGTAAAATGCTACAACATTACCATCATTTCAATTGCACATTTCAGGCGGGATTTCAGTCCCATGGCAGAACAAATTATGGTGTCATTCAGCATTCAGAGGCTTTTCCAATTAATCCCCAGTCACTGAGAATTGCAGCTCCACAATGCTGAAGTACTTCAAATTACTGCTTAGCATGAGAAAACCCAGCGGCCACTACTGAAGGGTCAGACTGTCTGTAAATCCAATCTGCAGCAAGATGATTATTTTTCCCCCCCATTTTAAAATGATTTGTAGGAGCTGTAACGGTATAAATGACATTCAGTATTTTATGGGTATCACAGTGAGATCCCTAAATGAGTAAATTGCACTTTGTCATTCACAGAAAGGTTGATGGAGCCAGTGACTTCACAGCTCCACATAAATCCCTTGCAATACGTTTCAGTCCTTTCACTCTTGGTCACAGACTGTATCTTAATTGAGATGAACACATTGACTTGCTAGTAGCGTTTTTCATATTTGGGGTAGAAAATGAAGTTCTAATGCCAAAATTCATTTTAAATGATTATTTGTACTTTATGGACAGACAGCACCATTGAGCTGTGGTGCATGTCATGGCTTTTGAGGGTACCCAAGTGATCCCTTATAGACAATCCTACCCATTTAAAGGATGGGGATTCCCTACCACCACTACCACACTTACTGATTGAACAGTATCCTGGACCGGACTATGAATTTGAAGATGTACTCCAGCGCTTTCATGGCTTTGAAGAGCTGGTCAGTGATACCACATTTCTCAGCGTTATCCACGTATGTTTTTAAAACTTTAGTCAGTTTGCTGTTTCAAAAACAGAAACACAGAGAAGTTATAAACATATTCACAGCAAAGAACTTCAATGCGGAGAGAGTGAAGGAAAAATGGCATTTCAAGTAGAGCCCTCCACAGTACCAAATTAATTATGCAACTAATAAATACACATTATGAACTCGCTTGTGCTGATTAAGTAGCTGCAACCTGTTCTTGGAAAACACAGACGGCATCACTCAGCACACAGGCAATGCTGAATGTCTTGGTAAGATTCTTGTTATGCTGGATATTCAAGGATGCCCCAGTTAATAGGTCATCATGAAGGTACATCTACCACTAGTAGTCAAAAAAGAATTAAACACAGGTACCTTATTAAAATTAATGCACTCAAAATGGGAGCGTCTTGCTCCGTTAAGGTCTCCCCTTTATGTAGCTTTGCCTGTCAATTTTGGGCTAGAATTTGGGAAATGTATCTCTTAAAAATGCAGGAGATGGCAGCCAAGAATGTGGAATAATGGAATTTCCAAGTGTGTCAGATTTGGAAGTAACACCATTTTAAAAATAGCACCATTCTGACTCCCTCATTTTGAATGAATATAAACCACTTACATAAACACAACTACAAGCAATTCTCTATTAAAATGTCCTAGCTACAGTGCATGCTTTAACATGCACATTAGAAGTGAGAATGTATAAGCACAGAGTCATAGAATGGCCTGGGTTGAAAAGGCCCACAGTGTTCATCCAGTTTCAACCCCCTGATGTGTGCAGAGTTGCCAACCACCAGACCAGGCTGCCCAGAGCCACTACATACAAACACTATATGCCACTAACAGACAATGGCATTGTATAGATAGACATCTTGATGTACAAGCATCTCTTTTAATAGGAATTAACCATTTGAGGATTTCAGTAGCCACATAAATATTCCTAAGAACTTCCCTTAACGTAGCCTGGTGCAATAAAAGCAGAGAGGCAGCAGGGATCTGTCACAAATAAAGCCACCCCTGCCAGGTCTTCCCAGCACCCAGAGCTGAAACCTGCTTCTACATCTCCCCATTTAAAGAAGGGATGGATGGTTTCCCTGCCTAACAGCAGAAAGGCCAGCTCCAGCTCCAGCAACAAAGGCAGCTGCTGCAGGATGCTCCATCCTTTGTGTGCTTCCACCAAGGCAGCAGAAGTGGCAGCAGCTCAGCACAGTGAATGTAATATCAAAGTTGTGACTAAAGGCATCACTTCTTCACTATTTTAAATCAATACTCCTCAAACCTTTTCTGCTCACAAAACAGAGTCTATACAACAGCAAAGCATACAGCCAGTCTGCCTGCCTCAATTTTTTGCTTCCTAACACCAAGAAGGTATCCATTATGTATTTTTCTCCAACAAGAACAGTCTGAAGCAGCAACAGTGGACCTAATGGCCAAGAAATACCCAAAAAAGCAATGGATCTTTCTTTGTTCTTCCCAAAAACGACAGTAGTACACATAATATAAAAGACATTAATTTAATACACCAAACAACACGTATTTGAAGAATCTTAAATAGATTTTACTTTTCAAGTATGACTCAGAAATGCTTCCAAATATTTTCTCCACAAAACAACAACTGAAATAGTCAATTATCCCCTCATTCAATACAACAAAGTCAAAATTTTCTCCTTGTAAATACTTTTATCGCTGCTGTTTCAGAAGGGAAAGACATATTATATTCAGCCTTCCACACACCAAATTCTATGATCAAATTCCTAATGAAACAAATAACTAAATAACGTTACCTGGAATAAAACATGTGCAAGTCACATTATATCCCCAGTTCAAAAAAGGAGTCTTGAAGACTTACGTGTAGGCTAATGTAGCACTGAAATGCTTCTTAATGTACGTTTCCAGGACTGGATTAAAATGTTGAAATTTTCTGTCAGCAATCAGCCCAATGATAAACACCTGGAAAAAGAGAATAATGACAAATCAAACATTTTTAACCAAAGATGCAAACTAGTTCAATGCTTATAATGTCTGCACCGATAGCAAACTGCATTCTAATACATCAGGGTCACTTTGAATAAAGCATAATTACAATACCTATAATTTTAGTCCATGAAGGACACAAACTTACCAAAGCATCAAACACCAGCGTGTCAAAGGTCTCACTCTCTGAGTTCTCCATCATTATGTTAAAAAGTGCATCTAATGTGTCTTGAAGGAACTGCAAATGAATACACAAACCAACACATTAAAGAGGAACAATAAAAATCAGGTTTCACATAGGCTTATGCAGACACGTTTGCTTTCGTTTATGTAAGACGTCTTTGAAAGTTAGCTGAGAAAGGGCAAATTTAACATTGTTTTTCTGCAAATTCTTTTTAGTTCATTACTGTAAATCCATGTCACTCAAAAATAGGGGAAAAAAAAATCATATTTGGTACTTGAAGAAAACATTTAATCTATTTATAGTAGACAAACAAAATATATTCCAAAACTCCATATCAACATACAGCCAACAGGGTCATGCAGTTTCTGAAGACTGATGTTTCATAGCACAAACCAGACAAGCAACTCAGGCTCATGCCAAACCAGTCACCCTGAGCAATATGAGAAGTGCACAGCGTATGGCTTTTCACAGCTGCACAATTCCAAATGACAGCATACATGCAGGCATGGGACACAGAGCACACAACCTCCTGCCCCAGCCCAAAACCTACAGGTCTATCCCTGTACAGAGGAAGTCTTCACTAGCCAGCTGGCTGGACACCCTGATCTGCACAACACGAAAGTAAAAGCAGATTAGTGTCAGGGGACGCGAGTTGAACAGAGTGATAAAAGCTGTTTTACACGTATTTAATTACAGCATTCCTTCCCACTGACAGCAAGCACCGCATTGGTAAACCAGAGATAAATACATCCAGTCCTGTCAACACAGGATTCTGCATCTGTGTATCCTCTGCCATCAGATGACAAAAGCAACATGGGGTTCTCCAAGGCAGAACTGTGCTGCCCACCAGTTGTTTTGGTTGATAGAGAAGAGGTTTAACCTCAGATTGCTCTTGCAAATTTGTCTCAAGACAGTTAAAATAATAAAAGGAAATGTGTGTGCACATCTCTTTATGAAATCATACCTGCTTCATATTCTAACAGGCTATAGAGTTTGATTCTGCACATCACCTGGGCCACAAGTGATTCACTTGAACTACCTGATAAACCCAGAGGTAAACCTTGGGAGCTGACCTCCATCCAGAAGCTCGCTAAATACTAATGAATACCCAGAATTTCAGCATTTAAGCACCAGCAGCTCAAGGAAACAGCACAGCATTGTTAGAAGAAGTCTGCTTTGATCTGAAGAGTTCTAGCAGGCCTAAAGCACTGCCTGCTTAGGTCTTAAGTCTTCAAAAGAAACGATGGTCAGAAGCCTGGGCCACAACTGAGGAAGCCTTGGTTTCACACTGAGACATCATACATGGCATTGGTACAGTTCAAGTTTTACATCTGTGTGCAAGGACTCCACGTAGCAGCACAAGGGATGCAGAATCAGTGCTGCTGCTCCCAACAAGGAAACAATTCTCAGGCAGGGAGACAGCCTACACAGAGACTTTCTGAGCCTCGCTGTAACAAATAAAGCATATCAGTGGTCTACAAAATAATGGAAAAGGTTTAAAGAGCAGCATGAAGCATTCGCTCTTCTGTACCACGTGCAAATCAAGTTGTGCCCCAGTTCCCACATGGGAAGATGCGAGTAAGGCTTTGTCCAAGTCCCGCAGCAGTGCAGGGAGATGGAGTGCAGGAGAACTAATATTGCTGTTAGTGGAACGGCGTTTGCACAGCATTCTGATGCTTCTAAAATCACCAGTATCCATCAGGCGCTGATCTGTCGTGCGCCCTCTGATGCTGTTTGGAGAAGAGTGAAAATTACAAATGACAGCACTATGACAACGCTCGTCAGAACCAAGTGCCGGTGTCAAGTTTTGAGCTGTCCAATGATCCATAACAACACAGCAGGAAGGAAAACCTTCCCAAAAAACAGATCGCATCTGAGATGCTATTCTCCCCACACTCAATAAAGAGAACAAGATCAGCAGCCTCATATATTTTAAGTCACTTTAAGATAGGCATTCTTTAATATTTCTATTAAAAGCATTAAAATCCAAATGAAGCTCAAACACTCCAGGCCCTTAAGGGTCATCTGTCCCCAGTACGGTGCATCTTTTGACACGTTATTATATTTGATTTAGTAGAACACATTCAATAATGTCTCAGCCTACTCTTTTCCATAAATAAATCTGTCTTTATGTAGGTCTGTGCAATCACTCAGTGGCCTTGGCAAATGTAAATAACTTGGCTCAGCTCAGTATTTTCAGGAGAAAAAACTTCACATCCATCTATTAAAAATATATTAAATAACACAATGTGATGATTCCAAGATCTTGCAAAGAAAAACAACCTTTGCCTTACTGTGTCCATATATAAAAGTCACAGGAGTAACTACAGGACACCAACAGAAATCTGTACATTAATATAAATGTGCAGGTTACATCTACTTTTAACACCTGAAGTGTGCTTGGAGGGAAAGAAGAGCAGCATCTCAAAGGTAAAGAAACACCTGGCTACCATTCCATGTGTACATACACGTGGTAGGGTTAAGGGGGGGAAAGAATAAGGAAAAAAACATCAAATGACCAGTTTTGAAATCCACTTGTTACCTTCACAACTTCACCACCATCAACTTTCATCAACTGCTTCAAATTCTGCTGCAACAGGTTCGTGTTCGATCTCCATTTCAGAAGTCCCAAGAGATCAACTAGAGATTGAAAAAGAAATACATTGTGATATTATGTGGGACATTAACTTTCACTCATACACTGTAACCGGATTCAGAACAAACAGGTTTATTGCGATATGTGAGCCATTTTCAATGGACAGTAACACATGTCTAACGTACCTCTGATGCTGTAGAAACCCAGTAGCACATCTCTGCTCTGAAATAACAGTGAAAGGCTCTAAATAAAAGCAGCCTGATTGATTTTGAAATGTCACCGGTAAAATCTGGGCCGAGGAAGCCCGATCCCTCATTTCTAATTTGCTGTATACAGCAGTTGTGCGTTTAAAAAAAGATGCCAACATATAATTAGTCATCCACCAACACAGTGATATCCACGCAGCTGTGATTCTTCCAGCGTGAACATTTCTAGCTTCTCTGCTCTCTCTGAATACCATGAAAGCAAAATACGACAGCACAAGCCAAACAGTAGCAAACTAAGTTAATTCAGGGGGAACGCTGTCTGCTTAGTAACTCATAACACCCAAACCTGCCTGCTTTCCAGGGATGGATTGGGGCATAGGTTGGATCATGAGAAGAATCAACTGTAAGCAGTCATGTCCCCATATTCTACATCCCACTGTTAAGATGGTGTCACTCCATCCTTCACTGGTAACTAGAAAACACAGCAGTCGTGCCCTCTCTCTTACTAGTCATGAAGAACCACAGCACCATTTTTCAATGAGACAACTCACAATCATGTTCCATCTGCAAAACGAGCCATAACAACCACAGTGCAGCACCAGCAAGCTATACCCACTGCTGCACCTTTCTGAGATGCAACCTGGAGCTGCAAACCAACCCAGAAGTCCAAGCTCATCATCATGCCTTTGCCAAACTAACACCGGGGAAAACTTCCTTCCAGTTTCACTAAGTCAGTTTTCAGCACCGAACAAACCATCTGTAAGTCATCCTTGGTAGAAGAGACCAAAGATAAAACTACGAGATTTTAAGATTGCCTTCAGTTTAGTGACTGAATTATGAATGCATACCACTAAATACCATAAAACGTGGCTGACATTATGTGACTTCTGCCAGGGTAACTCTTAAAACAAAAAGACAGCATCCCCAAACCAATCTCCCTCGTGCTTTAATCAACCTCTCAAAGCAACCAACAGAATATTTGCCAAGACAGGCATCTGTAGAGTCTACGGTGCAAATTACACAGAGACCCAGAGCAGCTGCTTGATGTTCCCAAAATCTTTCACTCTATAAAAGGAATAAAACTGTCTCCAGCGCAATTTTGGTTGAGTAATTTCCCCTCTTAGCAGGGCACAGACTAAAACAAGCTTTCTCTTTCTTTGGAGAGCGTTCCTATAGCTGAAGTGATGTACTACAATAGCTGTAGACCTCCATTTTCTTATTTTTAATGTATTCTTTGGGTAGTCTACAGGTCAAAACCAAAGTCCCAAAAATTCAACATCAACAGAAAAAGTGTTCCTGGAAGCAAGTTGAAGATGTCTCTAGGAGTTAAGCAAAGCATTTCATGAATACGTTTATATCAGGTTTCTAACACTGAGCTGAGTTTCACTCGGACTTCTAAAAAGGCACCAGCTTGACGAAAGAAATGAGCTGGACAAAAGCCAACCCACATCTTCGGAATGGAGTCGTGCAGTGCCCCAAGAAAACAAACTCGTGCACTCTCAGTGTGATGGCATAGCAAATGCATTATGAATATACATGTGTGAACTGAAAATGTCAATGTAGTCCGACACCGAGAAAGAGGAAAATAAGTTACAGTGTACAGAAAGAATGCGCCTTCACTCTGTGACCGCGAGCATTAACCCCAGCAAAGCACCAGTCAGCCACTTCATCCCACTCTCTCAGTAAGCGCAGGCATGAAATAATACAGTAAGTAGAACAGGGTAAGTATGTAAACTGCACTTATCCTATAGAAAATAGTAATTACTATAGGTTCTCTAGATCAAGTGAAATGTGTAGGATCAGGAAACACCAGAGGAAGAAGAGGATTTTTGATTGCAAAGCATTAGAATAAGTACCTAGCCTGCTTGTAGCCAGTAACAACTTCAACAGCTTAGCACATTTGATGCTGTAAGTTAAACACAAAGATCATCTTTTACATCTTAATTAACAATAAGAAGCAAATGGCCCAGTGTCCTGATTATATTCTTCCCTTGACTCATATGCATGCAAAGGTTTCCCTTCACTGATGCATCAACAATACATCAAGTGACAATGGTGATGTAGGACATCACCTGAAAACACCTCAATAGTTCAAGGATCTCACACTGCCTTAAATTTCACATTTTTAATATAGATGCTCCATTTTCTTACACCAAAATGACTTTGATATTTATGTCCAAGTTCAACTCATAAAGGACATATTTGTTACCAAACCATCTTCAGAGCAGAATAAAAGTAGAGGTATATGGCAGCTGAATCCTCCATGTCTGGGAAGGACATTATTTTCTTCCTCAGATGGAAGAGGAATAGAACATGTGGTCAAGAGGCAAAGCCATGACAAGCAGCAGCATCTGATGCCTCCAAGAGCTCACTCACCCCCAAGGCAGCTGTGCCTTTGCTTGGTGTTGCCCTCCATTATTATTATTTTAAACAGACTGTTCACCTTATATTTCTCTTCTTCCTAAAAATTAAACTCAAAATCTAAGGAAAACATTGTTCCTACCAATGTGTTTTGCTAATAATGCTGGTTGCAAAAAGCCACATCACCACTTTGCAGTTCATAAAGAGCAGAAATCCTATGAGTTTTAAGAGGAGCTATACACAGCCCGCAACATCAAACATAGCGCAGAAAGAACCCTATGATTTATTAGCACAACTTCACAATTATTTAAAATGAGTTTTAAAGCCAATTTTGGGAGAGCAGAGAAAAAATATTACAGATGACCAAAAGGAGAAAATTACTTTGGCTTTGGTAGCTGAGAATAATTGCAGACTTTTATTTATTGCTAATTAAGGAAGTTAAAGAAGCAGTACTATCTCATGGTTGTACAGAAGTTAATATCAGCTTCAGAAACTATATGCTGAAGGGCACAACCGACTTGTAGATGAAAAAATGATATTTGAGGAGTTCAGAAGTTGTACGCTTCCTTCATAAATTGTCTAAGAATACACAGCGATCTCCTTGAATATTTTAATACCTTCAAGAAGCAGCTCTGGCAACTTTGGGAAGTTGCACAGATAATAATATTACCTGCAACATGAAGTGAAAATCAAAGTTCAAGGCATACTGTATGTGAATGAAGCATGAAGTGATGCTGAGTCCCAACTTTAGTAATTTCAGTAAGAGCTGTTCTTTGAAAGCAGTCAACATACTGACCACTATAAAATATTTCCAAATACTACCAAGGTCTATGAAAGACTGAGAAAGAAAACAAGCAAACAAAAACAAGTCTAACATTACCAATCACAAACCAAAAGCAGCAAGTAGTTGCATTTCACATGCTGGTTTCTGTATTCTACAACATCCCCAAATCACCGTGTTACTGCTGAGCTCTGATCCTGTATTCGCGATCAAATTCCAAAAGTCATTTCTGCATTTCTTTGCTAAGCATCCTCTCAGGCTATAAGACTGCCAGACTGCAGTGAGTCTGATGTGCTCTGAATATAAAACACTTAGGATGTGCTTGGAGAGAGATGTCCCTGGAAAAGACCGCAATAGAACTGTGAGTTGACTAGGAAGTCGCAGAGTAGTAACTTTCCCCTTGGACAGAGGGGTGACCAAAGAATTAATTAACGTGACAACTCCAAGCACAGTTCCCCCATCCCCACCCTCAGCTCCTGGTGACTCAGGGAGGAAGGATGCCACTGCCCGGCATGACTCACACCCAGTGACCCACCCACACTCCCAGCCCACCATCGCAGTGAGGGGAAGCCATGGCAACCAAGCACAAAACCTAAAGAGAGGGCACAGTCTGGGAGTGTGAAATATTTGCTTCAGTGGCTGCCACCAGACCTGGTTGCTGCAGCCTCTGGATGCGGCCAGGCAGCTGACAAAAATATATATAAGGTGGTTTTGAAAAGAGCAAAATACACCGACTCCATTCCTGGCTTTCCACAAGAATATGTCAACAGGACAGCGGCCTCCACGCAACACATCCTCATGTACAAAACTGTGTGTCCAATACTAAAGAACGACAGAGCTCTCTTTGGGCACAGCATACAGAAAATACTGGATGCTACACCTTGAAAACAACACAAAATAGATTATTTTGGAGCACAGCCATGATATTATCTCCCCCTGAAAACAAACTCACCCTCTCTCTTAGAGGCACTGAAATGTCACAGGGCCTGTTTTCAGTGTATTTCAATAGAAAAGTCTCAACTAAGTGGCAAAAAGAGGTACCCTGGGTTAAATGGATGCAGATATATTCTGTTTACTTGCAGACATATTCCTCTAAAATAGCATGGAGAGTGCATAGTTGAGATACTAAACGGTGAGTGGATGCTTTCAGAGCACCCTGGCAACTTAATCCAAAATAGGGTGTCAAGCCATCCACCATCCCACTAAGAAGACTGAGAAGACTGCATGCAGGTCAGTGCATACAGCTCCACTCAAGCTGCAACACAGAAACTCCAGCATTTCTATGAACTCACCATTCTGGGTAAGCTTTGTGGAACAGACCAAAGTAGAAATCTGGAAAGAGTCTTTGCTGATGGTGCAGCTACCAAGGTTTTGCATGCTCTTCCCCGTTGCAGAGTGTCCCTTTTCCTCCAGCTCTATTTTAGTGGAAGGCAGACTTAAATATGTGGAGGCATCTTCCAGCTTCTTTGCTTCTGCCTGCAGCGGAGTTTTACATGCAACATGAAGAACAATTTTAAGAAAAATAAGCAAGAAATGCTCATAACAGTAAAATTTTATTATTTACCCTGGAATTTCTTAAGAGTTGGCTTCAGAATTGGAGTTATCCAATGAGCCGTTAACAATTGCACTAACCCATCTACAGCTCAGAGCCAAGATCTGATATTTAAAGAGCCAGACAAGTAGCTTGCCCCCCAGCCATGAAAATCCACAGAAATAAAATTACAAGCCTAAGAAATTCAACAATTAAAACATGCCTGAGAAAACAGATCCCAAGTTTAACCATCAGTCTGCCATACTGGAAAGCCACACAGTGCTTGCTAATTAGTTGCTTGATCTACTGTAACATTCCACAACAAGATGCTTGTTGTGTATATCATTATGTAACAAAGTAGTGCACTGGAAGTAAGCAGGCTTACGCTTAGCCACCAACTATGGGAAGAGTATCTCAAACTTCTGTACCTTATAAACTATAAGGTCATGTTCTCCATCTCTCAGCGTTGTTCCATCGTATCTCATGAGCTTCACAAAGGCAAGGGCAAATATTTTTTCAGATTTATCTTTGGCTGTTAAAAAAGAAGAATCACCCATCATTAAGCATTCAACATTAGTAGTGACACTTCATTTAAAGCATAAAAAAAAAGGACAACCTGTATGTGAGTGACATCCTAAGAAAGGCTCTCAGATGTAGAAAAAGGTAAGAAAAAAATCCAAGTCTTTTATGTGTAACAAAGAATCAAAAACAGGGGGAAAAAAACACATCAGTGTCTGGCCATGCTAACCCACTGTATATTCAATATATACTAACTAATGCATTAAGTATTCTCTCATTGTTCAACACCTGGTATCGAAAAAATAACAACAAGGCAGCCATGATTAACAGCAAATACAAAGTAAATTACAAAATAAAACCAGAAGGAAAGTGCAACCAACTTGAGATGGTCCAATGAGCCTATGAAGAAGCACTGAGGCCCTAAAGCACAGGCTGTAATTAATATTTAAACCACGGCTGACTTAAATGTTTGTACCACCACATACTATTTACTTTTTCACTCTAGTAGTCTGCAGTTCACAACTGTAATGTGGACACCAGTGACACTGATTCTCTGCACACTGTTTTCATTAGTAGGTACTAGATCTCGAAACAGAGAATCTCTTATTAATGACCATATTACAAAGCATACTGCTTTAACTAAATAACCATTATGGGATAGTGAACTCCACACTACACAGATGAGTATACATAAAAAGTACTGCATACCTTAAAATGCATCCAGTGGATGCCACCTGATTAACACTTTGGTCAACACATGTATGGTCAACACAACTTAGAAAGGTGTTCTTGTCCAGTGAGGCAGCCACTGTCATTACTACAGGGAATGAATGTTATCATAACCCACATTTTACTGGAGATCAACTGGTGACAAATGGAAGATGTCAAGAAGGATTGGCTGGATGCTCAGCCTATGAAAGCATCTGAGCTGCCAACGTTACCCAAAAGCTGAGGAGAACCACAAACCCTCAAGTATCACTTACTTCAAAAGAACCACAAGTCAGCTTGAAAACCAGAAACGGAAACCAAGTTTCTTAATAGCTTCTACTACTGATCCTAAGCCTCCTGTCACTTCTCTTTCACATTCTTATTTCATATGTGAGGTGCTATTAAGCATCTCACTACCAACTCTCAGTTCCTAACTGAAGGATTTACCCACTAGCCCTTCAATATGGTGTGGAGAAATGACTGGACAGGAAAAGAAAAGGCAATGCCGAAGGTAAAATCTATAAGTTGCAAAGAGAAAAGAAGTTGAAAAGCTAACATAAAGCAAGCAGGCAAAAAGCTTACCCCCACAGCAAAACCAATTGTAACAGTCAATTATGGATAAGACATTTTATGCCTGTTTCAGCAGATATTGGCACCAGACACTGACAAGAATCACAATGAAAAGGCCAAATTACTCACAGTCCTGTGATGATCTGTGTCGGAACGTGAACCTCAAATGACTCCGGTTCACATCTTCAATGGGGATTGCGACCTTCACGTATTGTGGGAGAGGATGGAGAAAGGAAACAGTCAGGGCAGCATCTTCAAACATATCTCATCTAGACATTACCAAATCTCATCTAGACATTTTCAACACCAGTCCTGGCTCTTTACAAAGCATTAATGCTAAGGACAAGTTTCAGTTGGCCACCAAAGACCAACAGTCACAGATTCCCTAGGAAAATCAACAATTTACCCAGCAAGTTACCCAGCAAGACATGGAGATGCTAAGGCTGACACAGCCACAATGGTTGAAACCTCAAAGCATTCCCTGTCAATCCTCCCAGCTCAGGAACGAGCCCCCCTTGACTATGACTGGCAGAGGTGAACTCTGTAAGATATTTATTACCTATGCACCACTTGCACTACACAAACTATTAGTGCGTCACTGATCCAGACATAACCAACATGCACAGATGTAACTACTCTTTGCCCCTGATATTTTCACTCCAGTTGCTGTATTTCCTCAGCTGTGTGCACCAGCAAGCTCTGTGCTGCCTGCTGCTCCCTACCACATCTGGGGTTCTGAGACCCCCCAACAACAACTTTCTGCTGCCACATGCATTGAGAGCTCCTTTGACTTGAAACCACGGTGCAGAGAGATCCGAAGAGCCTCTTTTCTTTGATATGCATCTACTGTTCCCACTGACTACAGAATATTTCATTAAGCTAACGCTGGCCTCCTACACAAAAATCAGCATTTAAGCTAAAATGTTATTATCCAAGCAGCTCCAGCAAGCTTGCAGTACAATCAGCCAAGTCCCAAAACAACGATGAGTTCAACAGTATAGCAATTATGTTTTAATCTCAATATTCTGCTTTTGCAGGTCAGTTTCATGGAAAGAGTAAAAATTGTTCCCAAACAGATGGTGCAGTGCCCCCAAAACAGCCATCTTGACCAGAAGGATGAAATACAATTTTTATGCAATGAAAGACTAATCCATTTTCCAGCCATCTTTGAAATGCCTCCTTTTGTTCTACTGAGAATGGCTACAAGCATTCATGTTTCTAGATTTGCTTCTCAAGACTTTCCACTGAAATCTATATTAACTTTGTATGAACACCGATGGATGAAATTATTATAACATGTTCGTACCTTGACAGTCTCAAACCAGCGAGGCTGCTTTACTTGGTAATATATTACTGATTTGTACTCTGAGATGGCTTCATCACCAGCACCAGGAAAAATAACACTCTAGGAAACACAAGCAGGAGAGAAAATGGTTATGTCCATCTTCACCTCTACTTTTCAATTCGACAAATAAAAGATAAATCAGCAAGTAGATCAAAATATGACAGAACACATGCACTGATAAAGGAACTGCGAGAAGGAGAACGTTCTGTTGTAAACAAAAATAGGGACTGAAGTTGAAAATATCTAAAAAGATGTTGAAGAAACGTATACATATATATAAAAAAATAGAAATGTTCGCTAAATAATACCTCTAATCTTTTCCCATCTTCATCATAAACAGACACTGTAACTTCTACATTTTTTGCTGTTGTTTTACTGCCTTTGTCAAAATCTCCCTGAACCAACGTCACATAGATATCATTGCGAACATCTCCTACAAGAAAAGGAGCACAAAGTTTGAAGCAACGCATAGAATCAATGACCAACATCACTAGTAACAAACACACACATATATACATGCAGGACAATGTTTGAAAGCCAGCATATTTTCAAGACTGAAAACCAGCAGTGCTGAAAGCAGTTATGATTAGCTAAAATTGACTTATGGTTTGTAAACTTGAACTACCAACTCATAGAGTTGAAGCTAACAAATAAACAGAACAACCAACCACACAATTACTCCTGGACTGAAAGAATACATCCTCATCATTAAGATTATGTACCGTATCATTCCAGAAACACCTCAGTTCTCTTGTTGGCTCTATCCTTTATTTTCTTTATTAATTTGAAAGGATACATTTCAATTCCTTCAACTTATCTCACATAGTTGTTTTTACATGACGGTCTATGGAGGTCTGCTATAACATTGCAAGGGGAGATTTCTGATGTTTTTGTTGCCGCAGGTTTCAGGGGAGGACTACATTTAGCTTTAGGTCTCAAAACGCTCTTCAGCCTCACCCCCACTGAAGTAAAACTTTGAAATGAACTGGGAAACAGGATTTCCAGTAATTCCAAGAGGCAGATGGTCTACGTGCCAACATACCATCATAACAAGCAGAGGTGCTGAGGCACTCAGAACATATTGGCTATATCATAAAATATCTGATAAATGCAGTCTGCAGCCACAGGGTGAGAGCTGGAACCAGCTCGTTTCTAAAAGTATCTGATGGCTCGAAGTTAGCACAAACCCTGATAGACCTGCTATCTCTAGATCAAAAGCCTTTTGCTCTGAAAAATCTTACCTGCTTTCAGGTTTGGATTTACCTCAGGAGATAAAAGTTTTACATCTGCCCATGCTAAGAAGACAATATGAACAGTGCATTTTGTATATATATTCCTTCACTGGAAACAGGGGAATTTCCATTGCCATCTCAATATAATGTCTCTGTTTGTGGTGGGCATTATCATTAATTTCTGCAGCATGTGTGGCAAGTATATGCTTATCTCCAATCTATATTTAGGGACAAGATCATCAAGGTTGGAAAAGACCCCCAAGATCCTTTGATGATGTCCTATTTGCAGGTTCTTTGATCCCCAAAGCATCTTCGCATACAGGTACTTAAGGGTGGTTAAAAATTAACAAAGCAGAGTGCATTCACACAATGGCTTACCAGGCATAATAATCTCTGGAAACCCCATTTTCCGAGCCACAGCTGTTGACCTATCCACTAAGTGTGGAAACTCTTTTCTAATCTGATGAATATCTCCTGGAAGAAGTTTCAAAGTCACCCACAAACCTGTTGGGTAAAAATCACTATTATTAAACTTGTGGTTTTTCTAGTTATTGAAGACATTTATCCATTTAGGGGACACATCAAGGAACAACTGCATACAGCTTCTCACAGACAGGCTGACAAAGCCCAGTTCTCAGTCATGACTTTGAACCTTCACTACAACACGTCTTTACTGGGGCAGCATCCAGACACACTGGATCCCTTCACATGCCACCATTAACACCATTAGTCCTCCTGGCAGCATCCTGAGAACCAGACTTGACTCACTGCTCTTGTCTTACACACAGGGCCTTGTAGAAAGGCAATTATTAAGCTATTAACAGAACAGCCTCAAGCTTTAAGCTCTCAAAAGTTCTTTCTAAGGGAATGTTTATCTTCCACAGGAAGAAAGAGAAGCAGCACATCTCTCCATTCAAAGCAAGGCTGCATTTCACAGCCAAGCATTATGGATACACCAAGGCAGCCAGCACCAACAGCTGACAAATACCCTGAAATGGTTCAGGCCCACCACCCCCATCAGCTGTTTTCAAGGCACTGAATACCCAAATCTACAGCACCAGCTTTACACAGTCAACATTTTCCTCTCTCTTCAGCAGCAGAAGCAGCCACTAAAGCCAATGCTTGCCAACTAACATCAGGCATGCTTGTTATAGGGGGGAAAAAAAGATACTAAAAAGAAAGCATTCCATACTTGGTGAAGTGACTGCCAATTACACTGAAACATGAAATAATTGCAGCAACGATTTTCATAAAATTCCAAAATTAAAAACCATGAAAAGAATACCCCAAAAATATTCATTTCTAAAACAACTGTGTGAGTAACGGGATAACCCACAATTTAACTATGCATTTGTTTTGTATATATCTGGCAGCTTTCTTTTTCTTTTACTCAAATCTCTCACAAATGGCTCTGATCTGACCGGTTGCCAAAGGCAGCCCTACCAGCTGCTATTTCATTAAACAGTAATGTACCCATAAGGACTGGCCAAGCCACAACTCTTTGTCCTCTCTGGTTTGCTGAGGGTGGGCAGGGCCTGGCTTAGGGAAAGCACTTGGAATGAATCAGTTTCCTCCTTTCTGATATGCATAAGTGAAAACTGGAGATGGGAGGAAATCAGATTCAAGTTTTAGTTAAAAAGAATTTATATATACATGAAAATTTATTTTTACTTACTGTAAGTCAATTTTAAAAAATCAATTAAAAAACAAACAAACAAAAAAACAGCAAAACAGCACATAATTTGTCCTGGGCCAGGCCTATTTTTCATATACTCAAAAGCCAACTGTAAGCAGTGAGCTCTGTACCAGCCTGTCTGGAAATACATTAATTCAGACTGAAGAAAGATAACAGCTAATACTATAAACCAGAGCCACACAATTCACTTTTTAGCTGGCAGATACATTGTAAGTGTTGCACACAACAAAGGCAACCCAGAGGAAACAAGAGTTATCACTGGGGCTGCTTTCTCCTGCAGAGGCATCCCTGTGGGTTCTGATGGGAGAAATCCCTTTTGCCTGCTTGATGGGAAGGCGACTGCTGCAAATGCGACTGCAAAGCAAGGAGAAGGAGGGGAAGGAAAGGACTATTCCTTCCTTCAGCACGAGGAAGACAACATCTGCAGCTCTGGGGCACAAGGGCAGACTTCCTGAAGCAGTTTTCAGCACAGAAATACAGAGATATCCCAGCAAGGGACACTGAAGATAAAAGACAGAGGGTCTGCAGGGCTGACAATAGGGGCAAAAGATGCTGAGCAGAAATAGCAAAATCAGCCTTGAAGGAGAGGAAACGTAGCACAGTTGTATCCTCTGGTGCCAAACAGCAGAGTTGGTGATATTACGCCCCCTTGACTCCATGGTTATAACAATCCCATGCTGAAAATCAATGAGCGTTTTTACATACACCAGTGTATAGAAAGAACGGTACGTACCCTGACCCTTGTGGTTAACTTCTTTAGCAGCAATCACTTTGTTTATAACAGTCTGAAGGAAATCATTCTCCCCTGCCACCCTGGGTGAAAAACGGGATGATATGTTCAGCTGCTTGTGTCGAATGGCGTCATCCAACGCTAGCCTGGAGGATGCACATGACGACCAACACCAGGAAACAAAGGGTCACAGAAAACCAGAAGTCACAGTAACAAGGAAACACAAAAGATCATATCATAGTTGTGACAAAGAGTATTTATTAGTCAACGCAAGACAAAGGACAGGAAAGGTAACAAGAAAGAGGAAGACCATTAATCAGAAGAACGCTGATCTACCAAAGAGAAGTACAGCAAACTCGTGTTGTTACTTCTTCCTTCAGGAACATGCACAGCCCCCGTAATTCTTTATTAGGATTGGAAGGGCATCTCCCGCCCGAGAACCCCCAGTTAAGCAGTGAAAACCTACACAGGTAGGTTCTTGTTTTAAATGGGAAGCCACAGAATGGCCCCGCTCCACCTCCAGGGTCACTGCTGGGGTTCCGTAAAGGAAGCAGCAGTGCATACGGCCTGAGGGAAAAGCTTCTACCCATCTCACAGAAATGGCAGAGGACAAGGAAAGCAGATAATCCAAACATTCTGTTAAACTCGATGAATAAATGAAAAGATGAAACCTATAAATAAACACCAGCATTAAGTGTCATTTAAGCAATCCTGCCAAGTGCTTTTGACAGCCATTGTGTTGGTGGCTAGTGAATGAATACAAACAAACAAAGATATGAAAACAGAGTTGCATGTGGTACAACAGAAGCGAAGCATGGGATGAGAAGAAAAATGTGCCTCATATAGACAGCCTAAGTCTCCATTAGGAATAATGACACCAACATTCATCGTGTGCTTTCACATTATTCGTGCTGTTTGAAATACACTTTTTCTGAAGCACGTTTTAATTTAGTGCAGCAAAAAGAAAAAAAATCACATTCTGTATCTTTTCAAGTACCTGATTTATACACACAGAAAAAAAAAACAGATCCATTTTAATGGAACTAGATGAAAACTAGATGTGCCATTAGCATCCACTTTGACACACACAGATTCATTTTCACTGCACATTTCCACACTTGCTACTGTTTGCCATACAATAAACATATCATGAAAGCGCTCTTCCCTAACGAAGTCTGTTTCCCTTGAAAAACAGAGTTACACTTATGATTTTCACAGCAACGGATGCTGCTTCATACAAACAAAACCATTTTAGACATTAGGCATACGTCCATTCCTAGCAGCACCATGGTATTCTATCTATACCGCTTCATCTTCAAACATGAGGACTTCCAAAATAAAGCCTTTTTACCAAAATGAAGTTTAATTTGTGACCACATCATTTCAAGTTCTTTTGTTTGGTTGGTTTTCTCCATTACTAAAACCCCTCTGAATACCCATTAGCGTATTAATCAAGGAATTTTTGGTTAACGTTACTTTATCTTTCACAGTATTGAACAGATGGCAGCATAACATTTCTTAGAAAGAATAAGCCAAGCACTGCAGCTCTACACACACGCATTTGACTTATATCTTCTATCCCTTCTACCTTTCTACACTTCACATAATAAAAAATAGAGACCTCCATGAACTGCGGATAGAAGTGAACTTTTGCCACAGTTCTCCCCTGTTAAAATGGAAAAGGTCTGCAGGTTCAGGAGACTGAAACCAAGACCAGGACCAAGCAGGATGATAATCTCCATGGTCCCACATCGACTATAACATGCACAGCAGGCAGATCTCCTTCAGCATCCAACCATTTAATGGCTCTGGTGAAGGGTCATATGAAGGCCAAAGAATAAGAAATATCCCAAGACATCTATCAAGCCATCTTTCAAATTCTCAACGTTTATTTTTACAACTGCTTTTACAACAATTTTGTTTACTGTGCCATTTCATCTCCTACCAAGAAAAAGATGCGTGCTGTCATTAACTCCTTTCACAGAGGTCACCTGGATTGGATGCCTTTTTCAGTCTTAGCCAGCACTGAACCAGCAATATAACTACTTCAAGCACTGCGCTTCTGAAGTGTGATAACCCTGACATCTTCATGTTTAAAATAAAGAAATAAATAAAAGGAAAACAGGACAAAACCAAGAATGTACCCTCAAAACTCAACTGAAAAAATTTAAAGCAAGTTTTTGGTGCTGACGGTACCATAACTATTGGGAAATTGCCAAGAACAAAAATTAAAGTAATGCTTATGATAGGCTATCAGACTGAAATAAGTCAACTTCAGAATACTATAGAACACACCTTGCAATCAACATTTAAACCTGTAATAAAAAATCACAATCTTGAAACTTCCGCTTATTCTTTAAGCAATTCGTTACTTACGGTTGAAATGGTATGAAGTGCTGTTTGTCCTCATCATCAACTTTTCCATTAATTATGTCGGTAACATCCATTACTGAAAACAAAAACAAAGTACGTTGAATTTAAGGATAAGTGCAGGAAGAAGAGTGGTGAGGAGACACCCTGAGGGGCAGGAAACAACAGTTATTAAGCACAGGCTCAGGCAACCATGCGATGTGACACCTAGGGATGCTGCACACAAGAATTACCTGCTACTCCAAAAGGCCGCCGGAGCCCCGAGGTCAGCTTCCTCGTGTTGTTGTCCCTCAGCTCCATTCTGCCCACCCGCACAATCTGACAGACAAAACTGATTTTCTCTCTTTTCAGGTCTTTGCTGCCCAGGTCCTAGAAATATAAAGTTTTGTCAGACTGTTTTGTCATGGTGGAATGAATTACAAGTTCCATTCAGTACATTTAGAACATTTGCCTTCGTCATCGTAGCACAAGAACAAATCGTTCCCAGAATTTTAAGCATGTTTCTAACGGTAGTTACGCCTTATCTTGACTTCTGTGTGAATTAGTTGCTTAGGAAGTCAAGTCATTTCTAGTAAATTAAACCTTCACGGAGCAACTTCACCCTTGTGTTTAAAAGTTTTTAAAGAGACATTTATGAGAAATGTCTCATAGGAGCCTTCAGCAGGACTGTGACTGGCAGAGCCAACTCCACCATTCACACTGAGGTTAATAACTCCTCAGTTATTCACAGAACGTGAGAGAAATCCTTTAGGCTCCGCAAACTGAACCAACCCCAACCCAGACTTACAGTGAACACTGCTCGGAGGTTGTGCAACCTGTCGATGTCCTTGGGGAGCCCAGAGCTTGACCACCTCACCAAATAGTTTTCACTGAAAAAAAACAGCATTTTGAAGAATCTTTTTCTTTAAATGGCTTCACTGAATGTACGGTTATAAAATCAACTTACAGAAGAATATCTTAAGCCCAATCTATCTACTAATCAAATTAATATTTACTTAGTAGGCAGCTGCCATTTTCCTTTGCATGTATCACTCAACAAGAAAAGCAGCTCTTCTGCAAGGAAGCGGGGGGTGCAGGAACAGCTCACAGTGATGTCAGCGCTGCTGCCAAGAGAGCACACACAGCCTTGCAGGTGCGTTCATGTCTCATTTAAGCTCTGCACTTGAGGAACCAAAGACATGGTGTGATAAGGAAGAGCACGACCCTGAAATGTACCCAGGGTGAAGGGACTTGCCAGATGCTGTGCTGAATACGACTGAAGTGCTGCTGCATCATTACTTCCCAGATAAGCCTGTCCTGCACATTTCACAGAAATTTGACTTTCATAAGCCCTGCACCATCCTGCAGAACTACCACACTGCTGTGACTGAGGAAGAACAGAGAAGGGAGTGGACTCAGGAGTACACTAACCTGATGAATTTTGATTCATGGGGATCATAGAGAGACATGAGGACTTCAGCATCTTCCCCTATTTTGCAGACTACATTCTTTAAATTTACAAACAAAGCAAATGAAGGAGTGGCAGCAAACTTGGCTTGTCTGTTGATATCGATGTTCTGTTTCTGGGACTGTAATTCAAGAACAGAAGAAACTTAAATTTAATTCAACCTAACAAACAGCCAACTGTTACAGAATCTTCCTGAAACCTTTAAGACAGTAAAAGGAGTTATCTGCTGTGTGCCTGCTCTTGCTGTCTTTGTTTATATTTGATCAAGAAAATGCAGTTTGTTGTAAATTCTATCTTAAAGCAGGACTCCATAAGGAATAACAAAATGAAATAAATTAAGATGCCTTGATGCACTCACTTATTAAATAAAAGGAAGCGAGTCAGATGGAGAAAAGAGCCTACGCTGCTCCTAGCAAAAAAGCAAACTTTTCTGTGTCTCCCATGGCACGTTCAGAGCACCAGGACAGACAGGAGAGCCAGCAGTGCTGCTCTACAGCCAACCTGCCCACCCTCCATCCATTAGCTCCACAGGACTTTCCATGAACGCCTCATCTAGGCTGGAGGGAGAAGCACACATAGGACAAAATGGAGATGGGAGGGAGGGCGCTGGAAGCAGACTCTTCTCATTGGCATCAAGCTGCAAAGTGGCCCCAGTCCATCCCACTCCGGGTCCCGCTGGAGTCGCAGCATCATTCAGCCAAGTTTCTGCACGACAGCTGATGTTCAACAGCAAACTACAAACTTCAACAAATTTTCCACTCTTGGTAAACATAAACCCCACAGACACGAGGGTACCATTCTATGCGACACTCCAAAATAAACCCTCAGTAAAACCCAGCACATACTAATGTGCTACCTCTGCATCTCCACCATTAGGCTACAAGCACAGCTGATTTACTGATGCAAACTTTGGTAAGTCTTTTAAAGGAAGAAAAAACACAACAGTTACTTCTTATAAAATATTTAAGCCAGATAACTCCTCATAAACATATCAAATTCTTCATTACCAATGCCACCAGTAGCAATAATCTAGTTAAGATATAGTCTTATGTTTCAAAGGGAAAAGGCACAGCTGCACAGCAGTTCTTACTTTTTCCTCCAGCAGCCTCTCTTCCACTTGCTTGGAAGCTATTTCATGTGCCCTAAAAAGGCTGATTGTGCTCGTCTGCTCTGGGTCCAAAATATTGCCATCTTCATCTCTAACGACCAGATCTAAATCAAGAATCCTGAACAGAAACAGAACATGCTTGTGAATATACTCAAACAAATCCTTAAATAACACCTTGAACATGGTTACTGTTAACGGCACTTGCTCCTGATGTGTGATACTAATAATCATTAGATACTTGGTAGAAGTATTTATCATGTTACCAGCCCAGGAGATAACCATCCCTAATTTGAGGACACTTTTTCCCACCAGCACAGGAAGAATTGATGCACGTGAAATAGCAGAACAGCTGGGGAAGCAGCTTCTTAAACAACTGAATTTGCAGGAGATGTTTGTTGGAAGCATCAGATGAATCAGAACAGACATCTACATTCACACCACACGCAAACTGGTCAGTTCTTCCCACTCTATATTCTCCTCCAAAGCATATTAATCACGGTTTAGTGAAAATCTGCAGAACACACAAAGGCACAAAATGTCTCTATTTAAGGCAGAAGCCAGGTTTCTGTCAGCAGGGGAGTTAACATCCATGTTTATCTTCTGCAGTAAGGAAGGCTTTTGCCATAACCATGCTTCTGCGGAACTGCAGTGCTGACACTGGAACCAAGGATAAGGAAAACTGGAGTCTAAGTTGACCTTATTTCTCTATTTGTCTTCTCTAAGACTTATCTCCCCATCTCCCTGTCAATACAAGTGGACCCAAGCATTACCATCTCTAATTATGTAGTCATCTCTCATGATAGAGCTGCTGGAACTTTGCCCTTGACATGTTTGATCACTAAGCTTAAATCAAGCCTGCGGGACCTGAGAAGCCACAGAGAGGTTCAGTGTCTGAGTAAATCCCCTTTGGACAGGACCCAGAGTCACTTGAAGGCTTGAGCTGTAGAGAACTCCTTGCCCTCCTGACAAGGGGGAACCCAAAGGTTTGGAACAAACCCCTGAGCTTCCTGAGTCATTAAAGAAACCTTCTAATTAATTACTCCGAGTCACCTCAAAGGGGGACACATCACTCAAACAAGCCACAGAGTGCAGGTCATTAATAAACACCTCCTAAGCTTCACTCCAAAGTGCACCTAAATATCTTAAGCACTCCAAGCAACACACAGGTGAACTTGGTCCAATGAACAGAGGTGAAGACCATTTTGGTTTAATTCTTTGGTCTTATCCATTAACTTGCATTTGATGCACAGGAAAAAAAAGAAACAAATTTCTCCTTAAATGTCCCAGTTACAGATTTTTGCAACTGAACAAGAAGGATGTTTTTGCAACAAAATTATCTGACCCAATTTCAGACAAACAATATAAATACAACTTCATAAGAGGACTTTTTCACTTTCTCGGTTATTTTGACAACACGCAGCAAAACTGTCATCTTTATTTATAGGAATATCTTATTTACAAATCAGTATTTCACAAAACAGGAAAAGTTAGAATACGATTAGATCAGAAAACACTTATAAAATGCATAACAAAGTCTGACTGTCTGGATGCGACCTTCCAGTACTTGAAGGGAGAGGGTGGATAGTAATATGACAAGGGGGAATGGTTTTAAACTGAGACAGGGGAGGTTTATGTTGGATATGAGGAGGAAGTTTTTCACCCAGAGGGTGGTGATGCACTGTTCACAGGTTGCCCAAGGAGGCTGTGGATGCCCCATCCCTGCAGGCATTCAAGGCCAGGCTGGATGTGGCTCTGGGCAGCCTGGGCTGGTGGTGCACATAGCAGGGGGCTGGAATTGGATGAGCACTGAGGTCCTTTTCAACCCTGGCCATTCTGTGATACCAAAATTATTGCTTTCACAGGACAACAATAAGAAGCATATAGGATCCGTTCAGTTGTGAGCATTTACTCAGAAATTCCAATTCACTTTCCTCCCATATTCTACAAAGAATGTTCTGATCACTTAATTAGTCCATCAGAACATTATGAATATAAAGCATGGCACAAGATGTTCCATTGTGTTTGAACACTGAGCATCTGGAGGTTATTCAGAGTAACTTTAACCATCTCCTCAGACAGATGGTAAAATACAGTAGCCAAACAAACAGTATCAACAACATCTGGGCAATTGTCTATTGGGGTACAGCAGTCCACGTCTTGGATGATACATGCAGAAGCAATGACTGAATGGGCTTATTGGTTTATTGTTTCATTTCGAATTGTGGCTTTTGCTGATCAAGGGCATGAAGAGGAATACTGCAAGTTTGACAGCTCTCAAAGAATGAATCACACCGAGCTGAACTACGATGAGTTATTTACATCAAGGGGGATTCAAATACTGGTTTGCTCAACACTTTTTCAGTCTCTGGTGCACAGACAGTACTACAATGTTCTCTTGGTACTCAAAATACTCCCTTGCATTTTTTATGCTGCAGAATAGAGTTTAAACGTCATCTTGAACAGAGGAAATACTTGTGATTTTAAATTGACTTTAATAAAGACACACAAACCTTCATACTAATCTCAAATTGATTGCATCAGCAAGCAAGGAAGAGTTGTATAAGGATTCCTTTTTATATTGCAGTTTGCTCTGTACTAAAGAGATGCTGTACCAACTTCATTCTTTATGATGCTATAATAGGACTTTTAATATACCACTATTCCATCTGCATAAACACAGGAATAAAGATACTACAAGACATCATTGACAGCTAACGTGTAATACAAAGCTGATTTGTTTTTATGTCTCAAACACTTGGAAAATACTGTTCACAAACCTGTTTCCATAGTCAATTTTGGCAGTCACCTTCTTTTTCAGTTCTTTGAGCTCATCTTGGGGGAGAGTCCCAGATAGTATTTGAGATCTCCACTCAATAAGATCATATATCATGTGCCGTACGCTGCGAAACATCTCCCTGTTATCTTGCTGTTTGGAGGGAAAAAAATGAGTACAAGTTAACTCTGAAGTCTATTGAATATCTTTTAAGTACAGAAAATGAATTATAATTGTAAGACAGGAATTTAAAAGTATACAAGTCTACAATTAGCTCTCACATAGAGCCTAACTATCTACAGCATACTGCTACAGATAGAACAGAGAATACATATGTACACACATATATAAATTCACATATATTCACATGTATATGCTCTCTCTATATATCTAGAACATTGAATACAAGGAGTTGTACACTCTGCTTTGGGTACCTAAAGAAATACAAATGTTTGTGCTTATTCCATCTGAAAGACTTAATGGTTTTGATAATGGCTTTGAGTTGATGTTTTTTCTAGCCCTCAAAATAATCCTCTTCCTAGCCCATAAAATCTAGCCAAGCCATTAACTCATTACAGAAGAAGACACCTTCCTAAACACCCTATACCACCAAATTATTTAGGCTATGCATACCTGCCCTTCATTCAGACTTCACTCAGGTCTTATTGGACTGAAACCAACCAGAATAATTAAATAATTACTATGAAGTTAAACCAGGCTGCTATGTCTGGAAAATGAAAACCTGCAGAATGTGCAGAAAAATAAAACAACGTCTGAGAGGCTCAGGGAATAAATATATCTAACTGTGAAATGTAAAGGCTTCAGTCTGTTCAGATCATGGAAAAGCTGACTTGATTACAGTGCGAGAACTTCCACAGAGAAAATACCAGTTATTAAAAGCTCTTTAATGTAGCAGAGAAAAACACAACACGCTCCTGTGGCTGGAAGCTAAATGCAGACAAATTCAAATGAGAAAGAGGCTTATGATTTTCAGTGCTGCAGGCAATCATAAACCAGTGAGACAAAGATCATGCCACTTCCTCCACCATCTGCAAATCAAAACCAAATGCCTATTCAATACCCAAAAACACTAATTATGGGCTGAATAAAGGGATAAGTGTGGTCATTTAATGAGCTTTGATATGCATCATGTGGATAACACACATCTCTCCAGCCTGAAAACTGAGTGTTTTGAAACCCGTTACCTCCAGACAACATAACCCCCTTGAAAAGAAGGGATCCCAGAGCACCAGCCCTCTTAGCACCAGACAAACACATGCATTCAATCTAACCTTTACTTCCATGGACATGATTTGAAACATCTTAAGACTTAAAATCCCTACAATGGGCTTTAGGACAGTTGCTCAGAAATTCTGTTTTCTATCCCACCTTCGAATATCCTTTAACTGTACACCAAGTATAAACCATGCACATAAAGACAAGAACTTCATTTCCTGCCACATTCAATTTTCCTGTATTAAGAGCAGTTGTCTTTAGCAATAGCTTGTGTTCTCAGTAATATCGCAGTATTCATTCCTCATTATACAGCCTCCCCTTCCTGTTACAACTGAAGATTTCAAAGGAACATTTATAAGGGATAAACATTCCTCATTAAATCCTACTTTAAAAGTAACACTTGCATTTTCATACAACTTAGTCCTAATGCTCTCATACAGTGAAAGCATGAGAAGTCAGTGCAAGGGTATCTAAAACCAAACACCGCAGTGCTGGTTTACATTGGAATTGCTTTTTCAGCTTTATGTTTGAATGTTACTTGCACCCTACTTACAAATACTTTCCTCTGCTGTTTCACAGATGGTGTATCTGTCTATTATTACATTTCTCTATTTCTCTGGGCAGCCTCGTCTGGTGGTTGGTGACCCTACACAAAGCAGGGGGACTGAAACGAGATGATCACTGTGGTCCTTTTCAACCCAGGCCATGCTGTGATCCTATGATTTACCCATTTGTGAAACTTATTTACTGCTGTAAAGTTACCAGCAATGTATTCTTAAGTGCTTAGAACTCCAGCATACAAGAAAGAAAGCAAAAAAGTGATTTAAGGCACAGAATGTAAGGTCAATACATTTGAAGCAATCAATCAAGTACAAGAGCACTGACAAGCACAAGGCCTACACTGATGAATCTCCATAAGGTTGAGGTTTACACCAAGGAATTTGACATCGAATATAAGAATTTCCCCAAGACAAGTAGCCTAAAAAATTTTTCTCTGTTAAACACAGTTGCCTGCAGATTGGGAAAGCCTAATATATATCTATAAAAACAGTGTATTCTGGATAATAACGCTTCATAAAAAAAGGATTTTCTGTCTAGTTAGTCACAATTGCTCAACAAGTTATTACTAGAACAAGGTATCACTCCACAAAGCTGTCTCTGCACAAGAAATACAAAGTATTTTATAAAATATACAGGCACACTTCTGAGTTTCCAGCCTTAACACAGAGGATGCTGAAGAGCTATTCCACATAAAGCAGCCTTCAGAAACCTTAAGAGGGGGAAATCCATTACCATTTTTTCCATACTTCTCACTGTACCTGTCATAGCATCCCTTTTTTCCCCACAAACCTCACAATATTGTCACTGTTTTATGAAACTGGTACTTACAACGTATAATTGCCGCCATATTATAGACCATTCCCGTAGCGTTGTGGTAACCTCCTGAATCAGGGGCAGCTCGTTGGGTATAACAGTTTCATGTTGCCTTAAAAGAAAAAAAGCTTGAGTTAAGTAATATGGGGTATGACAGCAGAGCTGTTTCTAAAAGGAACCAGTGGCCATTTCCAAAACCAGCCCAGCAAGGACAGGCTTCAAAAGAACACCACTTACTGCATATTGAGAAGTTAACAAAGAATATATCATCCCAAACACAGGGAGCAGTGCACACCAATACCACTACATGAGGTAAAGAATATCTCTAAGAGAGCTGAGGCTACGCTATTATTGAGCTCATGCATTTCTCCCTGATTCTGTCTACACTCATAAGTTATCAATACATACCTCACAGCACCATTTGTTATTGAGAGGCTGATTGTACAGCAAGCAACCAAGACGAAAGCCAGATACAAAGCCCATGCAGTGCCACGATACCAATGTCTAACTGCTTTTCGAATTATTGATCATACAAAGAAAATGGAGCACGCAGGTCATTACCACTTCGTTTCTGTCTGGTTTTAAAACTGTGCCATCCAAGTACAAAACAGCAGCCAGACCTTTTAATATTTCAAAAGTAGTGCACTTAAAAGTAGTTTTCTAATCAGCAAGAAAGTTGTCATTATGCAGCAATCATATGATTAGTCGTTTTATCATTTACATATTTAATAGTGTATAAAAATAAATCAGGCACAAAGGAATAAAATAGCTTAATCCTGTTACACTCCGTTTCATACCTAGCTAATCATTTATTAATTTCATTTCGAGTTTTTATCATTTCCTGTTTTTCTCCCCAGCTTTTTAATTTTTTATACCAATGTTATGAATTTTAACAGGCACAGCCAGCAATACTGGTCTGATACGTAAGGATCTGAGTTTTAACAGCAGCGCCAGCTATTTACAGCCGCATCAGACAAGGGAAACAGGAGCACCATAATACAAACCATCTCTCACTGCACAACAGTGCTCCAGGAGGGCAGGAAACTTCACAAGGAGGTTAGAAATGATGTCTGAGCAATAGCTACAGTGAGGGGTCCAGTTTACAGGACTTACTGCAGGGGTAATTCAGTGCCTGAAATTTCATCTGTCTAAAGAGGAAGGTATCTCATATCAAAAGCCTCTTAATAGATTAGACAGAAGCGTTAAGATTTGAAGGTCAAATGATAAACAAAGCTGAAATCAGGAATTAAAACAGAGATGGACTGGAAGAAGTTCATGTAAGTAGGTATGTGTCAGGGGATCCACAAAAGCTATAAAGAAAATAGATCAATAATGAGTTCTTCCAGCTTTCACATCCACACAGAGCAGCTCAGCTTTGTGAAGATGCAGTCAGGGATGGCACCACTGGCAGCAGCCCCTCTGCTGCTGCACTAACACACACTGCTGGCACGAGCTCCTTAAATAGCAGAAAACAAGTGCAATGTATCTGATAATGCATTGAAATTACATCCACACAAATATAAAAAAGGATTTTTTGTGGTCTTTTCAAATGAAACTCACCCTTTTCCTTCAACTATTGCTTCCTTAAGGTGAATATAGGAGGCAGGAAATATACCCTTTGAGAGGGAGAGAGAGGAAAAAAATTAGCGTTGCACATAATATATTTATCACCTAATAACTAAGATACACTGCCAGGTCTGCATGGAGCCATTCATGACCTTTTAAGCATCAGAGTATTTTATTTTAAACATACATTTAAATGTTTTAACTCATGACCTGAAGTGTTACTGATCTCAAATAGGTAACTCAGTGTTGTGGAGCACCAAGTTCTTACAAGCTGGATATTCTATGCAACAGAGAAATCATGGTTGAAAGATTATACCACTGAACCCATCCACATCACATGATGGAGACTAAGAGATGCTGCTTCATTTAGTGAGTATAGTGGTGATGGGTTCATAGTTGGACCATGCATCACACTGGGCTGCCTGGTTCAAGTGTGTGACATACATACAAGTGCATGCACACGCAGAACGCAGCCATCCCACATCACAACCAGAGCTTACATACCATACTGTCGTTTATCATCAACATACTGTTATTATAACAAGCCAAAACACTCTTCAGCAGACAGCACTGCAAAAGAACAGTGCTGCTTTTCTTATAATAACAGTTCTAAATTAATCTCAAGATGTTAAATGTAATAATTGGAAAATAAAATTAAATCATATTTTAAAATATAATTCAAGTCAAGTTGAGCAAATAACTTCCTACCAACTCATTCATAGTGCTAGTAGTTCCATTTTCTGTTTGGGAATGCAAAGCAGTTCTTAGAAAGCTGAGTAATTCCTTCCTCAATCTGTGCTTTGCTTCCTACATCCTTCTCAGCAGAGCATAGCAGAAGTCTCTCAAATGACACTCAACAGCAGTGCTCTTTTTGTGTCATAAAATTATGTCTACTCCAAATTAACTTAAAACAAAGCTGTTTCTTGCAAAGATAGATGAAAAACAACCTCTGCAGGAGTCACTGTAAGTACCCGAGCTCTCAGCTGCATTCCCTGTTTGAATGTGTGGAGAGTGAGGTCAGGGAGGGAGCAAGTAAGAAGTAAAAGGAAACAGAAAGCACCACCAAAACCAACCCACCCAGCAAGGGGGGGGAGAACAGCTTCAAGGGAGAAAGAAGGTGGCACAGGTCATTCAGGTCACCACAGCAGGAACACACTGCTGACCAGAAGGTCTGTTGTGTGAGCAAGATCAGCTGTATCAGCAATCTGGATGATACCTGCTGCCCGTCCTTCTTAATTTCTATGTGCAAGCATATCTTCCATTGCTTTTCAAAAGTATTCTACCAAAGCTTCACATTTTAAGGGTTGAGACTCACTACGATATCACGGGACTAGTTAACTTTCATAAGTTTCTACATTTAGCTGCAGTTGGACAAACACAGCAACACCAGGAATCGATTTAAGCCAAGAAGAATGCATCGTTTCTGCATAGGCTGAATGGGGCACGCTCACAAAATATGGTTTGTAAGAAATTTAGCACATCTCTGAAAAAAGCAAGTTTTAAAATAGAGTAGAACTAAACACAGAGCAGGCCTGGATAAAAAATGGGTGGGATGAACCACAGAGCTAACTCGGTACTTTAAGGCATTCAGAAACAGCAACACTGCATGCAAACATGCAAATTTTAAGTGTTTTAATTTAAAACTTAAAGAAAAAAAACACATAGATAAAAGCTGTGTAATTTTGGTTAATGACTGCAATAAAATAAAGCTAAAAAATAAAAACAGAATGCAACGTTACAAGCAGCATTTGTGTTGTTTCCTTTTTATTTCAGAAAAGCTGCTATAAACAGCAGCCCTTCATGCATGCTTCAAGCCGAACAACCAGGCTAAATTGCACTGCAGGAGATCACTGCCCCTCTCATAGAGAATGACTGAAAAATCACAATGTAGATCTCATCGCTTTCCAAGATGCAATTGCACACTGTACAAGTAATGTGTTATTTAACAGACAGCAGAGCAAACTGTCAGCCTGGAAGCAGATCAGCTGGGATGTGAAGCTCTTAACTTTCACAGAGGTGAAGGCTCTGGCACACACGTTATTGCAGAACACAAGGCTAATGCACATCAAACTATCTGGAGTAACTGCGAATGCATACACTTAAATTGAGAAAAAAAGAAACAGATACACAAGTTTCTAGGTCTCATTACAGTAAGGTCCAGTTAACTTGAAATACTCCCACTGAGTCCAGGGTTGGCAGTACCCCAGTTCTCAGAGATCACTACCATACAGCAACATAACATGGCCAAGATCCCTGTTCAGAGCAGACCCCCATAGGCACCACCAGGCCATGTCATATAGAAAAGCGAGCAGCACTCACCTTCTTGGATTTCTTCCTCAGGGTATAACCCCTGTACCAACCTGGGTGAAAAAGAGGAGAGAGCATTAAAACCTTACGGCTCCCAGCAGTGACTCCTTCCCAGCTCAGCAGCCCCTGCCTTGTTTGCACCAAAACACAGTGAGCATCCCAGCTAAAAGAAAGCCTTTGAAAGTGGTAAAGCTGGAGATGATGGGAAAACTGAAGGAGAAGGCTGTGTGGCACAGCATAGTATTCCACACAATGTGTTTAATTGAGATTCATTTCACTTTAATTTATAATATACCAACGTGAACAAAATCAACTTACAAACATCAACTTCATGATACCTACAGTTTGTCCAGTTTGATTTTAACACCAGACTGGACAGAGCCATAAGCTCTTCTTTATGACAAAGAGGGTTTAGAGAAGGAAGCAGTTACAGCCCCACAGCTTTCCAAACCCTACCACAGCCCCATAGCCAGCAGCCCTCCAGGCAGGTGTGTGAGCACAGCTGGACATGGGGCACCTGCAGACACCAAGGCACCTCCTGGGGCAATCCTTCCAAAGGGCCTGAGAAGGAACCTGAAGATCAAAGAGCTCAAATAATTACCCAATAATGGCAGCTCTGTGAAGAAGAGAGGTAAGAATTACAGCAGCTCATTTCTCATCTCAGCGGGGAAGTAATGAGTAACCACTGTACAAAATGCTTGGAAGAACATTAATTTATTTGCATTTATTTTAATGTAAACTCATCCCTGTCCAACAAGGATGCCAAAAGCCCAAAACCATGAGTGGAAAGCACAAAAGTCTTTCTGTTATTTGAGTCAAGGGGAAAAGCAAGTTATCTCCACCACCCCTCTAAGTTACCAGCAGCCATGATTTGACATGGTTTCATGCATCCTGTGCAGGATTCAATGCTTCTCCCACATTCATGAAATAAACCAATTTCAATACACAAATCTGCTTAATATTTAAATCTTTCTACTTGCTTTTATTTGTTATTAATTTTTACTTTTTGCATTACGTTGTTATTAAATCATATAACTTCAGATAACAGAAGAGTTACTTTGCATAGCCCAACTTGACATTCCACCGACAACCTGAACCTTACAGGAAATGCCAACCTAAAAACAAAGAGAAAATTAATTTGCATGCAGTGATGAATCAAGCTCGTTACGCCTGTTGAAATAACACTGTTTAAGTAGCTGTAACTATAAAGAAAAGTCTGATTAACCCAATATCTAAACCTAAATTAGCCCTCAGATGGACCAAAAGATCTATGTCTACAAAGTCATTCAAAACACTAAAGCAAAGGCATTTTCAAAAGTTGAGTTATATGTTGCTCATACCCCTCCAGTCTGCAGCAGGCCAGACAATTTACAATCTAGGACATAATACATTTTATTTGGCTTGCTACTGGATCAAGGAAGAGGAGAAAAGTGTTCTGACAACTTTCACATTCTGTTGATCATCAAACTCAGCATCCTGATTCCCCTTTTCACAGATCAAGGGGGAAGGATTTTGCTACACGTAGTGTTTGTACGGTTTCATATCAAAATAAGGAAAGCATCTGAAAGCCTGAAATCGGTCCACAGCACTGTAGCACATGTATCCATCTTACAAGAGAGACATAAATAATTTAGGGCCCCAGTGACTTTCAAATTCAGATTAAACTTCTTTTAGCAGCAGGTTCCTTCGCATTACCCAAGGGTATCCAAAAGCATCTATCATCTCTCTAAACGTAGGACAGATACCACAATCGATCCATACAAATAAAGCTGTGAGAGCATCCATCTTTCATAGACAAGGAAACGGTTATTCACCAGGTATTGACCACACGCTTCTTCATTCACATTTAGCATTGCTTAATTCTGTGCTCATTAAAAATAATGTGTTCTGTCCAATTGCAGGAAAGCAAGTAATTCATCACCTGATAATATGGGATGATAAAGCCACAAACAGGAAGGCAATGCGATTGCAAAAACGAGCTTTGGATGGTTCAAGTTTTGCGAGCTTACCTTCATACGTTTCTAATATGTGCACAGTGTCTCCTATTTGTAAGGAAAGTTCATCTGGTCCCCTCGCATCGTAATTGTAAAGAGCTGGACAGAGAAAACACTGCAGTTAGCACATGTAAGGCAGCACAGCTTTCAACACTGTTACTTCTCCACACAGCTGATATTATCATTCATTCTTCCTACATTCAGTCTCTCTGTGCAGCTTCTGACTACAATTGGTCAAGTTGTTTGATCCAACAGTGTGTTCCCTTAGAGCAAATCTCAACAGGCACAAACCTGCTGTGCAAAGTTAGACTGTGAACCTACTCGCAATGCTTTGCTTCTTCATAGCAATGCATTCAAGAACATCTGCAAAGGAAAAGGAAAGGCCGTTTCTCCCCATGCTTGAAAAAAGAAGTGCTGAAATTAGGAATGGCTTGAAGAATACCAGACATTCATCTCACTGCAAACCAGGTTTGATTAGGAAAAAGACATTTAACAATAACTAGGAACCAAAACAGATTCGGCCCCTAAAGCTACTTTTTGGTTTTATTTGTTTTTATGTTCCCTGTAAAAGATGCAAAGCCTTCTGATACCTGGGAGGATCTTCACAACCAAAGGCTACAGGCCCAGTGTTTCATGAGACTGAAGTTAATGAAAGCAGCCCAATGAAAGGTTCATTCATACTCCACTTGGAGATGCTACGGATTTCTTATCCTTGTATTTCCAGTACACAAAAGGCTGAGCTCCTCTGAGCGGAGATCTCTCCTTTACAATGGGAGCTTTCAGAGCACAGCATTGAAGGAAAGCTAGTTCTTTGAGAACCGAGATTTTGTTCATCATTTGCCGTAATGATCAGATTCCAATAATTCTGTTTCACTTCCACTCAAGTTATCTCTAAACTTTCAGCCATCCCTTGTGTAATCAGTGATTTCTGCCTCCCCATCGTTTCCCAGGGATACGAGCTGTGCAGCACTGCCCAGACAGGCTCCAGCTGCTCTCTGCCATTATCACTATCAGAACAGAAAGATGCAGATGCATCCCTAGTGTAAGTGAGAGCAGCCCAGCCCCTCTCACAGGAGGCCTTCACAGATGGTTAGCCCAAAACAATTCATAGGACATTAACTACAGGTAACACGCTCATTACAGGTCACCGAGCACTACCACAAAACCCTCAAAGCAAAAACCTACAGCAGAAGGCACAAAGCCACCCTTACACAGCAGCCAGGTATCAGACAGGGCACAACCTCTGCTCCCTCCAGGCCATTTATTCCAGGTGAGCCCAGCAGGGCAGCCATGCTAACAGCAACACAAGTGCCACAGGTCAAACGTGCTCAGAAGGTACTGAATCCCACCATGCACCATAACTGGCATCAGACACACGAGGCAGGTCCTCGGTTCTTTTCTGGGTGGTATATGGAACAAAAAAGGAACAAAAAAAAGCAACTGAAATAGGAGAGAGAAAACGTATGCAGCAGAGGATCCTATGGAGTTTAGGAAAGGACACTTGAAGGTAAAAAGGTATAAAGATCAAGCGGATTGCAGAGACTAATAATCACTGGTAATTAATGAAGGCTTTAGAAAGAGATACAGTTTTATTGACATCAAAACAAGCCAAGCTAGCTGTGCCCGTTTAAAATGTTTTTTTGTTAACTTTCTCATTATTAAAACAAGATAAATCCTTGCTGCCAGGTATCTGGAGCACAGTATTTCACTGCCATAATTGCTATTCTACAGGAGGAGAGCGTTCTGTGAAAAACATTAACAAAAATTAACATTTTGAACTGTTCCGAGCAGAGGAATGTTAACAGCCATGAATACATGGCACGCTTCCTAAACAGAGGCACAAGGGACGGTCTGTTTGATAACACTGAGCAGGAATTTGGTTCTGGTGAGTTTTTGGGAGTACCAGAAAGATGAAATTAATCAGTTTGCATCAAGTCTGCTGAGTTTGGATGGTTAAATCCAAACTTCTGGACTTTATATTTCTTGAATGTCACAGCTGTCACCAGCCTCAAGAGAACCTGAAGGGTGCTCCAAGTGCAGAATGAGCCCATCTGAGTCTTTGAGACCCTGATGAGTAACCTCACCATGTAGGACCAAACGCCCAAAGCATTACGACAGATTCAAAACAGTTCTGTAGCAAGTTCGCACTTCAGCAAACCGTTTCTCCAACACTTAAACTGAATAACATTAAGGATCAAAGGCAACTGTGAATAAAAGACATTAAAATTTATATCTGAGAGCGCTAACCGGTGTCTGTCACAATGAGGAGGGTCATGTAACATGAACTTCACTGTAATGACCGATTCTCTTGACTGAGGATGACAAGCAGCCATCGAGCAGTAATTACTACCCATGACAGCTCCCACTGACCCCAGCCGAGCAATGAGTGGTGGCCTAAGATGGAAGGCTTATATCAAAATAAAAAGAAAATCTGGCTTGCAGCAGCATTCATAGATGATGAAACTAACAACTGGAATAACTATAAAGCACATCCCACCCCTGTGATTATGAAACAAGGCTCGAGCTGTGCCACACACTCCTATGAAAGCCAGCAGCTAACCCCACCATGGCATACTATTTACAATGCAGTCTCTCCTTAAGTGATATACGCATGCTTGAGAAATGTTTAGAAGTGATGTCCAAAAGACACCACAAGCAACAAACTCCAGAAGGATGCTGCTTTCTGGGTCAACCAGCACGGTGCCCATCCACAGACACACCAACATTTGCTTAAAGCACTTGAGCCACTTCCCCCAGTCTGGAGAATGCTCTGCAGCAGAGATGAAGGATCAGATTCCTCATGCTCAGTACATAGGAATCAGCTTCAGGAGAGCAAAGGAGCACTCTACAAAGGGACTTCCTTCCAGAGGGCAGCTCTCCCTGTTAATACCTTCAAAAGATGAAGGGAGAAGGTTTCAGTGCTCCAGAAAGAGCTGCATCCTTCCCAGACATCTGTATCAGACCATCATTTCCTAATTACATTTATAAGGTCACTGTATAGAACAGAACAACGTCTTCTCAAAATTAAAGAGAAAGAACTAACGAGCATTCTTTTCCAGTTCCAGGCATCGTTAGCTATGATTCCATCTGGAGTTGAAGGAATCTACTGTATTTGCACAATGATACCTATGGACACATCTCCTTGACCACCCCATGATGGACATTCTTGTACTGGCTCATAAACAGACCATTTCAGCTGCATCCTTACACCTACCCTGTTTATAAAAGCCAAAGTAAACCTCAATGTGACAGGAAAGCAGGGATTTCAGAGCACACGCTGACAATAAGTAAGGTACAACTGTGGCTCTGGAAATCTGAAGTGAGCAAAACAAGCAGTGGATGGATTCAGTATGATCTGTTACTAGGCTGACATGGACGCGGAGCAGCATTCAGCAAATGAGTTAAATTTGTCAGCCAATTTGGAGTTCTGGCTCTGAGATTCAATAACCAGAACCAAAGTGGCAGGAAAAGTGCAAGCAAAAAGAATGCAAAGTTAGAAGTGACAGAAAGCATCCCAATGGCACCTCTCCTTCATACACTGCCATTCTCTGCTTAGGACAGCTATGTTTCAGCAGCAGAGATATTTCTGCTCATCAGCCGAGCTCCCATCCCAGCCATGATGACCAAGCAGCTGGTAGCAATCACTGCCTTCACACCTCCTCCTAACAGGGCAACAAAGAAGCAGATCTCCACAAAAGTACTGAAATGTCAAAAGCAAAGGATTAGTGTGGGCACAGAATGCACACATTTTCCACTCTAGGAGGTGATAAAGAGAAGAACAACGAATAGGGCATTACAGTAATTGCATTAAAACCCATTTGTTACTATAGAATATAAAACAAACACCTCTGCAGGACTGCACTCATTAATCCACGCGCATTAGAAAAATGAAGAGTGCTGAACCAGAGGAATGAAAGAGAGGTGAAAGAGGAAAATGGTAAAAAGCAAAGAAAGGTAACATCACCATGGACTGAGAAAGCTTTTCTCTGTATGAAAGCTGAGAGTGCTTAAGATGGCATCAAAATGTTACCGGGTAATATTCCCTGGAATTATTTTGCATTAAAGCCTGCATTAAACATATTACACTCTGGAAAGAAAAAAAACCAACATATTTAATATATTATCAGCTTTATTTGGTCATGTAAAAAAAAATCCAATACACACAATAATGCTTTTTCATAAAAGCAAACTGAAACCAGTGAAAAAATGATGCCTACTGCAAATCTTTACCATTGGATACACATAAGAAACCTGTAGATTCTCCTCCTTTTTATCTACACAAAAGTGTTGGATTTCCCTGCTGTAGATCTCCATTACCCACCCTGAGATGTTTCCAGTTATCACAGCTGAGGGTAATGAAGAAACAAAACAATGATTTCACAGATGAGGATTTGCAGCTAAGCTTTGCTAAGGATCACTGCCTCATCTGTAAGGCAGCCAAGCGCAGACCTTCCCACGTTACCGAAGTCACCCTCTGCTTCCTCATCCCTGGTTTCTCCAAGCTGAGATCATAGTTCAGTTGTTTTGTCATCTAAACTGCAACAAGCCGATCAATGTGCATAAGAACACACTGAATTTAGAGGTGAATCCGAGCGTGCTGGCTGAGCGAGCCAAGGGCCACCCAAGCTGTAAGCATCACTAAGTCAGGTTGTGGAACAGATGGCAGCACAGGGGAGCAAGATGTTTTGCAACACATCTGGTCTCTCATCACTACCCAGCACGAATTAGTAAGCTGAAAAGACTTTGTAAATGCAGGAAAAAAAATATAGAAGAAAAAACCAAAGTGAAGTTATTTTGCCTTCCAGAAGTTTAAGTACTGTGCTGCTGCATCCTCCAGGCAGAGCTCACGTAGGAGAGAACACGATGCTCACTTCTTTCTACATGAATAAAAATAAGATAAAGTCAAGTTCTAGACCTGTCTAAGAGTCATTCAAGTTCTGGTTTTTTCTCTGCTCACCGTTTAAGACAGACACTTGTTCTTAGGGAGCTGATGAAGATGCCAACTCCTACCAGCCTTCTCCCTCCTCCTTTTTACCTATTGATCTGCACTCTGAGTGCTTCAACCAGTAAAAGCCAAGGATATGAAGTCAAAAATAGTGTTGAAAAGAAGAGAGATCACCACTGACTGTAACATTAATCACGTGGCACATGGCATAGGTAACATAAAGGACAATCGAGAACATTTAAATTAAGTTTTAGCATTAAAAAGTCCCTTAACTGAAACACATTGTATGCTATAATCACATCAACCCAAATTCATCTGTAGTCAGGAATACTCTGACTTCAACAAGCACTAAAGATGGCCAAGGGGCAGATGCCTTGGCATGTGTCTTCTGCTAACCCAGAATCACAGTTTTGATGTTCCCGATTTTCCTATTGCTAAAAGCAATAGTGTGGCTCTCGCTATGGTGGTCAACAGGCCATGTCCTTAAAGAAGGCAAAATGGTGCCACAGCGCACCTGAAGGACCTCGGTGCTTTGAACAGCTGAAACCTGAAATGGGCTCTACCCAAAATCTATGATGTTGCTGTGCATAAAACACATCAAAATACACGCTGGGCATGAGGAAGGAGGAAATGAGTTAAACATATCCTGAGGAAACACCGGATGGAAGAACTCGTGCAGCTTACGGTCAGTGCTGGCACAGGATGCAGTCAACAGGGGCCAGTTAATGAGACTGAGGCTGCATAAGAGATCAGTGACCCAAGCAGGCATTTCTTCAGTGATAACCAATAAAAATAATAATACAGCAAAGAGAAAACAGAGAAAGCAAGAACTTGTGGCCAAGCACAAGAGGGCAACAGCATCAACTTCAGCCAACAGCGCCCACAGCCTTGGAGAAGGTCCCAAATAGAGCAGCACAGTTCACAATTACCTTTCCAATCACTGAGGCAGGTGCAAACATCCCACAGACTCCATTTTAAAGCCAGTTTACAAGAGGGATTGTATCAGAGTGAGGTGCAAAGCCCTGGTAAACCCTTTTGTCCTTTCCAGGCCAAAACAACACAAACTCCCATTGCCAAAGCCTGCAGACACTGAACCCCAAGCTACCAATCTGGTGCTCAGGCAGGACATGTAACTGCTGGGCACTAAGCTGGGTATGGGGCTGGCAGTGGCTGCTGGACACAGGCAGTTCCACAGCACCTGCTGCTTATGGGATGAAGCAGAGATTTTTATGAAAATACCTTTTTTCAGCTCTCTGCTGGTGCTGCACAAAATCCAGACTGAAGGACGTTTTATCTGCGTGAGGATTCTGACAAACAGCCCACACAACACTCCTGTAGCACCAATAGAGGCTGCCTGAAGCGTCAGGCCCATTTCCCCGTGTTTTTCCCCTTGCTATTGCAGGTCTCTATCTCACCAAACATATTTTTGTGAACAGGGTGTCTTTTCCTGAGCATTTCTGCAGCAGCGAGCTTAATGTCACGGCTATATTTTAATAGTCATTTCAATGGCCTATAAAAATCAAGTTCAACGCAATAAAACTTCTATCGCACTACTGAGGAAACAGTTAGCAAAAAAATGGCCCCTGCAAGACACTCTTCACTGCAATACGGAGCTGATGATGCAGAGCAAAGAGCCTGGAGCAAGGCGACGGTGGGGTGATGGGAAGAACTACCATTTCCTACTGTGCTTCCTCCTCTGTATTTCTACCTGGAAAAGCAAAACAACAAAATCAAGATCTCTGTGTTGTGCTCTCAGAAAAGCTTGTGGACGGGGAAGGGCACTGTAAGATTTTTACACATCAGACCTCACTCTGTTTCTGTTTACTATCAGCTTATTTGTCTCTCAGCCTTTCAAGCTGCCTCCAACAGCAAGAACTACAGGGGAAGAGCAGGGATCCACAGGCAAATAATCCCTGAGGAGCTCGCTCTGCTTTCTTAGAAACAGCAGCCAGAGAGGCAGAATTACCTGCTAAGAGCAGTTTGATCCACCAACACCTCTTTTCCACTGCAGAAATAGGAAACGTGTGGCACTTCAACTGAAGTTGCATGTAGGAATGGATGTAAAAATGCAACCGAGGACACCGATCAAACAGTGCTGAATGCATCAGAAGAGCAGCGTTTTGCAAAAACAGGGGAAAAATTGTTTTTCTCCACACCAATAAGAAACCACATGACTCATGCAGCTTTCAGAAAAGCAAGAGAACTGGCTTGGCAGCTAACGCTAACAAAGAGGTTCTGTCTGAATCACTCGGGGCTTTGGAGGCCAGGCTCTGGGCTCAGCCCCATCTGGAGCACCACGCTGCCTCATGCATCCCTGCTGAGTGGTGCTGCTCAGCCACCGTCCCCCCTTGCTGCCCAGGGACGGTGGTTTCAGCTCACACACTGATGGATGTTTGCACTGGAAGAAGCAGGGAGAAGAAAATGTAACTGAGAGGGGATTCCCATTCTTTAAAACTCTGAATCGCATTTTACTCTCTCCATAAATCAAATACACACCTCTCCTGGAAGTACAAAACAGCAGAGGAACAAAATAATCTGCTTGCTCTCCCACCTTGCTAATCAATAGGATCCCAGATTTACAGCTGTAAAGCATAACTTTACTACAGGCTAATTTGATTGTTCTTCAGCTTTTTCCAGCCTAGTCCAGCAAGTCAATCCAGCTCAATTCCATCTCAAGTGAGGTGCCTGGGCAGGTCAGAAGCAGCTCCCAGCCCACACACCTGGGAAGCCCCAGCCTCCAGCAGTGCTAGCCTGCACCTGGAACCTCAGGGTCAAGAGGAAAACTCAATGATACTCTGCACTTGTTACTCATTTGCTGCTTGGAAGGTTTTCAGTGGGCGTGTAGAAGGCAGCAGGAAGATGGACCCCCTTTGTGAGAGGTCACCCCACCTTAGGGATCAGAGCAGCCTTTTGATGGCCACCGACTTTCAGCATACCCAATTACATCCCAAAAGCCATCAATTGAGTGCTACTATACCCACAAACATTCAGTCCCTGTGTACCTAGCCCCCCATTTCATTCAGGGTTCAGCAAGAGCCAGCACAGACACAGGAAGCACCAGCAAGACTGTCAGATCAACCTGCAGCAGAGAAGCATGCAATGAATGAAGCAACGTTCACTGTTATTCCAACCAGCTGCTATAAGAAAAGAGCAAACTATTCTGGCTTTCTTTTTGGCACGTTATGTCCCCAACACCCTTCCAACTACTGGCTCCCTTTGCCAGGAACAGAGTGTGCAGCTGCCAGCAGCGCCAATGGCCAATGCAGGCTGAAGGACAACCATCCCACTCTGATGGTTTCCAAAGCAGCCTAGAAGACATTGAAGCTGCTTAAATGATGAAACTTGGTAAGCTCCAACTGTCAGCGCACCTTTGTGGTGAACTGGACTGCAAATGCTTTCTGCATTTGCTCAAGTGAGTCACCAATCCGAACCATTTAAATCAAGGGTTACCACAGCTCTGTAAATACAGAGGCCTCCTTCCTTTGCAGCAAGTTATTGATAAAAATCTGCTCATAAATCACTTCAAGAATACTTGCAACTGGAAACTCAAACACAAGCTGAACCCACACAAAACTTCTAAAAATGTAAACAATACCACAACTGAGTAATTCTGCTTGCTCTGTTTGAGAATGTGCTTACCTGGCTATATCCAAGTCACTGCCTTGATTTCTTTAATAAATAAGACTCATCACACAGAGCTCAGAGCAAATCACTTCAGGCACTCCTCGAGGCCTCACTTCTCAAAGATGTTTCAACAGGCTGCTAATGAAACACCTTCCATAAGCTGCAGCCAAAGGGCTCAATGCCCCCAGAGCACACATTACCTGCACCAGCACCTCAAGAGTGAGATAAAAGATGGACAGACTGCATCGGAACAGAGTCCAAAAGCCCAAAGCCACAACCACAGAAGTAGCCCCTAAACCCCCCTCTTGAGTTCTTAGGACAGCAGCGACAAGCATTGAAGCCACCCAGTCTAAAGTAACTGCAGCTGTTACGCTACCCACGGCAACGTCATCTTCCTTTAATCCCTACAGACTCTTAGTGACAGTAAAACGCTAAGAACAAAAACCAATGAACAAAATGTAATATTAAATACCATAAGAATATTTGGCTCTCCATCAAAACTCCAGGGTTTGTTGTTTATCCCCCTTGGAGTCACACATGATGGAAACTGCTGCCTCACAAATACCTCCGTGCCACACAAATATCTGCCCTCTACTCCCACCAGGATATCTCAGCAGCAGAATGTCCTGGGAAAAGAGCCTTCACCTACAGCTCCCAGCCCCCTGCGCTCTGTCACATCTCTGAGCTCACCCTACAAAGGAGCCAATTCCCACAAACACAGCAGCTGTCAAAGCCTTACAACAATTCTGAGCTGGTTGAGGGCACGCTGCTCCCATCACCCGGGAAGGCAGAGAACACGGTCTGTCTGTGCCCGGTGAACAGTGAACAGTGTCAGAAGAGACACAGAAGTACAGCAAAACCTTGACCAAAGTCACACGTGGACAAAAGATGGACAGCCAGCAGCAAAAGGCATCTCTGACAGGCCCAGAGCCGCACACTGCAACCAGAACAGCAGCTCTTACTGGAGGTAGAAGCCCAGATAATGCCAAAACTAAACTAAAAACACGCAGCACTTGTATTTATTCTTTGCTTTAGGTCACTTTACTGATAGCAGTAAGTGTCTCAGTTACACCATTTAGTCTCTGCACTGCAAATCTGAGAGATGGGTCTGCAGAAATAAAACAATCAACTTCTAAAGGGGGATAAAGCAAAGGAAGAAAAAAGAAAAGACCATCTCAGGTCTGATCCATCTACATCTCCCAGTCAAAGAACCGACAAGGAAGACAACCAGCATCTAGTCATGGTAACATGAAACATAAGCAGTAGCTCTGCTGGCACAATGATTCCGCCTTTGCCTGCTGTGATAAAGCAAAAAAGGCAACAAGAGTTTACAGCTGGCTACTGGAACAGAAGCAAACAGCTCAATGCAAGTGCCATTATTTTCCCCTAACTATAAATCTTGAAGGATAAACACTTCTCCTCACCAACGACAAGGGTGAAGCGGTGGTAGCTCATAAGCATTACTTTCCAGAGCATTGAATTATAAGCGAGCCAGAGACTGCTTGAAACAAACAGCAAAAATGGGAACGTTTTCCATTGCGACCACAAATAAGTAGGAACAAAAATAGAGAAATCAAGCTTGTCCTATCTCCTATTTTGGGAGAACAGCCTAAGGTTTAGTCATGACAAAGCTTAAAGGATCACCCATCCCTTTATCTATAGCTTCCCTGACCTAAACAATATGCTCAACCGTATTTCTACGTAGTCATCCAAACCGAAGCACAACCTCTCCTTTAGAGGACAGCATTTGTAAGGACCTCAATCAGCTGCAGCCATTTCAGGGTCACGATCTGTACACTGGACTCATATGCACAGCACATTTTTGAAAGCACGCGTACTTTTAAATCGTTCACCATCTGTGTCAGGACTTGGAAACTCAAATATCATCAGCTACTTCCATCTGGCTCAGCGCTGAGATATTTCCTGTCCCAAAGTCCACTACAGGAATACTTTTTACATTACCAGTTGCTTTCATTTCGCTTGGTTTCTGATACACCAAATGCTACAAGAGCAGAGACAACTTAATTCCCCAATAAAAGCACCCAGCTACATTCCCTGAGCCCACTCTGTGCTGCCAACATCTCTGCCTGCAGACCAGCTGCCACAGTGATGGCTGTGTTACAGGATGAAGCATCAGCTGGGAGGCAGGCGGGCTGCTAGAAAGGCAGGTACCAACTAAGCTCCCTTCCACTTTGCCCCTTAAACCAACTAAAGTATCAGCATCAAGAGGCAACTTATTTCTTTTGCAATTCTTTTTCTTAATTATTTTTTATTATCAACCCAGAAATCAGAGAAAACCTCTAAAACCATGTGTTCTCAATGTGGGCATGCTCAGCTCCTGGCCTGGCATCAGCACCCTTCCCTGGGAACTGGGCAGTCCCAGGGCTCAGCCACGCTTCCCATCATGTGCTGCTTTGACATGCAGGACTTCAAATCTAGAGCTGTCAGTACTTCCGTGCTTTGTTTGGAGAAGGAGGAAGATGAACACAGAGCATTTCAGAGCCGTGAGGGGCTCAGGTGCCCCGCAGCACTCAGTCCCTCTGCGTGCTGTGGTCTGTACACTCCTCACCTCCCACCTGGACTTCCAGACATCACGTGTCCAAGTGGTTCAGGAGCCATGTTCCACGCAGCTCTGCTGGCAATCAATGAGGAATTTACCATCTCCAGCACTGCATCCATTATCCAAGGAGAACAATGCAGTTTGCTGCTGCCAGCACGCAGCATTTCCCCAGCACTCCCACTTTGTGCTCCTCAAAATGCTGCGTGCGGCTTCACGTGGGATCTGATCAAGGTCTCTCCAAGCTCAATGAAGTTGTGAAGCTGGTCAGAACACAGCGCCCAGGAGCCGAGCTCCTACAAGCACACGCTGGTCATGCACACCTTTACTTTCTTCATGTCCCTAAATTACAGAGCAAACCCTCCACAGCTCACTCGTTTCTTCTTCAGGGTAACACAAAGGCTTTTTGCTATTCCAGCTCCCCTCGGTGAAATCAATTACAAGAAACCTCTGTAAACATTTTATACAAAGGTTTGTGCTAAAATAACACAAACAGCACCCTAAAAGAGCAGCGCCGCTAGGAAATACTAGACACGTTAGGAATATAGTGCAAGTGTGGTGGCCAACAGTTACTCCAGTTATCCATCTGTCTCCTTTGTTATGTGCACGGTTATATAATTGCACATAATAGTTCTCAATGTAATTATTTCATGTTAGTTACAGAGCTATATGGAGCAGAAAAAATATTTCAAGAGATAGTTCGTATTTTGCAGATAAAGCTGGAATTCCGTAACTGCTGCTCCCTGTGTCACAAGTCTTTATATCCATAATCATATTTAAGGTACCAATTACATAAACACAAGACTAATAATGCTCTAAATGTATAGAGAACACAGAGAAAGTTTCACAACCACAAACATTTATCTTTTCAAACACTCTTTTGGTTTAGATACAGCACCGTTTCCATTTGCCTCCAAGCTCAATGAAGTATTTCATTAACTCATTGAGGAACATATTAAAAATAAACCCCAAAACCCTACAGTTCGAATGCAGCTGAGGTCAGCCATCCTTGCATGTCTTCAGCTTTGAGGTGAGTACAGACATGAGATGGTTATTGCTAACGGAGTAAATGCTTTCCAACTGGATTAGCACTGGATCCTCACTGGAGCTTCGATTCATTCATCTAAGTTGGCTTCCAGCTATTTATCTTGAGTTAGACACATCCACAGGTGTTTAACAAGATGTATTGGATTTCAGTCCTCGAGGATTACTAAAGAGCTGGGAAAGGCATGTGGTCAGCAGCCAACACGGGACAGTCTCCAGAAACACAAGTATATCCCAAATATGCTTAAGCCTGTAGCTGCAAGCTGAGGGACAAGCTCCCTGAAGACGCTGTTTTGGCTTTAAATTGCATTCAGTTTACTTCCCCTATTCCTGAAAATTTGGCCCATACATAATATGTATTTATTTTACATCAATAAACACTAAATAATAATAACAACCTAAACCAAGCAGTCATCGCAAGCAATAGACAAACAGGAAAACCAAATAAACTGATAAGGTATGTACTACTTCTTCCCGTAAAACCTCGGACCAGAACCTTGTCCTACTGTTACTTCCATACCTGTGTATGATGTGAAGTGTAAAACCCCACTGTATGAAAATTTCCCCTCCTCTTCTCTCTTCTAGGACCAGAAGTGTTAATTCACAGTGGATAAACTCCCAAAGCAACCCAAAACTCAGCAGAGTCCAACCAATGCTCAGCATCGTGCCTGCAGGCAGCTGTTAGTGATGTGCTGCTCCATGCCTACAGCAGAGCCATAGCACAGAGCTACACGGTACCATCCAGCACTTAAATACAGCACATATTTAAAAGCTCTTATAAAAACTCCACGAACCTTTCAGATCACAGGTGACACGCATGAAAGGTCTGGGGTAGTTTACCATCCCTATAACATCGCATTGCTCGTTAACTCATCCCACTGCAAACCCTAAAGGTTTTTCACCTGCAGCTGTGAAGCAGAGAAATGATTAGCAATAAAGACAAACAGCTGAAGCTCACAACTGTCACAACACCTTTTCATTAGGCTGGAATAGAGGCTGGTACCTCCCTTATCTCGGGATATTTCAAATGAGGGCCAAAAGCCAAGGTGCTACAGCTAAAAATAAATGCCCCCAGTCACCACACCAGCAACCCACAAATACTGGATATTTTTTGGCACTACAACATCCTGACTTGAAAATCCGGCTAAGTCCATCCTATTTCAAAGCATCCCAAATTAGGCAGGTTTTCATTTGCCTGTTGTAACAAACCAAACTGACCAGTAACAAGGAAAAAAGTCCCAAATGAGGCAGCTTGCAGCAAAATTGGTTTCCTTCCTGGGTTGGTTTGTTGTTGTTACAGTTGTTTGTTTTCAAAAAGCACGTGTGGAAACACAAATCTTACTCAGGACATTGCTTATCTGGGCTTATCAGGTGCTGGTTGAGGACTGAGAACTGCAGACACCACCTCAAGCACCTGCACTACCCTGTCTACATGGGGAAAACCAGAGAGCAACCAGGTGAGCCACAGAAGTGCATCCACACTACATAGACAATCACAGATAGGGAAATTACTCAAGCAATGCTGGTATCTTTGATATACTTAGCATTACCATTGGCCTACTACCTGACATTGCACTTCCAGGCATCAGGTGCCATCCTGAAGTAATGCATTCAATACAGCTCTACAGCTCCAACAGGGACAGGCAGCAGATACACACAGCTCCTGGACTTCCTGATGGTCCTGCTGAGAAAGCCATGCACCCACACAGCTACCTCCATTCCCAAGCATGCCACATCCCAACAATGAGATGAGAGCCAAAAACACAGAGCTGCAATGGTGAAAGAAAACGATGAGCGGCATCAGGAGTGCAGAAAAGCTGCTGCAATTCAGCTGTTCATTTTCCTCTTTCAGGCTCCCTGTGTGTTCATCTCATACATCCCTCATGCTATTCCATCCCCACCCATTCCTCATCCCGCCTCCCCACGCTCACAGCCCCACCAGGAAGCAGAGCTGAGTCACGCTCACGGCTGCCCTCGGAGATAAGTCTCATGTGCTGCTCCCTGCGTGAATCCTGGGCATGAAGGAGCTGCTGGAACCCGGCACTGTGGGATGGGATGGGGGAGCTGAGCAGAAAGAGCATCTCCTGAAGCATCTGCATCCAATGTCTCCATAATTTACTCCCCATGCATCGCCACCAGCAGCCTTTAGGACTTGAGAAGTTAAGAGTTGTGCACAGGAACATGCTAATCTAATGGGGGGAAAAAGCTACATATGCATTACATATAAACATTTGGCTTTTACAGACACATACACTTCTGCTCTCCCCCAAGGTAAGCAGCATAACCCACAACCAACGACACCCTCCTGCTGATTGCTGCTTCTCTTCAGAGCAATGCCCACACACTCCATCAGCTCAGCCCTGCAGAGATGGATGGCAGCTCCATTAGCAGCCCTGCTTGGAGGATGCAAGCATTGCTGGTTTGCTGTCATACACCACTGTTCTGCTGTCATTCTCCAGCACTGGCTGTGGCAAACAGTTGAGAAGACAACATTCCTTTATTAGGATGTTCACCTTAACAGAGTTTTCTCCATTGCACGACTTCTGAATTGCAGGAGGAGCCTCTGCTGAGCACCCTGAGCCCCTTCAAGAGTTACTGCTCCAGCACACTCCCAACACAAACCTGTGCTCTATGAAGCCACGGCACAAATCAAAGACTTTAGTTTTTAATTATACCTACATTCACTCTCTACAAATGCACCTTCCCACACTGGATACCCAAAGCTTTTATCTCAACACATTCAGCTGCCTCCATAACGCCTTGTTCTCACACAGCAAAGCATCTCTAGGATATTATTGCCCTAAAAAGCACCTCCAGCATGAGGCATCACCCTCCAACACACACTGCATGCCCTGCAGTGTGCTCAGCTTTCCAACACCAGCTCACAATGTGGGTATGCACAACTGATATCAGCATCAGTGCAACACTGCACTGGAGTGCAAACACTCCATCTCTTATTTCCCAATGGAACACTCGGGTTTGTTATTCCCTCCTGCCGCTTTTCTCCTCCTCAGTCCCTACAAAACACTTTCAATCCCAACGAAACACCCTCCGGGCCTCAGCCCGAGAACAATCCCCCTCTGTGCAGGGGACGGAAACAGCCGAGGGCGACATGGATCCTCTGCAGCAGCGGGGAAACCTCAGCACATCGAGGGGCACGGGGAGAGGCCGGTAAGAGAAACCCGTCTAAACCAAAGAGAGTGGTGCTCGTGGCGGGGTGAGGGGAGAGGAAAAAGCACACAAAGCTGGAACTTTTTGCTCCAGGATGACTCGAGTACGGGCTGAGCCGCGCTCCCGCACTAACTCCTCAACTCCACCGGCCGGCAGCTGCGGGAAGGGCCGGGATAGAAGCTCTGGGGAGCAGCCCTATGGAGCAGCCCTATGGAGCGGCCCTATGGAGCAGCCCCGGGGCTCCGCTCTCGCCCCGCAGATCCCACCTGGAAGCTGCGGCCCCGCCGGGCCCAGCGCAGCCCCCGGCCCGGAGCAGAGCGTGGGGGGGATCCCCGCTTAGTTCGCGGAGCGCCGCAGCGCAACAGGCGGGCACGGAGCCCGAGGGGAGGCGGGGAGGGTCCTCACCTACGCCGTATTTCTCCTCCCTTTTGGTGGGAACCCAGCGGGTCATGGCGCTGGGGCGGCCGGAGCGGGCGGGGATGCGAGAACCCCGCTCCTACGCCGCCATTTTCCAACCGCGGGACGGGAAAAGTTTCTACCGACGGCAGTCATGTGGTGCGGGCGGAGCCAGCGGCACGGCCCGGCCGGGGGGAGCCGGCACTGGGCAGCCCCTGCACGGCGGAGCCGGCCCCGCCTTCGTGGCCGAGAACCGGGGGGGTGCAGAGCGCTGATCCCATCCCGGACGGGACCCAGCGGCACCGCTATGGAAAGCCGGGCAGCTCCGGAGCTGAGCGTATCCCGGCCTCACTGTGCAGGAAAGCGTCTGTCCCACTCAGAACCGGCTCTGTATAAAGCAGCGTGTTCCTCTTTATCACGCCGGACCGCTTCCCAACTCTTCCAAACAACGTCGAAGTGTTGGTTACTTTGGTTTCTGCCGTGTTCCCCGCCTGGTCAGTGCCCAGAGATGCTGCACTAACGCCTGGTATCACAGGGCATGTAGGGTCACTTTATACAACAGCACTCGTTATCGCCAGGTTTGGAGCCAAATACTTCATCCCCAACATCTGAATGAGGCTACACCTCATTCTACAAACCTTCCCTTTTCCCATCTTTGGGATCCATTGCCCAGGTCACTACCTACAAGTTCAAACTAACCTGAATTTCATTGCTCTTATCCTACTGAACTCCAGGGCTGCTGTGATAAATCCAACCTTTGCACTTTCCCACATTATGTCCTGGAGTGAAGAGATCAAAAGATTCTCCAAGTCAGCTGCCTGGCTTATCATCTTTATCCTGCATTAATGAGTAAATGATGAGAGTCTTACCAAAGACAACTTACAACAGAGCTCTTTGATTTAACAGGTTTATTTTTCATAAGATAAATCAAAGTGAATTAACTGGGATAATGGGCATACTCGTCCTGTTGCTGTAGTCATCTTTATAACTTCTTTGTAAGGCAAGCAAAAGGGGAGTGAAATGGAAAATCAGTGCAGAAATAGTAGTTATTTCTAGTGACAAGTCCTGTATGGCCACAAACTGCACCAGGGGAGGTTCAGATTGGATATCAGGAGGAATTTCTTCATAGAAAGAATTGGGTTTTGGAACAGGCTGCCCAGAGAGGTGGAGTCCCTATCCCTGGACATGGCACTTAGGGATGTAGTTTAGGGGTAGGCAGTAATGGGACTTGATGATCTTAGGGGTCTTTCCCAACCTCAGTGATTCTTTTAGTACTGATATATTCTTTTCTGAGGTGCCAGCAAGTACCTGTAGCAAAAGTGGAGAATCTGAAGGAGCTCAGACATTAAATGGTTTAAAGACCTTTAAGACTATTAATATAATAATCTGCTACAGAGAACTTGATTTACTTTCATTTAAGTTACTGATAAAGAAGAATCACTTCCATGGACACCATGCTAGCTTTACAGATACAGACAGTGAAAAAAAAAATGATACAAAGCAGCTCCGATGTTAATTTTAACCTGGACATAGTTGTAATTAGCTTGTGTGTGGCAAAAGAAGGTGGTGACGGTGTCTACTAATGAGTTACAGGCACTATAGAACAACAGCAAGTAACAAAGAAGGAAAAGTAGCTCACCTCCTCCAACAAGTAGCTATGGCTCAAGAAGAATGCAATCTCTGTCCAGGGAAAAGCTGTTTCTATGGCTGCAAACCCTTAAATGAGGATGAGAAGGGCTGGATCCTCACCCTTCCATTCATTCAGATGTATTGCTTGCACCTGAGCTCCCTGGGTTAGCTATGCTTGCTCACTTGGGGTTCACCTGTTGGTTCAGTCTGTGACCTGGCTGTTCTGCTGCAGCTTGTAAAGTGGCCTTGTGCTGTTTGCTGCCCTTCCTGGGCCCCAACATTCAAATCTGAAATTTAAGCTAGACGAGAATATTTTCCTGCATGAAAAATGCACTGCTGACACCTTTCTTCGGGTGTTAATCAAGGTTAAATTTGATTCTTCCATAGATAAGTGAGACTTAATGGAAGCATACGCCTTCACTATATGGGAATTAGGAATGCTGTGGTTCCTAAGGTAGGAAGAGCCCTGTCAGTGAGGTTGGTTTTTTTGGTTGTGTTCTGTAATTGCCTATAGCACAAACAACACAAGCAATCCCACAGCCAACATAAAGACACACATAAGGTTCTATATTCATTTTATTACTTTCCACATTTTCATTTTAATGAAAACCTGTTACGAATGCCATTGAAATTCTGATACCCAGTAAAAAATCCTCCTCCTTGTTCACAACGCATAAATATTCCAATAGTAGATTTTACAGCTAGGAACAACAACAAAAAATGGTAATAGGATAGAGCTGTAATATGGAGAGAGTAGAAGGTTTTTATTTTTGCTCCAGCAAATGTAATGTAAAGTATGCTTGTGAAGAATATTTTTCATTAACTGTAAAGTGCTGTAGCTGACATAGTTTACATACTTGGGCATAATATGTTTCTTCACACTGTGTGTGTATGCTTTTCATTTGTGAAGAGGAAACTGAAAAATGTTCCTTTCCATAAAATAGGAAAGTTTGATCACATCGCTATGTCAGCTCTTTGGATTCTCACCTTATTGTGTAATGCATCCCATGGAATTGGAGTCGCTTCTCCTGGAGCAGAGAAACATTCCTTTTCCTCAGAGTAACTCCAAGGGATCCAAATGCAGCGTTTGGCCCCAGATGAGATTTGAAAATCACGTCAGAGAGATTAGGAGTGTCTTTGGGAAGGGATGGGTGGAAAAAGAATTGCTGCTCTGAATTAAATCTATTTGCGATGGATAAGACTCTATAGACGTATAGATGCAGTTGAGTTGTATTTCATTCTTGCTGAGTATAGCTACACAAGAGGAATCTTTGTTCCATCTCTGTTCAAAATCACTTTTTAAGGAATATTAATATTCCCCTTTTTTTATTACTGTCAAACCATGTAGGTAAACTCCAAATTTACACATACCGTGCAAATTCCTCTTGGAAATATCCTTCCCTGGAGATGATGTTGAGGACTTATAAAATCTTACAATAAATGACTGTTTCGCTTTCCTATCTCTGCTGCAGATATTCTGTTGGAAATGCTATTGTTTCCTCTACAGATCCTCGTCATCTCTTATGCTGTACAACTTTCATTTGGGGTGAATGACCTCCATGCTCTCAGATCATCTTTGCAGTGAACAGCTCCCTATATTTGGGTATACATGGAGTTCTTTATACCCGACATAAAGTCACTTTTAAAGTACAGTTTTGTTACGGCGCATTGCTCTTGGTCAGAATGGAAATAAAATTAGTTTTATGGGTGTGGGCGACTAAAATGACTTCAGCCTTTTAGCCTGGTGTTATATATGCCCAATATATATATATAATTACCTAGGGAATCTCCTCCAGATGAATATGGGAGAATTAAGAAATAACATTTTTACGTATCAACTTACTGATATTTTTGGTTGAACAGCCTAGATTTTAGCCTAAAAAATGAGGTTTGGTTGTTGGTAACGAAAGCGATTTGGCTCCATTGGAAACTGCACAAAGTGTTCTTGCTATATTATGCAGAAAGTGGTATAATGAATAAGACATCTTCACATGGTTTGATGTTTAAATGCAAATGTGTGACCACCTAGTTACTCTTTATGAATACACAAGAGTTTCCGAAGTGATGTATTTTAGGAAGGGTATGATTATCATAGATAGAGCTTGGTTTATACCCTGGTATTTTATTTTGTGCTCGAGAATAAAAAGAAATCAGATGAGTTTTACAGCGCTGCAGTAAATGGCTTCATTTCTACTCAAGGGGAAAATCTGTTTTCTGATCATACCAGAGTGTAAGATTTTACATTCTTCGGAGAAAAAGCACAGGGAGGTTTTATGAGGGGTCAGCCTCTTCTATCCCCCTGCACTTGGCACAAATGCCATTTACGCTAGTAGTACATCTTGTTCTGCAAAAAGAATAGCAAGCAGCATGTCCCAGGTAATGTGTTTGTTAGACTGACAGCAAGTATTTTGGATGCTGTAGTTGTCTTGGGACAGAATGGATGCTCTGCCAATGGGAACCTTCTCAGCAGGTGTCAGGAGTGCTTATTGCATCCCTGCTTTCCAGCCTTTGCAAATCATGTTGGGAGCACGAGGAGCCGAAGCGGTGCAGTTTCTGTCCTGCCACACTGGGTTTATTCTGCAGGACCAGGGGAGCTGATGGAGCTTGGCTATAATGTTAGCAATTGCAGGTTTATCCAGCTTCATGGTTTTATACTGAGACTGGGAAGGTTTAGGTTGGATATGAGGAGGAAGTTTTTCACCCAGAGGGTGGCGACACACTGTTCACAGGTTGCCCAAGGAGGCTGTGGATGCCCCATCCCTGCAGGCATTCAAGGCCAGGCTGGATGTGGCTCTGGGCAGCCTGGGCTGCTGGTTGGTGACCCTGCACACAGCAGGGGGTTGGAACTGGATGAGCACTGTGGACCTTTGCAACCCAGGCCATTCTGTGATTCTATGATTTCCTAGTACCCAAATTTCCATTTAACCCAGCTTTAATTTTTGTCTTTCCAACTGAAATCCTGAGCAACTGCATTAGGGGCATATTGCAAGTTCCAAAACTTGATGCTTCATTCATTCCTTATAAGAACAGGACTTTAACCCAATTCTTAATAGCAATGTGCTCTTCCCAAGGAAGTGCTCAGGAACATCACTGCAAATTTTACAGTCAAGCCCAAAGCAGTTAGAGGAAAAAGTAGTACAAATCACTGTGAAATAAAGGCTAAAATATAGTTTACTGTTGCTTAGTGGCAACCTGATCCTCTTTGCAGTAACTTTAAATAACCGACAGTATAGGTTTTATGTGTGGGTGGGTTTTTTTCCTGTTCAGTGGTAGTTTTTTCATATATTTGATATTTATACACTATAAGAGGTTATGAACTCTATTTACGTACCCTTAAGCAAACTCGAAGCTAACGGGCAAAACAAAATGTTTTATGTAACAACTTAGGGAAGAATTGCTCCCAGAGACCAGTTGGTTTGCTTTATGCATCCCAGCAGATGTATGGCTTAAAATATAATGCGTTATGTTCACAGTAGTTAAGAACGTTTTTCTGAAAAAAACAGTGAAAAAGACGTATTCTGATAACCATATTCTGCTAGATTCATTTTTCTTATTGTAAGACAGATAATGATCAGATAGAGAGGAGTGTGAGCTCGAGATGAAAACATACATTATTTCTGTTAAAAATGCACTTAAGGAGCACTTAACATTTTGAAAGCACTGAACAAATATTAACTCTTTCTTGCGGGACAGCGCCCTTATCTGTATTTACAGTGGAGAGGCAGCTATGCTAAGGCCACCTTTTTAAATGTGACAGGCATTCAGGAATTGAGAACTCAAAATATCAGACCACTTCTGTCACACCTCTTGATTAGGTGATTTTCCTGAGGCCAGAAGCGACACATTAGCTGGGGCAGGGTTAGATTTTATAATTTCCTCGGTCTGCAGGCAATGTTCTCTCTCGCCTTTTGATGAGCGATATGAGACGACAATGAGAAATGACAATGTAAGAACACGATGTACTCCCACCAGCTATAAGGTCTGAGAAACTAGTTACTGAAATACGAATTAGTCGGCTCAATAATGAAAATGGTTTTTGCAGGAAGAATGCCTGTTCCTGGGGCCGGTTCACAAACACGAGGTATATGCCACACGTATACAAAAAGGTGTTAATGTTGAAAGAAAAAATGAAAACATGCTATTAACTTTTCATCCTTTTTGCCTACCCATGGGTGTTCATCCCATACCAGCTTTCCCAGTTGGACTGGTGGGTTTTCCTGCTGTACCATAACAGGGGTAGGATTGGCTTATTAAATACCCTTTTCAAAAGCTTTCTGAGATGTACCAGCTGCCCCCTTGCTTTCACTTGAGTCCCACAGCCAAACTGCTTCCGAACTGGGATGTGATGATTTTTATTTGTCTATGTTACTAATATATTCTTAGGAATTCGGATGTAGTTTTTAACAGTGAAGGTTAGCTGGCAGAGAGACAAGATAGATTGTGACCTGGTTCAATAGCACAATTCTGAACCTTACTTTGCTGTAAATATTCCTTTCTGAAATCAGCAGTGCTTTTCTTCCCATTGTGTATGACCCAGAATCCCAGGAAAATGTTGGATGTTAGGGGGAAGTTCTTCACTAGGAGAGTGGTGAGGTCCTGGAACAGGCTGCCCAGGGATGTTGTGGATGCCCCGTCTTGGAGGTGTTCAAGGCCAGGTTGGACGGGGCCCTGGGCAACCTGATCTAGTAAATGTGTATGTTTGGTGGCCCTGCCAGGCAGGGGGGGTTGGAACAGGATGATCCTTGAGGTCCCTTCCAGCCCAGGTCATTCTGTGATTCTGTGATTCTGAAAAGGAGCCATGTGCTACCTGTGCTTTGCTTCATTCCCATATGGGCGGCAGCTCCACTTACCCACACTGAGCACGGAGCTGTTTTCCAACTAAATGTTCATTGCCACTCCTAGAAAATAAAGGGAAAATTGCTTTCCTCGTGTCTAAGTTAGAAAAACATCTTTGAATTCTCTCCTGTCATTCTGGGAATATGTCACTTTTCTATTTTCACAAGGACACTTCACTAGGATGACTCAAATAGAGTGAGGGTGCTTTTTGTATTCATGAGCATGCTCCGCTCGGCCAAAACTTCAGCTTGCAAACTACTCTGAGTTGTTTGGAAACAAAGAGCTGCGAGCTTTGTTCCTCCCTCTGTGCGCTGTTTGTGTCACTCCGAGTCACCGCAGGGACGTGGACAGGCGGTGGTTGCAGAGGAAATGCAGTCTGAAAGTGAGGAAATCCTCTTCTGCAACAGAAGCCTCCGCCTGGAGAGCAGCGGTGTTCAGTTCTGAGAGCACTTCTGATAAAATCTGCCACTGTCCAGTTCCATTCTGCGTGCTCTTCATCTAACACTGTGTATGAGTATGTACGTACATCTATAAAACACATATATATCACCATAAACTGCTAGAAAATATTAATATTCTGGACAGGAATCCAATTTTATTTTTAAGCAGCACTTGCAGGAGATTGTTAAATCGAGATTGTTAAATCTTGTAATGGAATCATTGTCTAGACAGTTTTCTTGCTGGCCAACTGAATTTTTTACTTTGATTGTTTTTAATGTATTTCCTGGAACAAAAAGTCCCAATCATTTGTTTACAAGCTTTTCTGGAAACTGTGTTGGATTTATAAGACTCAGAACTGATAATAATTATTCTAAACCAAACAATATATTTCTGGAGCCTGACCATTCCCAGGGAGAACGGCTAAAACTCTCTCAGATAAAAAAGTTACTGTTGTTTTTTTCTCAAGTGAAACGTTATCAAGTGTGTTATTTGGAAAGGGGCAAAGCTTCCTCTCAATGACCGTGAGCTGTTTCCATCGGGTGATTATTATCATGCATTCCTATGTATGAAATGAGTCAGTGTATCCTATAGTGGAAAATCTCAATTATTGCCCCTATTAGACTCATTCTTGCTACAGAAGCCTCAGCATCCAGGCAGAGATCGTGGCCTTCATCCCAGCTTGCTGACACTCATATTGGCTTTGGTGGGCTGTAGCTCTGGATTTGCTCTTCCATTAGTGGTTTTCAGTCATAAATCTCAAACCAACCCATATATCACTGGTTTGAACAGCAGGCATTATGAACAGCACCTATGGCTCTTATGACTCTTCTGTTTTCGTTCGTTTTTTAATGTGCTTTAATGATGAAGCATTACAGTCTTCCACTTTCAGGGAGTGTAACTTTGAATCACATCAAAGGCATAACAAGAACAGTAGGGCACTTTAAAAGACTGTTAAAATCAATGAATGAAGCTGAGTTATCAGTGAAGGCCACAGGTTCGTTAACAACATCTTTTTTTGGTTTGATTGTGTTTTAAAGGAATTTTCCTTAACCTCCCTCCCCCTTCCATTTTTTTCCTCTTGCTCCCATCCTTTTGTTATTAATATCAATCTTTTTCGCTTCAACCCCACTGCTTTCTAAGAACCTCGGCATTGCTCACCAAGGAGGAAGTGCAACCGATCAGAGTCTGAATGACACAGAATGAGCCCTTCCAGGAAGCTGAACTTCCTACCCTGCAGGGCTGCTGTTGATTATGCTACTATCTGTCTGTCTGTCTGTCCTGCTTCCTTATGCCATGCTGAGGATGAGCCCTACCTGCAGCAGGACATCAGATGGAGCTCTATATGACTGTGGTCCTTATAGGAGATGCGCGCTCTGGGAGCTTTCCTTGCAACAGATTTATCAACTGGGAGGTATCATACATAGAATCCCAATAGCCATTAAGGTTGGAAAAGATCTCTAAGATCACCAAGTCCAACCATCACCCCATCCCTTCCATGCCCACAAAAGAATATCACAAATAGCACTGCTACACACAACATGGGCTTGTTGAGGGATGCATCACAAGGTACCACTGCTCACCTGGGGTCATGGTTTCCACGGCCACCTCCCATCTTCTCCATCTGCCTGCCTCTATGTACAACCCCAAAATGGAAAGAAATAACTTTCCAACTTAGAAAAGCCTGCTCTGAGTGTGTGACAACAATTGTCTCATTTTGATGTTTCTTGTAATGCTATGAAAACCAAACTTCTAATTCAACTTCGGAGCAAGAAATATCTTTTCTCAAAACTCTTTATATTTATATAGCTATCTGTCTTTAGATTAGACAAGTAGATACATGAATTGTCTTGTAAAGTTGTAGTTTCCCTTTAATAAGCCGCTCTGACAGGCAATTATTCATGCAGTCTGCTCTGTGCTAAATGTTTCTTCATGCTGTGCATCCCTGTCTCTTGATTGCAGGGATGTGCTCTTGTGAATTACAATTATAAGTAAATATGAACTGGTATGTATGAAATTATTTAGTAGAGCTGCTCTTGTTACATGATATTGATTCTGGGCTTCTGCTTTACAATGATACAGTTCTAGTGGATGCCATGTATTTTTTCATCGAGTTCATAGGATTGCCATTAGTATTTACAGAAATTGAAGATTCTAAGTGTAAAGATTTTCTTCTGTGGAAAATAGTTTGCTAATGTTTATATTTTGGGGGTGAAGTGTTAAAATTGGATCCTGTAAAGGTGAAGGTGTCACACATACATAAGAAGGTAAGCCCAGCCCACTTCCCCAGTGACTCTGTTTTCAGTAGGTACACATGGAGGCATTGTGGTACTGAATGTTGTCTCCACATTTGCCAGCTTTCAAAGAGAAATTCAAATTATTGATCTAACAGTTATTATCTTAATTAGATATGAAGTTTGGGTGGAGCTTCTCTGACTGTAAAAGTCTGGAGCCTACCTGGAGCTCGTCATTCAGGACAGCAGAAAGTGCAGGGAGAAGAAATCTGCAGAAAGCACTCATTTATCTCAGATGTATCAGGATGGGTTAAATCATCTCCTAATGGTGCCTATCCTTCTCCTTAACTAGACAGCCCATACAGGCTGTATAGACTGTAGACCAGACAGCTCTTCTGATCCTAACACTTAAACTACACTTACCAGTAATTGAAAATTATATGGGATGAATATATATGTATAAAATTGAAAGATTTTCTGCTGGGGAGAGATTTACGCAACCAGCACGAGTCATATTTAACTTAATAAAACCAACATCCACTCACGATAAAAGAAAATTCTGATCTCACTCCGTGTAGATCCTTACACATTTGGACCATACAGAGTAAAAATCTAAAACCATGTAACAAATGGATGGCATGGCAGTGCAATTAGGAGGGCCAGCAACTGGTGCTAAGAAGTCATTGATAAACAGCAAAATGCTGGACCCACATAGGACTTCATTAGGGTTTGGGCAGGCGGTGTGGCAGGAGGTTTCCAGCAGTACATTGCAGGTACAGTCTAACTTATTCTGTGATGCATTTGGTGTAAAAGAGAGTCCACACACAGCTTTCTGCCCAGTGTCTCCCTGCAGACTGCCTGATGGGAATCACGGAGGAGAAGAGCATTTTATTGCCCTAAGAGCTGCATGGCTAGATGAAAAATAAATGCAAGTCTCTGTGTGTCAGCTTAATGATTGCCTTCAGAGGGAACAGCAAACCTGGGTAAAATACGAGTTTGAATTACATATCAAGGAAGCAACAGGCTGTGGTGGGAATAATAATTGGCTTATTTTGCCATTTCACCTTCTGTGTTCAGTTATATCACCACAAATATTCCAGTTTGGGGTTGTGGTCCTAGTTTTCATTTTATACCGTTTTGCTCCAGTGTAAATGATTACGCAGGTGCAGAGGTGCTGAATTTGGCTCAGCAAATAAAATGCAGTTTTGATGAGCGTGATTGGATATGGAAAAAAAAAAGGGCAACCACAAAACAGGTCAGCTCTCTGGAATATAAATTAATGAAAATGAATCAAGAGCCATCTCTTCTTGCTCGGGCTGCAGCATCACTGGTCTATCGAGCAGTACAGAAAATTGTGAATATTTACCAATGTGCTCCATCAGTTATAATGGACTAAGAAAATATGGCATCTGGTAGAGGATGGAGCATGGAGACCAGAGACTGTGTGCTGCTACGAGGACTGAATGTTCTGTTTAAGCAGACTGAACCATCTCAGGGGAAGAGCTGGGATCCTTCTCACCACTGCTGTCACAGCAGTTTGGCTGAGATATGGCAGTTCCTATGGTAGTGTTTAGCCCAGGTTTCCATCTAACCTCTCCCAGAGATCACTGAAGGGAAGATAATCCATCTCATCTTAAAACAAGCTCAAAATAGGTCACATAGGTAGTAGAAGTCAACCCAGCTTTTCCTATTGCTTGGAGTTAGCCTGAACATTTACATGTAGCAGAGCTCTGCTCCAGCCAGTAGAGTTGGGTGCAATGCTTATAAGCTGGCAGTTTTGTAAGCTATCTCAGTTCTAGTTTCCATCCTAAGTGGCACCTGCTATTCTGAGGTATTGTTTCCTGTGTGTTTTTCATGCTTGGAAACAAGTGCTTTGTTTAAAGAGCTGTTGTACAGTTGTTTTCTGATTCCCAAGAGCAAAACTGTTCCACCTGCACCCAAGTTTGAGTGGGAAGGCAAAGCCCAGAGATGAGGCCTGAGCTGATGAGCAGAGATGGCAATTTCCAATTGCGGTTCTTCTAAAGAATTAACTGTCTCAGTGTGTGATAATCAAACAGCATAGGGATCTCTAATGATCTCATGTTCTTCTTTTTTATTTCTAGATCAAATAGGCACCGGCGCTGAGCAGTGTATTGTCACTGTTATGAGGAATGGCTCTGAAAAGTAGACGCTTTCCTAATTTGCTAAAAATAAGATTTTACACCTTGGTGTCTTTTTCCTTTGGATGGTTAAATATGCACCGAGATGTCAGCGTAGAGCCTGGAAAATTCTCTGTTTAAACAGTGTAGATATACATTCTGAAGTTTGGTCTTTAATCCCATTTCATATATGGTGGTCTCATAGGGAGAGTATAAAACATGAATAGTAGGGTTGTGGTCATAAAATAAAGGAAGGAAAAGGGCTTAACACTGGGACTATGAAAGCAGTTTCCAAGCAGTCGTTAGTGAAATCGGGCTTTAATCTGGTCAAAGTACAACATACATTTCCAGGAGTCTATTTCAATGGACAGAAAATAGTGTGAAATTGAAAGCTCCATCGTTTATCTGGTGCATTATTGTTTGGCTTTACGAGAATTTTGTCATTGACAGAACAAATACAGTATGCACACAAAAAAAAAAACCAAACAAATCCAGAAATAACACAATTTTTCCTCTGCCTGTCCAACCCGACAGAGCTCTGTATCTCTGCAAGTTATTTCTCTTCAGTCACAGTGATAAATGGCACTTTGCAGGGAGCAGTCATAAACCTCTCATCGTTGGCTTGTTATGCGTTGTTTATATGCGTTTTAAAGGAATATTGTATCACAGTAAATGCTCGTGAAAAATTATCTATACCAATCAGTTGTGCTAACAAGAATTTGTAGGATAAATCTCAAAATTCAGGTTCAGTAAGTGCTTTCAGTGGGTTCTGTTTGCCAGACTGTTGTGTAAGGGTGCTATTTTTTTTCCCTGTAATATTTCTTTACTTATAGTTGGGTTTTTTTTCGTACTTACTTTCCCATGCAGCATAAAACCAGATCACCCGTTGACCCATGCATCTGTCCCTCCATCCCTCCCTGCTTCCAACAGCACCAGGAGGGGCTCATTGACTCCCAGGGCTGCTCAGGTCCTTTCCACAGCAGACAAGATGGCAGGAAGGTCTGCTTGCTTGGAGAACTCACACAAGATGTGTTCGAGTTCTATGTTCTCTCTAATGAAAGTTAATCTCCATTTTCCAATTAGGCTTTTCTTTTTTATCAGTTCATACAGTTAATAATATCTACAATTACTAATATAAATTTTAGTTAATAGTGTCTATTAACAACTGACTTTATAAGAATTTATCTCCCATTTAAGTATCTGTGGTCATAATAACTGAAATAATTTAGGACTAAATGAGTTTTCAGCCTTGAGCATTTGATAGATTGCATCATTTCCTTTTTGTTATTTATACAGAACCATAGGTGTGGATGGTACTTTATCAGGAGCTCAGCCTTTAAATTACACCTAATGCACGAGTGTTTTATGGGGATCATAAACAACATCTCAGAGAGAGACAGTGTTTTTCATTCTAGTGTTCTTTCCTTTTCCTTTTTAATTTAATCACCTGGGCTGAGCTCTGAGATGATGGTCAGTACTGGAGTGCTGCCCAAGAACAGTCACTCTGCAGCATCACTTGTGTGCATGAACACCTACAGTGCTCAGATTTGAAACCTACCTATATGTCCAAATTGTGTCATTCTGTTTTGAGTGCATATCCAAAAGTCAAAGTGTTTTCTCCTGCAGCTGTTTATACTTCAGTTTCAAAGGACACTGCACATGTAAGCTTTAAAGAGGCAAATGGAAGATCTTTGACAGGACACAAACCATCCTACAGTTTGCTAAAAGTTTACAGAACTTACAAAATAAATACCCAACGAGAAGTCACATTTAATAGACATGCAAAAGTCTTTTCCATGTGGCTCTGCAGGTTCATGTCATCCTTCTTAATCTGAAATATTGTCCTTTTCCACCACCAAGTGACCCAAAGTCAGCACTGGGTGTTACATGATGATGAGATTTCAGTGGAGGATGAGGATCTCTTTTGAGTTCCTTCCTTTGGAGCATCTATGTATCTAATACATCCTATTTCTCTTTTATTTTACTTTCCATAGGAAAACCTATATGCTTACCACCCATATTCTTTGGTTGATTAAGTAAATGACTCAGGAAATGAAGTATAAAAGAGTGCCACACAGGACAGCCCCCTGAGTGCTGACACAGGCTGGCTGCTTCCACTGCCAAAATTCCCATAACCATCATTTTTAAGGGACAAAAAGAAACATACAGTGCAGCCATATGAATGCCATAATCGATCAGAAGACGGTCCATTGCAGTTAATATTTTTTGCTTTGTTGCTCCCCGTGATGGCTGGTCCCAAGCAGCACAGCCCTCCAGCTCTGGGTTGCTGATGGAGCTGTGCTGCCTTGTACTCAATGAGCATCTTCCATCTGCTTTCTGTCTAAAAGTGGGAAGAAAAAAAAACAAGGCCAAAAACTGGTGTAGAATCTGTCCTCCAGAACAGGTTGCTATGCTGAGCTCTTACCTCAGCTGGACGTGCTAAGCACCTTCAGAATGTTCTGATAGGTGCTAGATGGTTGGACTAGATGATCTTGGAGGTCCTTTCCAACCTTGTGATTCTATGATTTTATGATTTGGGTGGGTTTTTCTTCCTCTCCCCATTTTCTCTCCCCTTTATCTCAGCATTTCTTACTTTTTGCTCATTCATTACACTCCTGTTTTCACATTAGCAGTAAATGTAAACTAGATTCTTTTACATTTTCCACAATCATTCTTTCCTTTTTTTCATTGTTTATTTTTACTCTTTTTGCCAGTTTCCTCTTTTTTACCCTTTGTATGAAGATTACATTAAGCGACAAGAATAATGTCAAATAAATGAGATTATATTAATGAACAGATCTTGTCGCATTTCTGTGATTCACAGGAAAAATATTCACACTGGCTGATTTTTCAATTAAATCATTTGCTGTGTTATCTATTCAGCGTATCTCTATGAATATGCATAACTGTAATGCATTTAAATTGTCTCAGAGTCTTTGTTAACCTCGAGAAGCCACAAGCTGCCTACCAGCAAAATATGGGATTTTTTGCTTCTTATGTAAAAATCAGAATACTTTGTCTCAGCCTTGATATCTTTTTCAAGGAAGTACAGAGGATTAGATGTTTCAGAAAGCGTCTTGATTCCTTCCAGAGATAACAGACTTCTTCCTTTGTTGTCCAACCTATTTCATCTTTAAAGTATTATCTTTCTTTCCCCTTTTTTTCTTAATATTTTGTATAATATCGCTTTTTTCCCCCCATGAGGACTCTTAGCACCAGCAAATACATCCAAAAATGCCAGTGAAGAGTTTGTAGAAAATTAGCTGTAGCTTCAAAGGTACAGAAGTATTAATTTTGAAGTGAAAAGGTTGCCGTTACCCAAATATAAAGGGAGAATCTGGGAAGAGAAAGTCGGGTTTCTTGAACATCTCTTTCCTCTGTCGATGAAAGAATTGCAGTGTCTGGTGGATGGGTAATGGCATGTGCCAAGGTCTCTCGTTTCAAAGCCTGTAACAAAATATTGTGCTGTTGCTGTTCTAAAATGAAAGACTTCTATCATCACCTGTAAAAACTGTACTTTCACAGACACATTCCCGGATGACTGAAATGGCTGGAATTGCTTCTCCAGTGAGATTTAACTGCAAACAAGACAGCAGTGCAGCCTGCCAGGTGTATAAGGGGGGCCTCTTCCCTTGAGACAGGAGGCTTCTAATGCAAGGCAGTTGGGAATTACAAGAGAGATAACTTGGGCTGCTTGCTGTTGACCAAGAGGACCCACGTGATCCAGTTGTATCTCTTCTCACATGTTCACCACTCTGTTTCTTTCTTTGAGGTCTCTGGAAGCTTATCCCTATTAGGAACCACAGTAAAATGAGAAAACAAAGACGGGATTAAAATACTGCAACAGCACATCTTTAACTCAGCACGTCATTTTTAACTTTTTTTGCACTCACATGTAATATATGCTCCAATTTCATAAAGCACAGAGGGTACTGTAATAATGCACATATCTTATTAAGCTTAACGTCCTTCCAAACTTACTCTTATCTTTCCGAAGGTAAAATAAGACCAACTGCTAATGTGGGAGATGTTAATTTTTCAGGGTAAAATACGGTGCTCAAGATACTTGGACCATTCCAGCCTCAGGTATGAACTGTTCCTGTGGATCACTTTGGTTCAAATTGTTCTCAGCATTCCTCTGCCCATCGCTGACTCTTCTCATTTGATCAGAAATAAATGCAGCTCATCAATATCCTTTATTCAGCAAAATTCATTAGCCATTAATTGCTCTCCTGCAGTGCTTTCTGTGGAGCTGGAATCCAAACAGCGCTCATGCAGCACTGCTGGATGGACAGATCCCAGTCCTTTCCTAAAACGTGCTCAAATTCACTCCCTCGAGGGTTCAAACAAATAAGGTAATTAAAGGGAGAAAGACCTCCTTTTACCCAGGCTAAACACTGGAGCTATGGACTTAAAAAAACATGTTGGGAGATGCCTAACCATTGCTGGCATGCAACATAGGCAGATCTAGGTGGTTTGTTAGCTCTGTGCCTGCTTCTTGCTCAGCTTATGCCCACATGATGCATGAAAGAATCTAAGGCAGAGGAAGAAAACCACTCCTGGAAGTCCTATTACCAACACATTGGGGAAAAAAAAGTTGAGTTAGAAATTAAAATATGACAAAATATTGAGACTTACATGAAAGGAGTAAGAGAAAGTGTGCCAAAAAAAAGGAGAAAGTTGCAAGTTTGCTGCAATTTAAAGTAGCTACCTTTGAAGATTTCTGTGTTCCACTCATCTTTCCTAGTGCAGCCCGTTGGGAATCTGTACATGAGGGTTCAGATCTTCATCTTCACAGGAGATGAAAGGCACGTTGATCAGTGGTGGGAGCTGGTTTCTGGGAAGTGCATCAACCCCACGTAAGTGCAATTAAGTGACAGTACATACCATCATTGGGAACAGGGCAGCACAGTGCTCAGTGCTTTGCAAGGTAGAACGGGTAATAAATTCTGAGAACAGCCACACATCACATAACCGTGTAATGCTGGTGCTGTTACTGAGTTGTTAGTGATTAATTGGGATAGCATGCTGCTGTAAATTAAAGAGCCACGTGGTAAAGATCAGCAGCAGAGGTTAAAAAAGGGCACTTTAAAACAGCTTTCTGATTGATCAGGAGAAGTTCTGGGAAAAGATAAGAAAGTATTTGAGCAGCAAAAGTCTGTAAGCACATTCTGGATCTTGAGTCTTGGTCTTCTTCATAATTGAAGAGGTGTGCAGAATATATCTCAAACTCTGACTCACCTCGCCGTATTTTGGCTGGCAGGGAAGAAGTCGATGAGTCAAGAAATGGAAAAGTTAACTCACCCAACTGGTGCTGACAAGAAGTTTTCCTTTCTTTATGGTAAATATTATGGAATAAAAATAATGCAATAGCTTTTGTGCCACTTCTGCTCACTCACAAAGCCAAACTTCTGTAGGAACCGAGGCTATTTATTGCCCCAAAATAGCTATATGACTGCTATTTGTATCTGAGCTTCTTAAAGCTTCTTTTTCTGTTTGTTTTGAGTTCATCTTCTTCCCAATTCAGCTGCCACTGATTCCCAAATGTGGGCACTTTTCAACTCCCCATCAGCTGTGCAACATCTTGTGGTTAACTGTAGGAACTCATTGTCTGTTCAACATAAACAGGTGAAGATAAATAGAAGGAGCAAGCCTCAGCGGACATGTGAGCTGTTCTGTCTGCCTTCTGAGATCCTGCCATTGTGCTGAAATTTAAGGGCAATTTTAATAGGGATCGTATTTGGGACTTCTGGCAAATGAGGATGTGAAGATTCACACCTCCCTGCCTGCCTCGAGGTGGCATTAAGAAGTGTCACAGGCAGGGTTTGTCTTCTTTATTCCCTGCTGCAGACTCCTCAACCTTTCCTGCCACTGACAGCATTTTCAGACATCATTAATGTTGTGGTAGAAGTTCTCTCTGCATAGATCTCACAGTAACTTCTGTTAGCTTGTTACAGTGGGCTTCTCAGAGGTCAAATGAGAAAAGGAGATGAAAGAGCCAGCATTAAGGATGACTTTTCTGAAAGGGCTCTCCTGTCTCCTGATGTCCTGCCATCACATATTGTTGCCTGGGAGAACAGAGAAAAGTGATAAACCCCAAATGGGAAAACCACCACATACCTCCTGATGGCTCCCGGGAATCATTAAGTGCTGCTTAAGCATAGGTTCACTGTTTCTGGCTTTAAAGTAAAGTTTAAACACAACTTGCTTTGATTAAATATAGGGTCTGCACTCATTCATCTCTTTAGCCATCAGTCGGTCAGATGGGTTGGCACCTGGGCTGCCTACGGAAACTTGGTCAGCAGTTGAAGTGCTGAAGAGTTCAATAATTTAGAAATGGAAAAGAAGTCCTAAATTATCGAGGTAATTTCCTGAATACAAGCGTAGCTTCATTTTCTACGCCTGAAGCAAATCAGTGCCCAACATTTCCTTTGGGACTCATCCTCATGAATCTCATTACCAGAGAATTTTCCCTCATCTTCGGCCCAATTTTTCCCAGTCTTAATTTAATCCCATTACTTCTGCTTATGCTCCCTCTTGCTAGACTAACTAATTCCGTGTCAGTCATTAAATACAATTACAGATGCATCAATTAACATCTGTTGGTGGGGCTGCAGTGCGGTAGGAAGGTCTGTAAGACCTGGTCGAATGTGTGGGGTTGCACAGCTGGTGAACCAGGATGGAGAGATCCACTCATGTGGTCCTTTCAGGACCACCAACTCCTCCCCACCTCTGCTCTCCATGCACTGACTGGGCTGGATATGGCACCAGAGGCACCTGGAATGGCTTCTCAGTATCCCATGATCACCCAGCACGGTAAGTACTTAGGCTAATAATTAGTAAGACACATCACTGAAGGGTATGCGTAGATAAAAACACAGACATAAAATCATTATCTGTAAGAAATGCTATAGTTTGTAATAACGGGACTAAATGTATCACTGTGTTAACGAGAGCAGCAGGGCGAACTGAGCCAACATCATTATAGTATATATTGGTGAATTTTTACTGTTTTTAGCTTCAGCAGGATGTGATACCAGTTTGTTTATTTAATGTGATACTATTATTTTTTTTAAGTCACGGCTCTTCCTTTCATTAAATGACAACACAACGTTTCTCTTGTTTGTACTAACATTGACTGTAACACTCTGTATATTTCAACTGCTGTACAGTCAACTGGAAGAGATTGGCTCAAGTGGTTTTTATAAATATACTTGGTGCACAGATGTTCTCAGAACCTATTTTGCATGCTTGCCTGACCCGCTTTCCTTTCTGTTTTTAAGGGGGATTCCGCCTATTTTATCTATTTACAATTCTTCTACTCTCTTGCCCGTGATGAAAATAATGAAATAATGAAATTATAGGTAATGTGAGCTGATGGGGACAGAGGGAATTCAGCTGTGTCACTGGTAGTTCATTTAAGACCCCTCACAGAATCACAGAATGGCCTGGGTTCAAAGGGACCTCAAGGATCATGAAGCTCCAATGCCCCAGTGCCTTCAGGGCCACCAACCTCCATATCTAATACTAGACCAGGCTGTCCAGGGCCTCATCCAACCTGGCCTCGAACACCTCCAGGGATGGGGCATCCACAGCCTCTCTGGGCAGAGATATCAGATCCCTTCTGAG